>NC_092334.1:478766666-479105833 GCF_046630445.1 Rutidosis leptorrhynchoides | reverse complement strand
TCAGTAATTTATTTATTTTTTTTCTTAATAATATACTAGTATTTGGTACATTTTATAAAAAAAATTATACTTTTTTGAGTAACTTTATTTTTACTTTTTCTTACTTTTCATTTAATAAATTGTATAAATATTCGATATGCGTATTGTAACTGTAAACTATCGAAAAGTGTTTAATATATATAACAGAACTATAGAACTATGCATTGTTGTAAATAATTTTCCGTCGCAACGTGTGAGACACCTCTACTAGAAAAAAAAATGTTTAAATTATCGAGCGAAATTATTTACTCGTAGCAACACACAACCTATTCTTACACCAGTTAACATCTAGATTATTGACTTTGTGAATTTTCGAAGTGATATTAGTAAGTAATAAACTGTAGAATTTGTGATGTGGTCCAGCGGTTGGTGGCCTGCCTCCTTTAGGGGAGGTCAGGAGTTCGACCCCCGTTGGCTATATATTTAAAAACATAATTTCATCCCTGCCATGAAGTATCCACCCATGACACCTTTCACATATCGTTTGGGAGGGTAAAGGGGAGGGGGTTTTACTTGGCCGTGCCCTTGGATCGGTTTCAAGGTTTCCTCCCGGGCAGCGATGGGGGCGGGATTATTATCGCTGCATCGGCATAGTCGAAACTGGAGATGATCGCAACGGGTGGTATAGTTCCCCTCGGGTGATCCTATTCGCTGTTCAAAAAAAAAAAAAGTAATAAACTGTACAATGTATTAAATTATTATCTAGTATTATACAATGTACAGTTCTTTTTTTATTTTATCTTTTGTACAGTAATAATTTTGTTGTTCGGAATCTTTACATGTTAGTAGACATTTCTTAAAACTTACTATAATTATCATTGTTGTGTTTTTAATTTTAAAAAGTAATAAGTTAATACACTATTATTTAATTACTCCAATAAAACCATTTGTTACAGCAAGTGTAATCGTTGTAGTGTGGTGAGGGGGATTTCTATTGACGTGACATTGCTGTGAGATGGTGGGGGCATTATGATAAATGTTGTGTTGTGGGTGATGTGGTAAAAATAATTGATATTGGGTTAATAAATAATTGAATAAATTGCTGACCAATCAGATTTACTCTTACGTCGTATGTATCGTTGTTCGCCTCACGACATTCACCACGAAGCAGAGCACAACGGTGCCACAAAGTGCCGTTGTAATTGTTGTAACACAACGATTATCATTGTTGTCAAGCGTAAGATGTGGTCTAGTACATTTAGTTATTTTAATAGTAATAAGTTAGTTCTCAAGTTAGAAAAAAGTAATTACTTATATTATACGTATGCTTGACTGGCCCTGGTATAGTTTATTTGTGGCTAAGTCATATTAATTGTTTATGAGCTAAGTACTTTAATAGTTTATAGGGTTCGAAAATGTAACATAAGTTAATCAAATTGATAATAAAGGTAATAACACATTTTCTATACATGAAAATGACTGTGTACATTGATTTGGACCAAAAAATGACTACGTTTTCAAAAAGTGTTAAATTGAGATAATATTGTCTAGGTGGCGTCTAAGTGGCAATGACAAAGTTGTCATGTGTCCACATAAAAAGCTACCATGTAGACAATATTACCTCAAATTAAATCTTTTTCAAATCATAATCATTTTCTGGTCAAAATTAAAGTAGAGTGTCTTTTTTATGATCAGTAAAAGTGATATTTTTTTATAGTCAATTTGAGTAACTTATGTTACTTTTACGGGTCATTTGCCATAGTTTACAAGATCTTGATCCAGTTGTTAGTGATGATGTATGTAGTGTGGTGTGCGGGTTGGCGAGGAAAAATGTTAAAGTGTTACATATTGCTAATCTAACATGATTGAGTTGGCGAGGAAAAATGTTAAAGTGTTACATATTGCTAATCTGACATGTTTGATGTTCTGATTCTTTTTCCCGTGAATTATCTGATTGATGTTTTGTTTGACGCGAATGTGGAGGAAAGTGACAACAATAGGTTATGTTTAAGGATTCATCATCGAGTTTTGGTACTGTTGAATCCGAATCAGGCGAGTTTGATGTCGTGGATTCTTGTGGTGTTGTTAATGGTTTGTCGGATTTCGCATCCGTTGAAAAAAATTTGGACATGATAAATGAAAAGAGATCTCTTGTTAACGATTTGAGAACCAAGGATTAAACCATTAAACCGGGTTCTCCTTTCGGGTTTTTTGATAGGTCATGAAAGGTTTGAGGGTGATATATTTGAAGATATTCTTATCAATTCTAAGAACCCGCCCAAGCTCTCGACTAAGCTGAAGAAGACTAGAAAGAAAAAGGTGGTTCAAGATGTCGAGTTAAAACAATTCGGTGAGTTCGTGAAATACATTTTATTTTTGTTCGTTTGAGTTACGTTTGCTCAGTTTGATTCAGATTAGAGATGGTTGCTAATCTCTCTTCAATGTATTGATTAGGCACCCTTTTTGTAAGTCCTTGTTATTGTTGTTGTTGTTGTTTGGTGTTATTTTGTTGTTTACGTTGGTCTTTTTTTCGTTTTGTATCTTGAGTTTGAGGTTTAGTTATACTTGTTTACTTGAGATCAAATGATTTTTGTGTTTTTCAGTTGTACTTTGAAGCTTAATTTAATTGGTAAAGTATTGACATTTGGTTTATGTTATATATGTGCCAATAATTAACTGGACACAAAAGTCTATAGATGTGGATGAAAAGTCTATAGATGTTGTATTAGTCAATATTGGCTAACAATTTTTTAATACTTGTATAGTGAGAATATGTAGTATATATACTCTCTCTTAAGTTAGCAAATAATGCACTCTTGAATATATTTCACATATATATAAACTCTTTCTTTTCTTACTTATACATATAAGTCTCTAATTAGTAAATAAGCCAAGGGTAGTTATAAACTACTAAATTATAACACGTTATCAGCACGAAGTGCTCCGTATAATCAAGGTTTATCTAAGCAAGTACAAGTCACTAATCAAGGCAAGTGTTCAAGTCCGACAGTACGCTGCTTCGGACCGGTGTACCCTGGAAACAGACGCATAATCTGTTTAAGGGAATTGTGTCAATAACAAGCCCGGTTCAACCTTCAATTTGGTTAGATCGTTCTATCCTTTTGTTCTTATTATTATGTTTGTGATAATATGTATAATTGTTTCAGTTTCGTATACATAATACCTACAAACTTAAACAGATTCGAGGTACGAAATTGAGACATGATAACATACTAATTTTAAATGGATTTTCAGTTTCTGACTATATATATGATTATGATTATAGAACTGTATATATGCGAATATGGTATACCTACACATGTGGCAATATGAATTTTAATTAGGGTTGGACTCCTATCTTATGAATTCGTAAACAATCTTAATTATTGTATTTAAATCTACAGATTGATTGTTTTAATCTAATTGATTAATATGTTGTGGATTAAAATTGCATATAAATATAATTAAATTATTCGCTACATGTTGTTTTTGATCTGACACATATGATCGCTTGTAAGCTGTTGTTGCCGATGTTAATGAGGTAATATAGATTGTCCATTATGATTATATATATATATATATATATATATATATATATATATATATATATATATATATATATATATATATATATATATATCGTGTTGTTAAATTGTTATTTGTCATGGTGATTGAATTTTGGTGTGGACCGTGTGGTATATTATAATCAGTATGAATGTTATAATTTATGAATATAATAATATATTTATAACTCTTGTTATAATCGTGATAACACAATTCAATTATTTTTGTGAACTTGATTGCTAAAAGGTTATAAACTGATCTACTTCGAATCATGTATAATTATGTTTGTTTTGTTCAATTAATAGTTGTAAATTGTTATTATGATATATTCACTTTGATAAAAGTGAAATATATATTCGTTTGTGATTGTGTAAGTGTGTAGATCATAATTTAGTTTTGTTTATATTTGGTTTATATTTATATTAATATACAGAGTATTATGTACGAGAGTAATATATATATATATATATATATATATATATATATATATATATATATATATATATATATATATATATATATTATATGTGTAATATAATGACGGACTAATATTGAACTGCATGTTTAACATATTTATAACATGTCATCTTGGATGTTTACATAGTTTAATGTCATCATATAATATGTGTAACATAATCGTAATAAATTTGTAGTATTAATTGGTGCTTACTAATTAATAAATGTTTATTGATTAATTGTGATGACTATGTGCATATATATACTTGAAGTATATGCCTAATTTTGTACTCGTAATTGACTAATTGTGATGAAATGCATAATCATCATGATAAAGTGAGATTTGAAGTTTAATCGGAGTATCCATGTATGTGTTTATACGCATAGTTTGGTGGATATATTTTGATGGATATATTATTGCTACTACTGTCACTGTTAGGACAGTACCATCGCTTCCTAATGATGTACTTACTCGGGCTGAAAGACGTGAAAAGTTCACATGTGTGAACTTTAAGTGTTGGAAGCAAAAGATTTTTTTTAAATTAAAGCCGCAATGTTGGCAGTAAAAGATGTTCTTTTTCTTTACTGAACCTTGCGAGGTTCTCGACTGAACCGATTCCCAAGTTGCGGAAGGGAACATGATGCTCAAATTGTGAGCGCAATTAAAGTTTGGAATCATTTGAATTCCTTGTGCGTAACTATTTCTTGAATACATGAACATCTTATTTAGCTCTGCAAATAAGTCCCAAAAGAAAAGAAAACGAGAGTGAATCTGTTGAAAAATCTTGATTAAATAAACCCTGAGCTACCTTGAAACTCGAATGATTTGAATTTTCTAAGATGCCTAACTTGTTATGTATAACTCATAAATAAATGATTTAAGACCATAACGCATATGTTTATTAAGTGTTATCTTTTATGTACTTCAGATTGTAACTTGTTTGCAGGTAATATAATTTGATTATCTTGCTGAAATATAACTCATTATTTGTTTAGCCTATTAGAAGTTTTAGTATGAATTCTGCTGAAATACATCAATTAAATGGTAAAGACCTATGTATTGCGGATAGTAGTAACATACACACTATGATAAAAAGCGCATATGATGAAAAGCGCAACGCATATAATGAAAAACGCATATGATGAAAAGCGCATATAAGGAAAAGCGCAACTTATATGATTAAAAGCGCATATGATAAAAAGCGCATATGATGAAAAGCGCAGCGCATATGATTAAAAGCGCATATGATGAAAAGTGCATATGATGAAAAACGCAGCACATATGATTAAAAGCGCAGCGCATATGATTAAAAGCGCATTTGATGAAAAGTGTATATGATGAAAAGCGCAGTGCATATGATTAAAAGCATATATGGTGAAAAGGATATATGATGAAAAGCGCATATGGTGATTAATGAAAAAGGACATATGGTGATTAATGAAAAGCACATATGGTGATTAATGAAAAGCACATATGGTGATTAATGAAAAAGCACATATGGTGATTAATGAAAAAGCACATATGGTGATTAATGAAAAGCACATATGGTGATTAATGAAAAGCCTATATGGTGATTAATGAAAAACACATTGAGAAAGAATCACCAATGTTTCTTGAAAGAATTCAAGGTGATATATATGGAGACATGCAAATTTACATGTTGCGATATTATTTCACATTAGACAAAGTGCAACTCATAAATATTCTCCCCTACAACTTGATTTTGGCCGAGAACCAAATATTTTCCACCATTAGAACATTTGATTGTGCAGTGTATGTTCTAGTTGCACAACCACAACGCACTAAAATGGGTCCTCAAAGGAGGATGAGGATATATATATATTAAATATGAAACATCTTCAATTATAAGATATATTGAACCCATGACGTGTGATGTTTTTACAGCACGTTTTGCTGATTAGCATTTTAATGAAAAGTTGTTCCCTAGATTAGGGGGAGAAATGAAAAAATAAATAAAATGATGTTTCATGGTGTGAACATCAATTAAGGTATCTTGATCCTCGCACAAAAGAATGTGAAACGAAAGTTCAAAAATAATGCATATGCAAGAACTTGCAAATCGATTACGTGATGCATTTAAAGATACAAAAAGAGTGACTAAATCATATATGATAGCATTAAATGCTCCAGCTCGAATTGAAATTCCAAAAGCTGACAATAATGCCACTCTTGAGTCTTTACCACGCATGAAACGTGGAAGATCAATTGGTTCCGAAGATAAAAATCCTCGAAAATAAAATCAGCTGATAATGAGGTAAAATAAAGTGTTCAAGAAGAACCAAATATCAATACTCCTTCTGCAGAGGATATTGATAATAAATACATAAATTGCAATAAATTATGCAATATTATGGAACCGAAACGGAATGATAAATATTGATGAGAATTTTTCATATAATGACATCATGAATAAAGATGATGATCTAGAACCAAAATTTGTCATTGAGTGTAAAAATATACATGACTGAGCTCAATTGAAAGGAGCAATACGAGCTGAATTAGAATCGCTCAATAAAAGAAAAGTTTTCGAATCAATCGTTATCACTTTTAAAGATGTGAAACGTATGGGATATAAATGAATTTTAATTCGAAAAGGAAATAAGAAAAATGAACTTACAAGGTCAAGTCTGACTTGTAACTCAAGATTTCTCTCAAAGACCAAGAATGGATTATGAGAAAAACTTATCCTCCTGTAATAGATGCAATTACTTTTAGATACTTAATCAACGTGGCAATTTCTTAAAAAATGCATCTCATAGATGTTGTTACTACTTATATATATGGATCACTTAATAGTGATATACCTAAAGGGTTTAAGGTATCAAAAGCATTTAATAAACCAAGGAAATGTAATCCATTAAATCATAAAGATCTTTATATGAGTTGAACAATCGGGTCGCATGTGGTATACCCGACTAAGTGATTATTTGATAAGAAAAAGGGTAAACAAATAATCTTATTTGCACGTGTGTTCTTATTAAGAAAACAATGTTCGAATATGTGATTGTAAGTTGTTTATGTCAATGATCATAACATCATATGAACAAATAAAGAGATCTATGAAATCATTCAACTTTTAAAAAAAAAAATAAAAAAAATAAAAAATGATTTGAAATGAAAGATCTTGAAAAAACCAAGTATTACATTGGATTGCAAATTAAGTATATGCCTAATGGTTTATTTGTACATCGAACAACTTATACAGAAAAGATTTTAAAATATTTTTAAAGACAAAACCATTGGTTGATATATCACTCAAATTGACACTGATCCATGAAGATCTTATTGGATCAGAAGTTTCATATCTTAGTGAATTGGGGCTCTTATGTATCTTACAAATTATACAAGAACTGACATTTCTTTTGCAGTTAATTTGTTAACAAGGTTCAGCTCAATTCCTTCAAAAAAGACAGTGGAATAGGATCAAACACATGTTTTGATACCTTTGAGGAATTACTGATTTATGATTATTTTACTCTAACGATTCAAAACAAGTTTTGGTTGGTTATATAGATGCAGGTTATTTATCTGATCCACATAATGCAAATCTCAAACTGGATATGTATTCTTAAATGGAGGTACCGCAATATCATGGCGTTCTCAAAAACAAACACTTGTTGCAACATCATCAAATCATGCCGAAGTGATTGTATTACATGAAGCTACTCGGGAATGTTTTTGGTTGAGATCAATGACACAACTCATTACTGATTCTTGTGGACTAGAACGCGATAAAAGTCCAACAACTATCTATGAAGATAATGCAGCTTGCATAGCACAGATGAAAGAAGGGTATATCAAAAGTGACCGAACAAAACACATACCTCCTAGATTCTCCTCATACACTCAAGATCTCATTAAGAACAACCAGATTGAAATGAGATATGTTCAATCCAGCAAAAACTCTGCTGATCTTTTCACCAAAGCACTCCCAACTGCTATTTTCAGAACACACGTTCACAATATTGGCATGAGGCAAGTTCAAAAGATGTGACGACTCAACGACGTCTACTTGAGGGGGAGTCAACTCTATTCTGCACTCTTTTTCCCTTGACTAAAGTTTTTATCCCACTGGATTTTTCTTTAGCAAGGTTTTTAACGAGGCAGTACTAGTTGCTCTCTAATAAAATTGTCATCCAAGGGGGAGTGTTATATATGTGCCAATAATTAACTGGACACAAAAGTCTATAGATGTGGATGAAAAGTCTATAGATGTTGTATTAGTCAATATTGGCTAACAATTTTTTAATACTTGTATAGTGAGAATATGTAGTATATATACTCTCTCTTAAGTTAGCAAATAATGCACTCTTGAATATATTTCACATATATATAAACTCTTTCTTTTCTTACTTATACATATAAGTCTCTAATTAGTAAATAAGCCAAGGGTAGTTATAAACTACTAAATTATAACAGTTTACAAATTCTTATATTTTGCAAAAAAGAAAAATAAATAAATAAAAATAAAAATCAATCCACGCGATACTAAATTCATCAATACAAAAATGTATTTATTAAATTGAATTATTTTATTTCTTATTTTAAAAGAAAAAAAATCAGTTAAACATTCAATTGCATATGAATTTTATGTTTACCCACGATATAGATGACAATGGATCAGTTGATGTTATATTCACATTCATATTCATTTAATTTTTATTCAACCATACTTGTGTCCTTATTCATTTAAGTTAAGTTTATACATCTATATTCATATTCGTTTTATTAAGCGGATTAATAGATATTAATTAGCACTACAACAAAAGTGGGTTTATAGGACACTTTTGTATGAACTAATATTGGCTCCTAATAGCTATCTATTAGGACACTATTTTTAGGGGTCCAAATATTTAAGTTAATACTATGACGGTTTAGTTGTAGGTCCTAACAAAGAATATAATATGACGGTTTAGTTGTGGGGTTCTAATATAATTTTAATTATTAAAACATGGTCCTAAAAAATGGACTTAGTAGGACCGTTTATGTGTGTGGTCATATTATAATTTTTATGATATGACGGATTATATTTAGGGTCTTAAAAATGAACTTAATGGGACGGTTTAGTGTTGGGGTCTTATTATAAAATTATTTATTTAACGAGGGTCTATAGAAATGGATTAATAGGACCATTACTATAGGTTTCTTAATCGTAATAGGACCCTAAAAATAAGTCTCATGTTCGGATCTTAAAGGGTCCAACTATGTGTTTAGGACTCAATTTGTGATGTAAATTGTCATTTATATGACCCTATCAACAGGTTTCATAAACATGTTAGGACTCGTTTTCTAGATACAACAGTAGTCATATTATAGAACTGTAACATAAAGTTCCATAATCTTTTTTGTATATTAGGACCCCCAAAAGTTTTATATACCTAATGGGACGGCCTTAGATAAAACCCTTTTTTCACGGTCCATTCATCACAAAGGTCCTATAAAATCACATTATAGGATCCTTTCGGGGTCCTATAAAGTCATTTTTATTGTAGTGTACAGTCAGTCGGAAAGTTGAAAACATATACGAAGTTAAGTGGTTTCTGTTTGAACGCTCGTGATGGTTACCATAGTCACTGTTGTTGTACCTCTTTCGGTGTGTGCCCGCATTTGCAACACTCTCTCTCTCTCTCTCTCTCTCTCTCTCTCTCTCTCTGTGACGCCCCGTACCAAATCATCATGTACGGACCATCAACAACAGGATCATTACAAGGTTAAGTACTATATGCGTTTTCAAAAAGAGTTTGCATTCATAATTAAAAGTGATGTCAAACCAACATCGAAAGTTTTACAATCCAAAAGTATGCTTCACTAAGTAGAAGCAATAAATAAGTGTATGTGACCACAAAGGTCGTTACAAGTCATAATTCAAAAGTACAAATGTTTGAATGCAAAGTAAAGTAGTTCATGCGTTGACAACTCTAAGCAGCTGGTGTCTACAGCACAAACTAGTACACGGCGGAAGCAACCTCAAGCACCTGAGAAATACATGCTTAAAAATGTCAACACAAAGGTTGGTGAGCTATAGTTTAAGTATAACAGTAATGTAAGTAGGCCACGAGATTTCAGTGCTACAACGAGCGTTTCGAAAGTATGTAAAAGTATATGCTAACCGTGGGCACTTGGTAACTAATTTAACGTTTATACCCCCTGAAAGTACACTTGGCAAGTGCGTATGTCTACGAAGTATTAAACACTCGTTAAATACTAGCGCTACTAGCCCGAGTGGGGATGTCAAACCCTATGGATCCATATCTAAGATTCGCGTTCACGGTTCAAAAATCAATGATTAAACGTTACCGAGCTAAAGGGAATGTTTATGCCGTTGTATAACCCACACATATATAAGTTTAAGTACTCGTGCCTAGTATGTAAAACATAAAATCCGCATGTATTCTCAGTTCCCAAAATAAGTTTAAAGTAAAAAGGGAAGGCTATAACTCACAATGATATGTAGCGGTAAAGTAGTAGTCGGGAAAGGTGTGCAAGTAAACGGTCCGAAGTCCTCAACCTAAGTCAAATAGTACTAAGTCAGTAAATCATCTTAATAGGTTTAAAAGTATGTAATTAAGGTCTTAAGGGTCATCATCATTCATCATTAAACAAAAGGCGTAAAGTAGGTTTCGTTTATGAAAGTAGTTTAAAACAAAGTCTGACTTCAGTCAGTCACCACGGCCTCTACCCTTACTGAATTAAGGTGAGACCAGTGGCCATGGCTCTGTCTATGAGTCCCTTAAGTGTGGTAAAAATTCCAGAAGCAAACTCGTCTTCGTTTGACCGTGGCGACGGTCTAAGTGCGAGTAGGTCAGAAATTTCTGCACAACGTTAAAGGACATAGTGACGATCGGAGGGCCATAAATCCTAAACCGTAACTCGGATTAAGACGAGTCCTATATGAAAAGTTATCTACTCGAAAAGTTCTATCTAAAAATCAAGTTTAGAACAGCCCAGGTCTACTGGTCTGTTACAGAAACATCAGATCAGTAGCTTTTGGACAGAAACAGTAAGTTTAAAAGGGTTCCGGTGGTCTTGGTGCTTGATGTTCATCATGGTTCTCATCCTTGATGCATATAGCTTCAAGTGTACAACTCATTGATGTATCTACATCATCTTAACCAAGTCTTGACCATCATAACCCTAGTGCAAGTCTAAGACATGAAGCACAACTCACTTAAGAGTTGCATGTAGTTTGATGAACCAAAGTTACATCAAAGTCTTAGGTTTGACACTTACATGAACTATAAGACTAATAATAAGTTACAAACTTGAAAATGAACTTATGAAATCAAGATCTTAAAATGTAGAACATAGTTCTTAGTTAGATCTTGAAGATCCAAGACTCAAAAGTCTAGATCAAGCATAAGTATACAAAGTTATAATTAAAAAGTTTCCTTTATATGTTCTTGAACTTTAAAGTTAACCTTAAGTTCAAGATTAATGAGATCAAAGTTAACTTGTAACATTTGACCAACAAGAACATAAATCATGAAATTAAAGTGCAAGAATGAAGTAGTAAACTAAGTAAACAAGTAAATTATTCATGGTTGTTCATACTTTAAAGATTCAAACCAAAGTTTGATCTTTAGAAAGTAAGCTTTAAAGTTTACTTCATGAACTTCAAGTATGTCTTTCAACCATGAACTTTATAATCTTTTGAAACAAGTAAGGTAGAACATAACTAGATAGATTATGTTCTTGTTGTTCTTGTTATAACAAGATAAAATGAAGAATCAAACTAGTAAGTTTATTCTTGTAATCATGAAAGTAAGTAACAACAACAAAGTAAGTAACAATAAACTATAAGTAAGTAAGCTACAACAAGATCAAGTAACAAACAACAAAAGATGATGATGATTTAGGGGTGTTTAGGTTCGGTTTTACAAAGAAAAAGAAGAGGAGAAAAGTTCATAATTCTTACAAGTATGAGAGAAAAAGAGAGGAAAAGTTTGAGAGCAAATGAGTGTGTGTGAGAAGTGTGAAAGAATCAAGTGAAAGAAGTAATGAAATTTGAAACTAAAACACTCCTCATGGGAGCCTAAAACCGACGGCATCAAGGGGTGGGAGGGGTGAGGGATTTGTTTCTTGGTCACTAGCTTGTAAAGCTTACAAAAGTTGGTTATTGAATGGGTTTACATGGGGATAAGTTGCTAACTAGATTCTTAATGGTTCAAACTAACTAGTTCACATATAATTTGATACTTACACTTTCAAGACATGGGCTAAAGGTCCATTAATAATGTAGGGTGGGCTTGTAAGCCCAAAGTCAAGTGTCCATTAACTTAAAACAAGCCCAAGTTCCAAAAATAACAAGTAAACCCAATTAAAGCCCAAGTAACTAACTAACAACCTTAGTTAATTAAAATGATTAAATAAATTAATCATGAATGTAAATAATATCTAGAAATATTATTCGTGAAGTTTCGTGTGTCACAAAGACGTTTCGGGCACTTAAAAGTCAAGTACGGGCAATCATGGCAACATGTAAATGTAATCACATACATTCGTTTAATCACACGTATTAATAATAATAATTATTAATAAATAAAAGTTGGAATTTCCAGGGTCGTTACATTACCCACCTGTTAAAGAAAATTTCTTCCCGAAATTTAAGCTGAGGTAGATGGAGGAGTCGGAAAAAGGTGAGGATACTTCCGCATCATTTGATCCTCTCGTTCCCAAGTAAACTCAGGTCCTCGTTTGGCATTCCATCATACTCGGACGATCGGAATCTTGTTGCGTTTCAAAGTTTTAATCTCACGATCCATAAATTCAACAGGTTCCTCCACAAAGTGGAGTTTGTCATCAATTGTAAGTTCTTCCAGTGGTATGATAAGTTCTGGTGCAGCAAGACACTTCTTCAAGTTTGACACGTGGAAGGTAGGATGAACTGAGCTCAATTGTGCTGGTAGATCCAAATGGTATGCAACGGGTCCAACACGTTCCAAGATTTCAAAAGGACCAATGTATCGTGGGTTTAACTTCCCACGTTTTCCAAAACGGATCACACCTTTCCAAGGTGCAACCTTCAACATAACACGATCACCAACGTTGAATTCAAAGTCTTTACGTTTAAGATCGGCATAACTCTTTTGATGATCACGGGCAGTCTTAAGTCTCGCTTGTATCTGAGCAATCTTCTCCGTCGTTTCGTGGACTACCTCGGGTCCGGTGATTTGCTTTTCGCCTACTTCGGCCCAACAAATAGGGGATCGGCACTTACGGCCATACAATGCTTCAAAAGGTGCAGCATTAATGCTTGAGTGATAACTGTTGTTGTACGAGAATTCGGCTAATGGCAAATGCCTTTCCCAAGCCTTTCCAAAATCGATGACACATGCACGCAACATGTCTTCCAAGGTCTGAATCGTTCGTTCACTTTGCCCGTCAGTCTGAGGATGATAAGCAGTACTCATGTCCAGACGAGTTCCCATGGCTTCTTGCAAAGAACGCCAAAATCTAGAAGCAAAACGGGGATCGCGATCTGAGATGATCGATAAAGGTACACCATGACGAGATACAACCTCCTTAATGTATAATTGAGCAAGTCTTTCCATTGTATCAGTTTCCTTTATCGCTAGAAAGTGTGCAGATTTGGTGAGGCGGTCAACAATAACCCAGATGGTATCGTATCCGCCCACCGTCTTTGGTAGCTTGGTGATGAAATCCATTGTGATCCTTTCTCACTTCCACTGTGGGATCTCCGGCTGTTGAAGTAAACCAAAAGGTCTCTGATGCTCGGCTTTAACCTTCGAGCAAGTCAAACACTTACCAACATAAGTTGCGACGTCTTTCTTAAGATTCGGCCATCAATACTGTTCTTTAAGGTCGTGGTACATCTTGCCCGCACCGGGGTGAATCGAATATCTTGATTTATGTGCTTCATCAAGTATAAGATTCCGTAAATCTCCATAAATAGGTACCCAAATTCTTCCGGCATAACATCGGAGTCCAGATTCCCTAACCTCGAATCGAGAGACAAGTATGTTCAAATGTTCGTGAGATATATTCTCCTCCTTGAGAGCCTCAACTTGGTCTACTCTGATCTGGCTGTTGAGGTTCGAATGGATGGTGATGTTCAGAGCCCTAACACGAAGAGGTGCCATCCTCTCCTTTCGGCTTAAAGCGTCAGCTACAACATTGGCCTTGCCAGGGTGATAACGGAGTTCACAATCGTAGTCGTTGAGCGTCTCGATCCATCGACGTTGTCTCATATTCAGTTGCTTCTGATCAAAGATGTGCTGGAGACTCTTGTGATCGATGAAGATAGTGCTCTTAGTTCCATACAAATAGTGTCTCCACAATTTAAGCGCAAAGACAACGGCTCCAAGTTCAAGATCATGTGTAGTGTAGTTCCGCTCGTGAATCTTCAATTGGCGGGAGGCATAGGCAATAACCTTTGATCGTTGCATCAGTACACAACCAAAACCACTCTTCGATAAATCACAATAAACAACAAAGTCGTCACTGCCTTCAGGAAGTGATAGGATAAGTGCGGTGGTTAACTTCTTCTTCAAAGTTTGAAATGCTGATTCATGTGCGGGTTCCCAAATGAACTTCTTGCCCTTGTGAGTCAGTGCGGTCAAAGGACGCGCAATCAGAGAAAATCCTTCGATGAATCTTCGGTAATAACCGGCGAGACCTAGGAATTGGCGAATATGCGTCGGAGTAGTGGGGGTCTCCCACTTGCTGATGGCTTCAATCTTGGCGGGATCAACTTTGATACCCTGGTCGCTTACAACATGACCCAAAAATTGTACTTCCTTCAACCAAAATTCACACTTGGAGAATTTAGCGTAAAGTTGCTCTTGTCTTAAGAGTTTAAGCACTAATCGGAGGTGTTGCTCATGTTCTTCTTCACTCTTAGAGTAGATGCGGATGTCATCTATGAAGACAATAACAAAATTGTCCAAGTAAGGCTTGCAGACACGATTCATGAGGTCCATGAACACGGCAGGTGCATTTGTCAAACCGAATGGCATCACGAGAAACTCATAATGACCATAACGGGTCCTGAATGCAGTTTTCATCGCATCACTTTCCTTTACCCTCAGTTGGTGATATCCGGATCGCAAATCGATCTTTGAATAAACGCTCGATCCTTGTAGTTGATCAAAAAGATCGTCAATTCGTGGAAGAGGATACCGATTCTTGATAGTCAATTTGTTGAGTTCACGGTAGTCGATACACATACGGAAGGATCCATCCTTCTTCTTCACAAACAACACAGGTGCGCCCCAAGGCGAGAAACTTGGTTGGATAAATCCACGGTCTAACAGCTCTTGTAGTTGACTCTGTAATTCTTGCATCTCGGAAGGTGCGAGTCTATAAGGTGCGCGAGCTACAGGTGCAGCTCCTGGCACTATGTCAATCTGAAACTCTACTGCTCTCTGCGGCGGTAATCCAGGCAATTCCTCTGGGAAGACATCGGAAAATTCGTTCACAATTCGAACGTCATTCACGCTCTTCACCTCAGTTTCTACCGCTTTCACATGTGCTAGGACAGCAAAACGTCCCTTCTTCATAATCTTTTGCGCTTTCACGCAACTAATGAGGTTCAACTTCGAGGTACATCTCTCTCCATAGATAACCAGTGGTTCGCCATCTCCTTGTGGTATGCGAAGTGCTTTATCTTCGCAGATTATATCGGCCTTTATCTTGCTCAACCAATCCATACCTACGATCACGTCAAAACTTCCCAGTTTGATAGGTATCAAATCAATTTCGAAATCTGCACCAGCTATGTTGATAATAGCTCCACGACTAATATGGTCAACCTTTTCAAGTTTTCCATTTGCGACCTCGACAAGCATACTTTCTTTTAACGGGACGAATGACCAATTAATCTTATCGCAAAAATGTCTACATACATAACTTCTATCCGCACCAGTATCAAACAAGACAGAAGCTAAAAGATTGTTGATTGTGAATATACCTGTCACAAAGTCGGGGTTATCGCGTGCATCCCTTGCATTAACATTAAAAGCTCGTCCACGGGGTGGTCCGCCATCTTTTCGCTTGTTGGGGCATGCATTTCTGAAATGGCCCGTCTGCCCGCATTTGTAGCACTTCTTCGGCCCATTGGTGTTTGGCTTCCCATTCAAAGTAGTGACCTTGCAGTCCTTCCCGATGTGCCCAGCCCGTTGGCACTTCTCACAGACAACGTTACAATACCCAGTGTGGTGTTTGTAACATCGCTTGCATTGAGGTAAGGTTCCTTTGTAGTTCGGGTTGGTGTTGGTGTTGTTGTTGGGATTAGGGTTTCCACCGTTGTTGTGCCTCTTGGCGGGGGTTTGATCGTAGTTTCTCCCCCTGTTGTTGTTGTTGTTGTTGTTGTGGTTGTTGGGGTTGTTGTCCCATTTCCTCTTTTCGCTACTACCAGCCTCAAACTTAGCCTTCTCCGGCTCATCAATAAGAATCTGGTTCATGAGAGTATGCGCCATGCACATTGCTTCGGGAACAGTCGGTGGTTTGGATGAGGTGACATTCCCCTTGATGGACTTAGGAAGTCCCCAAAAGTATCACTCCATTCGTTTGAATTCGGGGGTAACCATAGTTGGACACATCAGTGCTAACTCCAAAAACCTACGGTTGTAGCTGTCAAGATCGTTTCCTACGGCCTTATGTTGCATGAATTCAATCTCCATCTTTTGAACCTCGGTTCTCGGACAGTATTCCTCAATCATAGCACATTTAAACTCTTCTCAAGGCGTAGCATACGCCTCATCGATTCCTTGCGCTTGGGCCATGGTATTCCACCATGTAAGCGTGCCATCAGAAAGCGTGCAAGAAGCAAACTTGGTTTTATTATCCTCCGAACAGTTGCTAACTCGGAATACTGATTCAAGTTTCTCGAACCATCTGGTGAGACCAATCGGTCCCTCGGTGCCGCTGAAGTTATGCGGTTTGCAGCCCTGGAATTCCTTGTAAGTACACCCATTTCGAACGGGTGGGATAACTGGTGGTGGTGGCGGTGGAACTTGAAGATTTCTTTCTGCTAGGGCTGCAGCGACCCGTTCGTTGATCATGTCCTCAATCTGGGCGGCGGTAGGTGTGGATCTTCCGTTAGCCATGGTATTCTAAACAAAAATTTTGACTCAAGTCAAAATCTAGTATGCAAGTAGTAATAATACAGTATATAGTGACCAACATGGAATCAAAACATCACATGTTATTAAATAATGCATCTAGGTACAAATACCACAGAATCATCGTACAGCAATGTAAATAGAACATCGTGCAAGAATTAAATAACGCAAAGTTCCATTCATTAATAATAATAAGTTTCATACATCTGAATAAGTTCGTACAATACATATGAAATACATGAAACTATATCTAGATTACATCATGAAATCCAAATACAAGGTCCTACGGTGAAGGCGGGTGAACTGCTCCTCGAGCCAACTGCTCCTCGAGCTCAGTGACTCGAGCTCGGAGAGTCTCAATCTCCCGCATCAGTTCCTCGTTAGAGGGAGCTGGTAGGGCAGGCGGTGCAGGTGGGGCGGGTGGTGCCGGTGGTGCTGATGTAGATGGTCCGGCTCTGGATGTAGACGGTACGTCCCTAGATGTGAGTGGTCCGTATCTAAATCTAGGTGGTACGGTTCCAGGAATAGTCAATACGTAACGGGGAACCTTACGTATCTGTTGGTCGGCAGGGTATGGCACAACTCGTTTACGAGCAGTAACCCTACGACGATGGCCAAATGCGTCAGTAAAAGCACGACCTCCATTCACCCCTGAAATGACGGTGCCGTCGAAATGGTACCGCTTCTTCAGCGGGGTGGAGGGTGCCTGAATAGGTCTATCAGCAGGATCCTCATCATCGCAGGAGTCGTCTGATGATGAAGAATCGGCGGATGGTGAGTCATCCGAATCGTGTGGTGGTGACACTGGTGGCTGAGCTGGTAATCCGAAGCGTCTGAAGGCGGCCAACATCTGTCTATGTCTGCCTGGCGGAATCACGACTAAACGTCCGTCGGGAGTGCGTCGGCAAGGCGTGCGCATGTGGTTACGAAACGGCCCTTCCCCGAACTCCGCGGGGATCTCAATACCACCAATGCGGGGCTGTGACCTCGAGGGTCCGGGAGCAGACACTGGAGCAGGTGCACTAGTACCAGCTCCGGAAGTAGAAGCGCCGGGATCACTAGTGGGTGTCGGGGCTGGTGTATCGGCAGTAGCAGCAGCAAGTGTAGCAGTAGGTAGGGCGACGGGGTCTGAGTCTGTACTGCCCGATGAAATGTCCCGTTCTTATTGATTAAAAACGTTCCATATTAATTGATTTCGTTGCGAGGTTTTGACCTCTATATGAGACGTTTTTCAAAGACTGCATTCATTTTAAAACAAACCATAACCTTTATTTCATCAATAAAGGTTTAAAAAGCTTTACGTAAATTATCAAATAATGATAATCTAAAATATCTTGTTTACACACGACCATTACATAATGGTTTACAATACAAATATGTTACAACAAAATAAGTTTCTTGAATGCAGTTTTTACACAATATCATACAAGCATGGACTCCAAATCTCGTCCTTATTTAAGTATGCGACAGCGGAAGCTCTTAATAATCACCTGAGAATAAACATGCTTAAAACGTCAACAAAAATGTTGGTGAGTTATAGGTTTAACCTATATATATCAAATCATAATAATAGACCACAAGATTTCATATTTCAATACACATCCCATACATAGAGATAAAAATCATTCATATGGTGAACACCTGGTAACCAACATTAACAAGCTGCATATATAAGAATATCCCCATCATTCCGGGACACCCTTCGGATATGATATAAATTTTGAAGTACTAAAGCATCCGGTACTTTGGATGGGGTTTGTTAGGCCCAATAGATCTATCTTTAGGATTCGCGTCAATTAGGGTGTCTGTTCCCTAATTCTTAGATTACCAGACTTAATAAAAAGGGGCATATTCGATTTCGATAATTCAACCATAGAATGTAGTTTCACGTACTTGTGTCTATTTTGTAAATCATTTATAAAACCTGCATGTATTCTCATCCCAAAAATATTAGATTTTAAAAGTGGGACTATAACTCACTTTCACAGATTTTTACTTCGTCGGGAAGTAAGACTTGGCTACTGGTTGATTCACGAACCTATAACAATATATACATATATATCAAGTATGTTCAAAATATATTTACAACACTTTTAATATATTTTGATGTTTTAAGTTTATTAAGTCAGCTGTCCTCGTTAGTAACCTACAACTAGTTGTCCACAGTTAGATGTACAGAAGTAAATCGATAAATATTATCTTGAATCAATCCACGACTCAGTGTATACGTATCTCAGTATTGATCACAACTCAAACTATATATATTTTGGAATCAACCTCAACCCTGTATAGCTAACTCCAACATTCACATATAGAGTGTCTATGGTTGTTCCAAAATATATATAGATGTGTCGACATGATAGGTCGAAACATTGTATACGTGTCTATGGTATCTCAAGATTACATAATATACAATACAAGTTGATTAATTTATGGTTGGAATAGATTTGTTACCAATTTTCACGTAGCTAAAATGAGAAAAATTATCCAATCTTGTTTTACCCATAACTTCTTCATTTTAAATCCGTTTTGAGTGAATCAAATTGCTATGGTTTCATATTGAACTCTATTTTATGAATCTAAATAGAAAAAGTATAGGTTTATAGTCGGAAAAATAAGTTACAAGTCGTTTTTGTAAAGGTAGTCATTTCAGTCGAAAGAACGACGTCAAGATGACCATTTTAGAAAACATACTTCCACTTTGAGTTTAACCATAATTTTTGGATATAGTTTCATGTTCATAATAAAAATCATTTTCTCAGAATAACAACTTTTAAATCAAAGTTTATCATAGTTTTTAATTAACTAACCCAAAACAGCCCGCGGTGTTACTACGACGGCGTAAATCCGATTTTACGGTATTTTTCGTGTTTTCAGGTTTTAAATCATTAAGTTAGCATATCATATAGATATAGAACATGTGTTTAGTTGATTTTAAAAGTCAAGTTAGAAGGATTAACTTTTGTTTGCGAACAAGTTTAGAATTAACTAAACTATGTTCTAGTGATTACAAGTTTAAACCTTCGAATAAGATAGCTTTATATGTATGAATTGAATGATGTTATGAACATCGTTACTACCTTAAGTTCCTTGGATAAACCTACTGGAAAAGAGAAAAATGGATCTAGCTTCAACGGATCCTTGGATGGCTCGAAGTTCTTGAAGCAGAATCATGACACGAAAATAAGTTCAAGTAAGATCATCACTTGAAATAAGATTGTTATAGTTATAGATATTGAACCAAAGTTTGAATATGATTATTACCTTGTATTAGAATGATAACCTACTATAAGAAACAAAGATTTCTTGAGGTTGGATGATCACCTTACAAGATTGGAAGTGATCTAGCAAACTTGAAAGTATTCTTGATTTTATGTAACTAGAACTTGTAGAATATATGAAGAACACTTAGAACTTGAAGATAGAACTTGAGAGAGATCAATTAGATGAAGAAAATTGAAGAATGAAAGTGTTTGTAGGTGTTTTTGGTCGTTGGTGTATGGATTAGATATAAAGGATATGAAATTTTGTTTTCATGTAAATAAGTCATGAATGATTACTCATATTTTTATAATTTTATGAGATATTTCATGCTAGTTGCCAAATGATGGTTCCCACATGTGTTAGGTGACTCACATGGGCTGCTAAGAGCTGATCATTGGAGTGTATATACCAATAGTACATACATCTAAAAGCTGTGTATTGTACGAGTACGAATACAGGTGCATACGAGTAGAATTGTTGATGAAACTGAACGAGGATGTAATTGTAAGCATTTTTGTTAAGTAGAAGTATTTTGATAAGTGTATTGAAGTCTTTCAAAAGTGTATAAATACATATTAAAACAATACATGTATATACATTTTAACTGAGTCGTTAAGTCATCGTTAGTCGTTACATGTAAGTGTTGTTTTGAAACCTTTAGGTTAACGATCTTGTTAAATGTTGTTAACCCAATGTTTATAATATCAAATGAGATTTTAAATTATTATATTATCATGATATTATCATGTATGAATATCTCTTAATATGATATATATACATTAAATGTCTTTACAACGATAATCGTTACATATATGTCTCGTTTAAAAATTATTAAGTTAGTAGTCTTGTTTTTACATATGTAGTTCATTGTTAATATACTTAATGATATGTTTACTTATCATAGTATCATGTTAAATATATATATATCCATATATATGTCATCATATAGTTTTTACAAGTTTTAACGTTCGTGAATCACAGGTCAACTTGGGTGGTCAATTGTCTATATGAAACATATTTCAATTAATCAAGTCTTAACAAGTTTGATTGATTAACATGTTGGAAACATTTAATCATGTAAATATCAATCTCAATTAATATATATATAAACATGGAAAAGTTCGGGTCACTACAGTACCTACCCGTTAAATAAATTTCGTCCCGAAATTTTAAGCTGTTGAAGGTGTTGACGAATCTTCTGGAAATAGATGCGGGTATTTCTTCTTCATCTGATCTTCACGCTCCCAGGTGAACTCGGGTCCTCTACGAGCATTCCATCGAACCTTAACAATTGGTATCTTGTTTTGCTTAAGTCTTTTAACCTCACGATCCATTATTTCGACGGGTTCTTCGATGAATTGAAGTTTTTCGTTGATTTGGATTTCATCTAACGGAATAGTGAGATCTTCTTTAGCAAAACATTTCTTCAAATTCGAGACGTGAAAAGTGTTATGTACAGCCGCGAGTTGTTGAGGTAACTCAAGTCGGTAAGCTACTGGTCCGACACGATCAATAATCTTGAATGGTCCAATATACCTTGGATTTAATTTCCCTCGTTTACCAAATCGAACAACGCCTTTCCAAGGTGCAACTTTAAGCATGACCATCTCTCCAATTTCAAATTCTATATCTTTTCTTTTAATGTCAGCGTAGCTCTTTTGTCGACTTTGTACGGTTTTCAACCGTTGTTGAATTTGGATGATCTTCTCGGTAGTTTATTGTATAATCTCCGGACCCGTAATCTGTCTATCCCCCACTTCACTCCAAAAAATCAGAGACCTGCACTTTCTACCATAAAGTGCTTTAAACGGTGCCATCTCAATGCTTGAATGGTAGCTGTTGTTGTAGGAAAATTCTGCTAACGGTAGATGTCGATCCCAACTGTTTCCGAAATCAATATCACATGCTCGTAGCATGTCTTCAAGCGTTTGTATCATCTTTTCGCTCTGCCCATCAGTTTGTGGATGATAGGCAGTACTCATGTTTAGACGAGTTCCTAATGCTTGCTGTAATGTCTGCCAGAATCTTGAAATAAATCTGCCATCCCTATCAGAGATAATAGAGATTGGTATTCCATGTCTGGAGATGACTTCCTTCAAATACAGTCGTGCTAACTTCTCCATCTTGTCATCTTCTCTTATTGGTAAGAAGTGTGCTGATTTGGTGAGACGATCAACTATTACCCAAATAGTATCAAAACCACTTGCAGTCCTTGGCAATTTAGTGATGAAATCCATGGTAATGTTTTCCCATTTCCATTCCGGGATTTCGGGTTGTTGCAGTAGACCTGATGGTTTCTGATGCTCCGCTTTGACCTTCGAACACGTCAAACATTCCCCTACGTATTTAGCAACATCGGCTTTCATACCCGGCCACCAAAAATGTTTCTTGAGATCCTTGTACATCTTCCCCGTTCCAGGATGTATTGAGTATCTGGTTTTATGAGCTTCTCTAAGTACTATTTCTCTCATATCTCCAAATTTTGGTACCCAAATCCTTTCAGCCCTATACCGGGTTCCGTCTTCCCGAATATTAAGATGCTGCTCCGATCCTTTGGGTATTTCATCCTTTAAATTTCCTTCTTTTAAAACTCCTTGTTGCGCCTCCTTTATTTGAGTAGTAAGGTTATTATGAATCATTATATTCATAGATTTTACTCGAATGGGTTCTCTGTCCTTCCTGCTCAAGGCATCGGCTACCACATTTGCCTTCCCCGGGTGGTAACGAATCTCAAAGTCGTAATCATTCAACAATTCAATCCACCTACGCTGCCTCATATTCAGTTGTTTCTGATTAAATATGTGTTGAAGACTTTTGTGGTCGGTATATATAATACTTTTGACCCCATATAAGTAGTGCCTCCAAGTCTTTAATGCAAAAACAACCGCGCCTAATTCCAAATCATGCGTCGTATAATTTTGCTCGTGAATCTTCAATTGTCTAGACGCATAAGCAATCACCTTCGTTCGTTGCATTAATACACAACCGAGACCTTGCTTTGATGCGTCACAATAAATCACAAAATCATCATTCCCTTCAGGCAATGACAATATAGGTGTCGTAGTTAGCTTTTTCTTCAATAACTGAAACGCTTTCTCTTGTTCATCATTCCATTCAAATTTCTTCCCTTTATGCGTTAATGCAGTCAAGGGTTTTGCTATTCTGGAAAAGTCTTGGATGAACCTTCTATAGTAACCAGCTAGTCCTAAAAACTGGCGTATGTGTTTCGGAGTTTTCGGGGTTTCCCACTTTTCAACAGTTTCTATCTTTGCCGGATCCACCTTAATACCTTCTTTGTTCACTATGTGACCGAGGAATTGAACTTCTTCCAACCAAAATGCACACTTTGAAAACTTAGCGTACAATTCTTCCTTCCTCAATACTTCTAACACCTTTCTCAAATGTTCACCGTGTTCTTGGTCATTCTTTGAGTAAATAAGTATGTCATCAATGAAAACAATGACAAACTTGTCAAGGTATGGTCCACACACTCGGTTTATAAGGTCCATGAACACAGCTGGTGCATTAGTTAAACCAAATGGCATGACCATAAACTCGTAATGACCGTAACGTGTTCTGAAAGCAGTCTTTGGAATATCATCTTCTTTCACCCGCATTTGATGATACCCGGAACGTAAGTCAATCTTTGAATAAACAGACGAGCCTTGTAGTTGATCAAATAAGTCGTCGATTCTCGGTAGTGGGTAGCGGTTCTTGATGGTAAGTTTGTTCAACTCTCGGTAGTTGATACACAACCTGAATGTACCATCTTTCTTCTTGACAAACAAAACAGGAGCTCCCCACGGTGATGTGCTTGGTCGAATGAAACCATGCTCTAAAAGTTCTTGTAATTGGTTTTGCAGTTCTTTCATCTCGCTGGGTGCGAGTCTGTAAGGAGCACGAGCTATTAGTGCAGCTCCTGGTACAAGATCTATTTGAAATTCAACGGATCGATGTGGGGGTAATCCCGGTAATTCTTTTGGAAATACATCGGGAAATTCTTTTGCAATGGGAACATCATTGATGCTCTTTTCTTCAGTTTGTACTTTCTCGACGTGTGGTAGAACAGCATAGCAACCTTTTCTTATTAGTTTTTGTGCCTTCAAATTACTAATAAGATGTAGCTTCGTGTTGCCCTTTTCTCCGTACACCATTAAGGGTTTTCCTTTTTCTCGTATAATGCGAATTGCATTTTTGTAACAAACGATCTCTGCTTTCACTTCTTTCAACCAGTCCATACCGATTATCACATCAAAACTCCCTAACTCTACTGGTATCAAATCAATCTTAAATGTTTCGTTAACCAGTTTAATTTCTCGATTCCGACATATATTATCTGCTGAAATTAATTTACCATTTGCTAATTCGAGTAAAAATTTACTATCCAAAGGCGTCAATGGACAACTTAATTTAGCATAAAAATCTCTACTCATATAGTTTCTATCCGCACCCGAATCAAATAAAACGTAAGCAGATTTATTGTCAATAAGAAACGTACCCGTAACAAGCTCCGGGTCTTCCTGTGCCTCTGCCGCATTAATATTGAAAACTCTTCCGCGGCCTTGTCCATTCGTGTTCTCCTGGTTCGGGCAATTTCTAATAATGTGGCCCGGTTTTCCACATTTATAACAAACTACATTGGCATAACTTGCTGCGACACTACTTACTCAGCCATTACTAGTTCCGACACCATTTTTTCCTTTCGTTCTATTAACCCCTGGTCCGTAGACCTCACACTTCGCCGCGCTATGACCATTTCTTTTACACTTGTTGCAAAATTTGGTGCAGAACCCCGAGTGATACTTTTCACACCTTTGGCATAGCTGCTTCTGATTGTTGTTGTTGTTGCGGTTATTATTGTTGTTGGGATGATTGTTGTAGTTGCTGTTGTTGTTGTTGTTGTTGTTGGGCAGTTTGTTGTAGTTGCGATTGATGTTACGATTGTTGGGATAATTATTGCGATTATTGTTGTAATTGCTGTTGTTGTTGTATTGGTGATTCTTATCACCGTTTTCCTCCCATTTTCTTTTGACTTGCTTCACATTGGCCTCTTCAGCAGTCTGTTCTTTAATTCTTTCTTCAATCTGGTTCACTAGTTTGTGAGCCATTCTACATGCCTGTTGTATGGAGGCGGGCTCGTGTGAACTTATATCTTCTTGGATTCTTTCCGGTAATCCTTTCACAAATGCGTCGATCTTCTCCTCCTCATCTTCGAATGCTCCCGGACACAATAGGCACAATTCTGTGAATCGTCTTTCGTACGTGGTAATATCAAATCCTTGGGTTCGTAACCCTCTAAGTTCTGTCTTGAGCTTATTGACCTCGGTTCTGGGACGGTACTTCTCGTTCATCAAGTGCTTGAATGCTGACCACGGTAGTGCGTACGCATCGTCTTGTCCCACTTGCTCTAGATAGGTATTCCACCATGTTAACGCAGAACCTGTGAAGGTATGCGTAGCGTACTTCACTTTGTCCTCTTCAGTACACTTACTTATGGTAAACACCGATTCGACCTTCTCGGTCCACCGTTTCAATCCGATCGGTCCTTCGGTTCCATCAAATTCCAAAGGTTTGCAGGCAGTGAATTCTTTGTAGGTGCATCCTACACGATTTCCTGTACTGCTAGATCCAAGGTTATTGTTGGTATGTAGCGCAGCCTGTACTGCGGCTATGTTTGAAGCTAGAAAAGTACGGAATTCCTCTTCATTCATATTCACGGTGTGTCGAGTAGTCGGTGCCATTTCCTTCAAAATAGTCAAATGGAACAAGTTAATCATACAGAATATTAAGAGTAGTTAATAGTATTTCGTAGCATAATATGAACTCATTTATAAAAGCTTTTTCTTCATATTAGCATTTTATAAGTTTAAATTCGGGTAGTACCTACCCGTTAAGTTCATACTTAGTAGCTAATATACAATTCAACTACTACAATTCTATATGAAAAACTGATTATAATAATATTTCGCATTCAAACTTTTACACAATATTTTACAAACTTACAATACCGCTATTTTACATATAGCATGAAATATAGCACACAATAAATTTGATACAAGATGGTTGTGAAGATAATTCTAGCTAGTACACAAGTCGTTCAGCAAAGGCAATAAAGACACGTAATTCATACGTCCAGAAACAAGTCATGCATTCTGGTTTTACTAGGATTACTTCCCATCCTTGGTCTTGTGGAACATAACCGTTATGGCCGTTGATAAGACAGCGTGTTGTAACGTCGTCAAAGGGACGAGGGTTACGTAATGTCCAACAGTCCCGTAACAATCTAAAAACCTCATTTCTTACCCCAATTACCGACTCCGTCACTTGTGGGAACGTTTTGTTTAATAGTTGTAGCCCGATGTTCTTGTTCTCACTTTGGTAAGAAGCGAACATTACTAATCCGTAAGCATAACATGCTTCTTTATGTTGCATGTTAGCCGCTTTTTCTAAATCACGAAGTCCAATATTCGGATATATTGAGTCAAAATAATTTCTTAACCCATTGCGTAAAATAGCATTTGGGTTCCCCGCAATATATGCGTCAAAGTAAACACATCGTAACTTATGGATTTCCCAATGTGATATCCCCCATCTTTCGAACGAAAGCCTTTTATAAACCAAGGCATTCTTGGAACGTTCTTCGAATGTCTTACAAACTGATCTCGCCTTAAATAGTTGTGCCGAAGAACTCTGACCGACTCTAGACAAGATTTCATCAATCATGTCTCCGGGTAGGTCTCTTAAAATATTGGGTTGTCTATCCATTTTGTGTTTTTATACTGTAAAATAGACAAGAGTTAGATTCATAAAAAAAAATACTTATTAATACAAGCAATTTTTACATATATCATAAAGCATAAGGACACTATATTACATATATTACACCACACGAATACAACTATCTTATTCCGACTCGCTTGTTTCTTCTTCTTTGGTTTTGGTTCGTTTTGCCAAGTTTCTAGGGATATATGATGTTCCCCTAATACGAGCCGTCGTTTTCCACATTGGTTTAGAAAAACCGGGTGGTTTAGAGGTTCCCGGGTCATTGTTACAACTTAAGGACTTCGGGGGTTGACGATACATATAAAGTTCATCGGGGTTGGAATTAGATTTCTCTATTTTTATGCCCTTTCCCTTATTATTTTCTTTTGCCTTTTTAAATTCAGTTGGGGTAATTTCTATAACATCATCGGAATTCTCGTCAGAATCCGATTCATCGGAGAATTGGTAATCCTCCCAATATTTTGCTTCCTTAGCGGAAACACCATTGACCATAATTAACATTGGTAGGTTGGTTGAGGATTTTCTTTTACTCAACCGTTTTATTATTTCCCCCACCGGTTCTATTTCTTCATCCAGTTCCGATTCTTCTTTCGGTTCCGATTCTTCTTCTGGTTCCGACTCTTCTTCCGGTTCCTCTTCGGGAACTTGTGAATCAGTCCACGAATCATTCCAATTTACATTTGACTCTTCATTATTATTAGGTGAGTCAATGGGACTTGTTCTAGAGGTAGACATCTATCACATAATATCAAACGCGTTAAGAGATTAATATATCACATAATATTCACATGTTAAAAATATATAGTTTCCAACAAAATTTGTTAAGCAATCATTTTTCAAGTAAACACGGTCGAAGTCCAGACTCACTAATGCATCCTAACAAACTCGATAAGACACACTAATGCAAAATTCTGGTTCTCTAAGACCAACGCTCGGATACCAACTGAAATGTCCCGTTCTTATTGATTAAAAACGTTCCATATTAATTGATTTCGTTGCGAGGTTTTGACCTCTATATGAGACGTTTTTCAAAGACTGCATTCATTTTAAAACAAACCATAACCTTTATTTCATCAATAAAGGTTTAAAAAGCTTTACGTAGATTATCAAATAATGATAATCTAAAATATATTGTTTACACACGACCATTACATAATGGTTTACAATACAAATATGTTACAACAAAATAAGTTTCTTGAATGCAGTTTTTACACAATATCATACAAGCATGGACTCCAAATCTCGTCCTTATTTAAGTATGCGACAGCGGAAGCTCTTAATAATCACCTGAGAATAAACATGCTTAAAACGTCAACAAAAATGTTGGTGAGTTATAGGTTTAACCTATATATATCAAATCATAATAATAGACCACAAGATTTCATATTTCAATACACATCCCATACATAGAGATAAAAATCATTCATATGGTGAACACCTGGTAACCGACATTAACAAGATGCATATATAAGAATATCCCCATCATTCCGGGACACCCTTCGGATATGATATAAATTTCGAAGTACTAAAGCATCCGGTACTTTGGATGGGGTTTGTTAGGCCCAATAGATCTATCTTTAGGATTCGCGTCAATTAGGGTGTCTGTTCCCTAATTCTTAGATTACCAGACTTAATAAAAAGGGGCATATTCGATTTCGATAATTCAACCATAGAATGTAGTTTCACGTACTTGTGTCTATTTTGTAAATCATTTATAAAACCTGCATGTATTCTCATCCCAAAAATATTAGATTTTAAAAGTGGGACTATAACTCACTTTCACAGATTTTTACTTCGTCGGGAAGTAAGACTTGGCCACTGGTTGATTCACGAACCTATAATAATATATACATATATATCAAAGTATGTTCAAAATATATTTACAACACTTTTAATATATTTTGATGTTTTAAGTTTATTAAGTCCGATGTCCTTGTTAGTAACCTACAACTAGTTGTCCACAGTTAGATGTACAGAAGTAAATCGATAAATATTATCTTGAATCAATCCATGACCCAGTGTATACGTATCTCAGTATTGATCACAACTCAAACTATATATATTTTGGAATCAACCTCAACCCTGTATAGCTAACTCCAACATTCACATATAGAGTGTCTATGGTTGTTCCAAAATATATATAGATGTGTCGACATGATAGGTCGAAACATTGTATACGTGTCTATGGTATCTCAAGATTACATAATATACAATACAAGTTGATTAAGTTATGGTTGGAATAGATTTGTTACCAATTTTCACGTAGCTAAAATGAGAAAAATTATCCAATCTTGTTTTACCCATAACTTCTTCATTTTAAATCCGTTTTGAGTGAATCAAATTGCTATGGTTTCATATTGAACTCTATTTTATGAATCTAAATAGAAAAAGTATAGGTTTATAGTCAGAAAAATAAGTTACAAGTCGTTTTTGTAAAGGTAGTCATTTCAGTCGAAAGAACGACGTCTAGATGACCATTTTAGAAAACATACTTCCACTTTGAGTTTAACCATAATTTTTGGATATAGTTTCATGTTCATAATAAAAATCATTTTCTCAGAATAACAACTTTTAAATCAAAGTTTATCATAGTTTTTAATTAACTAACCCAAAACAGCCCGCGGTGTTACTACGACGGCGTAAATCCGGTTTTACGGTGTTTTTCGTGTTTCCAGGTTTTAAATCATTAAGTTAGCATATCATATAGATATAGAACATGTGTTTAGTTGATTTTAAAAGTCAAGTTAGAAGGATTAACTTTTGTTTGCGAACAAGTTTAGAATTAACTAAACTATGTTCTAGTGATTACAAGTTTAAACCTTCGAATAAGATAGCTTTATATGTATGAATCGAATGATGTTATGAACATCATTACTACCTTAAGTTCCTTGGATAAAGCTACTGGAAAAGAGAAAAGTGGATCTAGTTTCAACGGATCCTTGGATGGCTCAAAGTTCTTGAAGCAGAATCATGACACGAAAACAAGTTCAAGTAAGATCATCACTTGAAATAAGATTGTTATAGTTATAGATATTGAACCAAAGTTTGAATATGATTATTACCTTGTATTAGAATGATAACCTACTATAAGAAACAAAGATTTCTTGAGGTTGGATGATCACCTTACAAGATTGGAAGTGATCTAGCAAACTTGAAAGTATTCTTGATTTTATGTAACTAGAACTTGTAGAATATATGAAGAACACTTAGAACTTGAAGATAGAACTTGAGAGAGATCAATTAGATGAAGAAAATTGAAGAATGAAAGTGTTTGTAGGTGTTTTTGGTCGTTGGTGTATGGATTAGATATAAAGGATATGAAATTTTGTTTTCATGTAAATAAGTCATGAATGATTACTCATATTTTTGTAATTTTATGAGATATTTCATGCTAGTTGCCAAATGATGGTTCCCACATGTGTTAGGTGACTCACATGGGCTGCTAAGAGCTGATCATTGGAGTGTATATACCAATAGTACATACATCTAAAAGCTGTGTATTGTACGAGTACGAATACAGGTGCATACGAGTAGAATTGTTGATGAAACTGAACGAGGATGTAATTGTAAGCATTTTTGTTAAGTAGAAGTATTTTGATAAGTGTATTGAAGTCTTTCAAAAGTGTATAAATACATATTAAAACACTACATGTATATACATTTTAACTGAGTCGTTAAGTCATCGTTAGTCGTTACATGTAAGTGTTGTTTTGAAACCTTTAGGTTAACGATCTTGTTAAATGTTGTTAACCCAATGTTTATAATATCAAATGAGATTTTAAATTATTATATTATCATGATATTATCATGTATGAATATCTCTTAATATGATATATATACATTAAATGTCTTTACAACGATAATCGTTACATATATGTCTCGTTTAAAAATTATTAAGTTAGTAGTCTTGTTTTTACATATGTAGTTCATTGTTAATATACTTAATGATATGTTTACTTATCATAGTATCATGTTAACTATATATATATCCATATATATGTCATCATATAGTTTTTACAAGTTTTAACGTTCGTGAATCACAGGTCAACTTGGGTGGTCAATTGTCTATATGAAACATATTTCAATTAATCAAGTCTTAACAAGTTTGATTGATTAACATGTTGGAAACATTTAATCATGTAAATATCAATCTCAATTAATATATATATATAAACATGGAAAAGTTCGGGTCACTATACCCGAAATGCCAGTAGGTGGAACATCCGACATCTGAACAAGGAAAAATAAATTTTCCATGTCAGTATGTCATAAAGCAAGCAATTAATAGGCCAACAGTTTAAATCATGTATAACAGTAACTAGCATGGCAATAACAGCAATTCGTATGAAAGTAGCATGTAATCAAAAGCAAGTAGCATCATGCAGTAGTGATATCATGTAGTAGCATACGGCATATAGCAGAAAAAGTAAGCATTAGCATGTAGTAAGCTCAGCGGAAACAAGTAAACTAGCAAGTTGTAGATTAGTCCTATTAGTGAATCCTACTCGGGTCGGTCTTAGACTCACTAATGCAACCTAATTCCCTACAACCAATGCTCTGATACCAAATGTGACGCCCCGTACCAAATCATCATGTACGGACCATCAACAACAGGATCATTACAAGGTTAAGTACTATATGCGTTTTCAAAAAGAGTTTGCATTCATAATTAAAAGTGATGTCAAACCAACATCGAAAGTTTTACAATCCAAAGGTATGCTTCACTAAGTAGAAGCAATAAATAAGTGTATGTGACCACAAAGTTCGTTACAAGTCATAATTCAAAAGTACAAATGTTTGAATGCAAAGTAAAGTAGTTCATGCGTTGACAACTCTAAGCAGCGGGTGTCTACAGCACAAACTAGTACACGGCGGAAGCAACCTCAAGCACCTGAGAAATACATGCTTAAAAATGTCAACACAAAGGTTGGTGAGCTATAGTTTAAGTATAACAGTAATGTAAGTAGGCCACGAGATTTCAGTGCTACAACGAGCATTTCGAAAGTATGTAAAAGTATATGCTAACCGTGGGCACTTGGTAACTAACTTAACGTTTATACCCCCTGAAAGTACACTTGGCAAGTGCGTATGTCTACAAAGTATTAAACACTCATTAAATGCTAGCGCTACTAGCCCGAGTGGGGATGTCAAACCCTATGGATCCATATCTAAGATTCACGTTTACGGTTCAAAAACCAATGATTAAACGTTACCGAGCTAAAGGGAATGTTTATGCCGTTGTATAACCCACACATATATAAGTTTAAGTACTCATGCCTAGTGTGTAAAACATAAAATCCGCATGTATTCTCAGTTCCCAAAATAAGTTTAAAGTAAAAAGGGAAGGCTATAACTCACAATGATATGTAGCGGTAAAGTAGTAGTCGGGAAAGGTGTGCAAGTAAACGGTCCGAAGTCCTCAACCTAAGTCAAATAGTACTAAGTCAGTAAATCGTCTTAATAGGTTTAAAAGTATGTAATTAAGGTCTTAAGGGTCATCATCATTCATCATTAAACAAAAGGCGTAAAGTAGGTTTCGTTTATGAAAGTAGTTTAAAACAAAGTCTGACTTCAGTTAGTCACCACGGCCTCTACCCTTACTGAATTAAGGTGAGAACAGTGGCCATGGCTCCGTCTATGAGTCCCTTAAGTGTGGTAAAAATTCCAGAAACAAACTCGTCTTCGTTTGACCGTGGCGACGGTCTAAGTGCGAGTAGGTCAGAAATTTCTGCACAACGTTAAAGGACATAGTGACGATCGGAGGGCCATAAATCCTAAACCGTAACTCGGATTAAGACGAGTCCTATATGAAAAGTTATCTACTCGAAAAGTTATATCTAAAAATCAAGGTTAGAACAGCCCAGGTCTACTGGTCTGTTACAGAAACATCAGATCAGTAGCTTTTGGACAGAAACAGTAAGTTTAAAAGGGTTCCGGTGGTCTTGGTGCTTGATGTTCATCATGGTTCTCATCCTTGATGCATATAGCTTCAAGTGTACAACTCATTGATGTATCTACATCATGTTAACCAAGTCTTGACCATCATAACCCTAGTGCAAGTCTAAGACATGAAGCACAACTCACTTAAGAGTTGCATGTAGTTTGATGAACCAAAGTTACATCAAAGTCTTAGGTTTGACACTTACATGAACTATAAGACTAATAATAAGTTACAAACTTGAAAATGAACTTATGAAATCAAGATCTTAAAATGTAGAACATAGTTCTTAGTTAGATCTTGAAGATTCAAGACTCAAAAGTCTAGATCAAGCATAAGTATACAAAGTTATAATTAAAAAGTTTCCTTTATATGTTCTTGAACTTTAAAGTTAACCTTAAGTTCAAGATTAATGAGATCAAAGTTAACTTGTAACATTTGACCAACAAGAACATAAATCATGAAATTAAAGTGCAAGAATGAAGTAGTAAACTAAGTAAACAAGTAAATTATTCATGGTTGTTCATACTTTAAAGATTCAAACCAAAGTTTGATCTTTAGAAAGTAAGCTTTAAAGTTTACTTCATGAACTTCAAGTATGTCTTTAAACCATGAACTTTATAATCTTTTGAAACAAGTAAGGTAGAACATAACTAGATAGATTATGTTCTTGTTGTTCTTGTTATAACAAGATAAAATGAAGAATCAAACTAGTAAGTTTATTCTTGTAATCATGAAAGTAAGTAACAACAACAAAGTAAGTAACAATAAACTATAAGTAAGTAAGCTACAACAAGATCAAGTAACAAACAACAAAAGATGATGATGATTTAGGGGTGTTTAGGTTCGGTTTTACAAAGAAAAAGAAGAGGAGAAAAGTTCATAATTCTTACAAGTATGAGAGAAAAATAGAGGAAAAGTTTGAGAGCAAATGAGTGTGTGTGAGAAGTGTGAAAGAATCAAGTGAAAGAAGTAATGAAATTTGAAACTAAAACACTCCTCATGGGAGCCTAAAACCGACGGCATCAAGGGGTGGGAGGGGTGAGGGATTTGTTTCTTGGTCACTAGCTTGTAAAGCTTACAAAAGTTGGTTATTGAATGGGTTTACATGGGGATAAGTTGCTAACTAGATTCTTAATGGTTCAAACTAACTAGTTTACATATAATTTGATACTTACACTTTCAAGACATGGGCTAAAGGTCCATTAATAATGTAGGGTGGGCTTGTAAGCCCAAAGTCAAGTGTCCATTAACTTAAAACAAGTCCAAGTTCCAAAAATAACAAGTAAACTCAATTAAAGCCCAAGTAACTAACTAACAACCTTAGTTAATTAAAATGATTAAATAAATTAATCATGAATGTAAATAATATCTAGAAATATTATTCGTGAAGTTTCGTGTGTCACAAAGACGTTTCGGGCACTTAAAAGTCAAGTACGGGCAATCATGGCAACATGTAAATGTAATCACATACATTCGTTTAATCACACGTATTAATAATAATAATTATTAATAAATAAAAGTTGAAATTTCCAGGGTCGTTTCTCTCTCTCTCTCTCTCTCTCTCTCACTACACTCTCTCTCATCTCTATGACCGTTTTACAAATGTTCTTTATTTTGTGATCTAATATGTACTATGTAATAAAAATTAAACTTAATGTTAGCATCTAACGCTTACTTGTTTTCTTTCGGATTTTGGTTATTAGGTTCGCCTAGAAGATCAAGGGGTCGTGTCAAACACGTGATATATCAGATCGATCGCAAGCAACTCACTGAGTCATCCACTAGTTTGAGTTGAGTGGCAAGTGGCTATCTGATCATATGTATGTCCAGCCCACAAAACGCATGCATGACCATTGACCATTTATCAACAAGACTCTTCATTCTATGATGTCCTGAATGACGTCATTTGCAAACATACACTTGAATTCTAATCAATTGTTTCCTTTGAAAGGCAAGCCCCTAAAAATGTAACATGTGGGGATTGAATCCGGGTCCTTTGGAACTTTCAAAGCATCACACCGATTTTGACATTTCGTCCCTTTTTTACTATTATTACCCATTATAGAGGTGATATTTCTAGTCATAATTTTGATAGATCTACACATATTTGTTATTACTTTTCATTAATACCCTTCAATAATTTGAAATGAAAATTTTGTATAACACATCATTAAGGGTAATTTAGTAAATGTAAGTGGATTTATCAAAAATATATTTGAAAATATCAACACCCATTATTTAACTACGATATATATTATAAATTATTTATCCACTTGTAATTTTGATAAATCAATTACTCTCCTCCATTAAATATTTGTATCGTACATACTAGTAGAAACAAAACCAGAATTTTGGATTAAGGGAGGCTCGCACAATTATTGAACATCAATAATATAAAGTTATCTACATATATTAACTTTTACCAGAAATAGTTTCAAAATATGCTAAAGTTAAGCATTAAGTCGATCATTTTAATCTAAGTTACCGAAAAAAAGTCAGATACATTTTGTCATTAACTATAAGATCAATTAAAGATACCCTAAGTCGATGAATTTTCATGCATTGTTATTTTTTATAAGCAAAATCAGACATATTATATATTTTATGTATTTAAATATTGTTATTTATATATGGTATGTATTTAAACTTGATATATTGTGATTTATATATGATATATTATTTCTATTTTATATATATATATATATATATATATATATATATATATATATATATATATATATATATATATATATATATATATATATATATATATATATATATATATATATATATATATATATATATATAATAACATAAATTATTTATATATGATATATTATTATGATATATTATTTATATATTTATATATGATATATTATCTATATATTTATATTATATATGGTATGTATTTAAATTAGATATATTGTTATTTAAATAAATATAACATTTTAGTGATTGATGTTTTTTACCTAAATTTTTAATAAAAAAAACATTTGCTTATAATATATCCTCTTTTTATGTCTACTTCTCTTATACTTTATATTTAGATTTATATTTACATTTCAAATTTCAAAGAGAAAGAATTATTTTAAACAACAAATAATACTCATAAGAAGATGTTAACGTTAAAAAGAGTAGCATAGTGGAGTAGTAGTACTAGTAGGAGTAGTAGCACACATTTAAAAGATAGGTAAAGTATATAGGAATAAAACATAAAATTGATAAAACGTAGAGGGTCTATTTTACATTTTCTACTCTCAATCTTTGAAAAGCAGAACTCAAACTCTTTTTTTGAGGAATGTGAAAGTAAAATTTATTTTGTTATTTTTTCGATTTTTTCGAAATTTTTTTCAACATTAAGAGGAAACGAAAATATGAACATTTAAAAAATACACTTTGTAATGAATGTTATTATCTTACCGGAAAAACGCTCGAGCGTTTTTTCCATCATATGTGAAGTTTTTATTCAAGATTTAGCCCGATTTAGAGTTTAGAATTTAGGGTTTAGGGTTACTAATCCCAAAACGCTAAGCCCTAAATCTAAACTCTAAACTGTCCGTGTTAAAAATTCAATCTAAAAGTCCTATTGGAAGCAATCTCTTTATCCGTCGAACAGAGGGAGTGAGGACTTTCTCTACTCTTGTGAGTGTTTCACTAGGGGTGGAGAAATGATTTCTCTTTATTATAGGATATAGGAAGGATTGTCTACGCCTCACCTCCCTCATACCCCACACGTGTGGGATTGGGTATGTTGTTGTTGTTGTTGTATTAAGATTAGGTGAAAATATCAATATTTAAAAAAGACACTTTTTGATTAATGTTACAGTATTATTTTTACCAGAAAACTCTCTAAGAAATAACATTCAACATACATCAATAAAATATTATTCCTGATAACATTCGTTGTGATGCATGTTATTTTTCGAGCAAATTTTTTTCATCTTCTGTCATGTGTTTTACAAAATTTAGTCTGATTTAGAGTTTAAAGTTTAGGATTTAGGGTTTATTGTTTTGGGTTTAGTCCCTAAATCCAAAACTCAAAATCCAAAACTCTAAACTATAAATCGTTCGTGTTAAAAACTCAATCTAAACCTAGTTTCTAAACCCTAATTTTTAAATCCCGCTCGAAGAATAACATATATCACGATGAATGTTATCATGAATAACATTTATTGATTAATGTTATTTCTTCGAGCGTTTTCTGGTCAAAATAATAACATTTATCACAAAGTGTCTTATTTAAATGTTCATATTTTCACGTGATTTGTTGTAAGATAACCAGTTATCATACATCTGATGTATGTTGTACGTGTTGTAAAAAAATATATTTTTTTATGTTTTTTTTCTGAATCTACATATTGAATACTAACTTCGACTTTTTTTTCTTAATCTAACCTTTAATTTTAATGTTATTAAAATAACAATTTACTTATACTCTTAGTCTGAAAAAGAGTGTGTGTTACGTGCAAATGATGAGTGTCGTTGAAAGAAATGATCTACTGATGCCAAAAAATTGCCATTCAAAAAAAAAATATATATATATATATATTATATCCCGTGGAACTACTTGAAGGTAGAAGCCAAAGCAAAAATATGACGAAGCAAAAATAAAAATTAAGGTCGACTTTAAGTTGATTTTTGGAACCGAAAGAAATACTGAAAAAAATACTGACCAAATCGTATATTCGGCAAAGAGTGAATAATATGCATGACAGAGAAGGCTATCTACTTGAAAATAGATGACCAATAAAAGTGGCGTGTCAAAGTTGTGGTGCAAGGTTCCGTACCATTTTGTCTCGCTAATTTCTTTTCACAGTCCTTAGCTAGCATCGATTCGTGTTTGTTATTTTTTTCAAAATTAGTGTACCATCGACGACTTCAGATTTAGTATACTACTGTACTATCAATTCGTATATTGCCACCTTAAATTCATTAACCATTTTTCAGTTGACAAACCAAATTCTAAGGCCTATGAGGACGCGCGTTTTCAAACCGAATTTAGAGGCAACAAGCCTCCAACATGCCTGTAGTGCGGCGTGCTGGAAGGTTTGGATTGTTGGCATGCTAGACAATGACACGGCTCAGTTTCAAGCATGTTGGATGAAAGGACCCGTCCTAATCCTCCTGGACGAAGTCATCAACATTCGGTCCCATTGCGATGATCGGCTCCAAGTAATGTCCTTATATTGAGCAAATGCACAGCGGAAGACTTAATTCGTACCTGAGAATAAACATGCTTTAAAGTGTCAACCAAAAGGTTGGTGAGTTCATAGGTTTATCATAACAATCATTTCAATATGTTAATAGACCACAAGATTTCATAATCATAAACATAATACACTCGCAAGTGTATGTAAAGCATTCTAAGTGGTTGAGCACTTGGTAACCATACTTAACATTTAATCAACGTCGCATATTCCCTTTATTATGAAATCTCACTACACCGTACCAAGTGTAGTCACCAAAACGAAGTACTGTGCAACTGTTGAATACTGGTCGTCCAGTCCGGTTGGGGTTGTCAGGCCCGATAGATCTATCAACAGGATTCGCGTTTACAATACCCATGTAAATAGTAGTTACCAAGCTACAGGGAAATATGCCAGTGGTACAACTCAACGTAGAATATATTTTTAAGTACTTGTGTCTATTTTGTAAATATTTATAAAAGCAGCGCATGTATTCTCAGCCCAAAAATATATACTGCAAAAGCAATTAAAAAGGGAGCAAATGAAACTCACTTTTTCCTTGAAGGTATTTAATTCGACTTGGTCTCCGATAGATATCACAAACCTAACCATATATATAATATATCAACATATTTTCTTTTTAAGTAATCGTTACATATATATATATATATATATACTTTTAATACTTTTAATATTTTCTTAGTCCGTAGTTAGCAGTCCGATGTTAGTGGTCCACAATTAGTTGCTTAAATAAAATAAATAAAGACCCCATCGTATTCGTATTGATCAGAATTAATCTCGACCCATGGTACCATGTTGTCAAATGACGTGTTGCGTACATAAAGTACCGTGTTGTCAAATAACGTGTTGCGTACAATCATGAGGTCTTATGATTAATCTTCTCGTGTTGTTTAAGGGTGGTCCTGAAATATATAAAATCAAATCATAAGTAATTATATATAAAATATCATATTAATTAGAAAAGATATGATTAATTTACTTTTTCTCCAAATATTTTCGTAGCTAAACTAGCTTCGGATACCCAATCTTGTTTTAGTCGTAGTTTCTTCATTACAACTCCGTTTTTGTTGGTTCAACTTGCCACTTCCTTGGATCGAGTCAAATTTTAAGAATATGAACTTAAAATACCTTAGTTTGTATTCGAAATCATAGGTTATAGGTCAAACTTTGGTGAAACTTATGAAAGTGATCATTTTCCATCATAAAAACAACATTTAATGATCATTTTTCTAAAAATACTTACACTTTGAGTTAAACCATGAAATTTTTATGTGTTAACATATTCATAAGAAATATCATTTTTCCAGAACATGAACTTCCAATTCAAAGTTCAAGATGGTTTTTAATTATCCAACCCAAAACAGCCCCCGGTTGCACTCCGACGACGTAGATTCAGTTTTTAAGATGTTCTTTGTAAAACCAAGTTATATCTTGTTAGGTTAGCATATCATTATGATATATTGCATGTCTTCAAGTATTTTAAAAGTCAAGTTAGAAGGATCTATTTAGTTTGGGAACAAGTTTGAAATCATTCAAACTATGTTCTTGTTGTTAAAATTTTATACCACAAAATAAGATAGCTATATGAATATGAATTGAATAAGATTATGAACAAGGTTACTACCTCAAGTTACTTGGACAAAGTTACTACAAAAGATAAGAAATAATCTTGGAATCAAAGAGTGGTGGAGTTAGATCAAAAGGTTGGAAGTAAACTTCTTCAAATGGGTGGTTATTTTGATATATTCTTCAAAGAGTTTTCTTATGGTGTTTAAGGCTTATAATTGAAGCTAAATGATGGGAAAAATGCTTGGAGATGATCAAGCATGAAGTTAGGAGTATTTTGAAAGAGAAATGAGGGTGTAGGTATGAGAAAATGGAGTGAAGAAATGGTGTTCATTTATAAAAACGTTTTTAGTTTATAAAGAAAGAAAAGGATTCCGAATTTTGTTTTCTTACTAATAATTCATACTACTTGACAAATCCTAGTTACCTCATATCTAGGGCAGTAATAATGTTGATTAGGATGTTGATTTGATGTGTATATACCAATAGTAAATACGTATAGAAGCTGGGTATGATACGGGTACATATACCCTAGATATACGTATAGAAATCTTGAGGAAACGGAACGAGAATTCAAATATAGCTATCTTTTGTGAATATACTTATATTGTTTTATGTATTTAAGTCCTTAAAAAGTGATTAAATACATTATATATACGATACATGTATAAGCATTATAGATTATAAGTATATATATCAAAGAATGTTACGTATAGTTATCGTTTTGAAAACTTAAGTTAGTAGTTTCAAAATATACTTATAACTCATTGTCATTAGTACACAATGAGATGTTAAACCATCTTTAGATCATGTTAAATATATATAAATACATATATATACACAAACGTATAATTATCGTATGTTATATAGTTCGTGATATCATCGGTCATATTGGACGGTCAAACGTTGTGTAAAACTCTTTTCAAAAACACAAGTCTCAACAATTTGGATTGCTTATCATGTTGGTATGGTTTAATTTATGTAAATATTAATCTCATAAGTATAATTTGGTCGGGAAATTCCGGGTCATTACAGTACCTACCCGTTAAAGAAATTTCGTCCCCGAAATTTGATAGAGGTTGTTATGGATAACAATAAGAAGGTTTTCATGACAAATATAAGGTGATAATGGAGTTTTATCATCATTGAGTAATGTAGATAAAACGATTCGATTATGCGAAGAATATAAATGAGACTATCGTAAAAGAGTGAGATGAGTAAAATATATTCGTCTTAACCGATGACGTAGTTATGATTGATTTCCGGAATTTAAGTGATTTAAAGAGAATCTTACGTAATAAGATTTGGTTCTTTGGTGATTAAGGAAATCAGGATCTTCTTTGATTATATGCAATAATCTGTTTCGATTGCTCTGTCGGATATTTCACTATAAATTCACCCCTTCGTTTCCTTATTTTCCACGACTCACACCTTCTATTCTTTCTCCCTTGATTCTTACTTTAAAGCATTCATCAATATGCTCCATCCAGTCCTGATTCTTGATATACTCCTAACTTTTATATCTGTCATTCTTCTTTTTCATCTACTACCAGAAGAATCTATTTACTTCTACTATACTCTTGTGGTTATAGTGTTTCTAATTCTCCCGTGTCTCTATATTGCTATCTGCATCGATATACACGGTTTGTAATTTCGGGGTTATTATCGGTGTTTATATTCTTCAATATTTTTTCGGAGCTTCATGCTTTCGTTTTCTCTTCCCGACTTCGAGTCAAGTGAGTAATGGTCCGGAATTCGTAGATATGAAATTCAGAATGAACATAGCTAATGCTCTAAGAAGAAAATGGTAATAGAACGATTTTGATTTGTTAAATTACCAGAATACCCTGGAGAAGACCGAGTCATCCAGAAAAATATTCTCTTGATATGTTTAGAGATTAGATAGAATGTAAGAGTCGTGTAAATGGCACATGATTACGGTACTGTGAATCATCATGCTTCATTAGAAACTCAGCATGACTTACTGTAATATAATGACGTTGATCAAGTGTCATTATATTATACTAATCCATGCTTTAGTTCCCAACACTACTTCAAAACATTCATATTTTAAACTCGAAGGTTTCAGAATTTAGAAACTAACACAGTTTCTTTTATGTTGCAGATATTACAGAGAGATAAATGATCTCAGATAAGAATAGTTGTGAAAATATCGTCAAAAATATGGAGGATATTTATAATAGAACATACGAGAATATCTTAGAATTTCTAATATCAATGGATGATGAAGAAGATTTGTCTGTGAAGGTTTAGAATGAGAAATAAGATGTTTGCTAACGATTTCAGCAGGCACAGAATCATTTGGATTCTTTGAAGGCAAACTTATTCTTTGTGATTTTTCCACGGCTTTCTTCATAGTTTCGCATAATCCGCTTTTCGGTACTAAATTTTCTATCGAGCGTTCCTAACACTCCTTTCTTTATCATCAAACTTTTGGCCATTAAGATCATCTATAACATGCTGCTTCGTCAGCATTTTTAAAGTTAACTGATCTGGGTCATCGGTTATCAAACCGAGGTAGTTTCAGGAGAATTGTGTTTTTTAGAATGATTAATCGCTGATGGTAATATTGTGGAATATAAAAGGTTCCCCGGTAACAATAAAGAGTACGCATATATATCGCGGTTATAATAAAGTTGTTTCGGATGAAAAGTCGGAGTTGACTTACTGGAGCTGTGACAAAATTAGCTACTTTGGAAAGGGATTGCAAAACGATCTTCGGTAATAACAATGTCAAAGGAACTAGAACAGATACGTGTCAAACGTTTACTCAGTTTTCGAGGGTTTTTCAGGTGCATAACTATATACATCAATCTTTTCTTCTGTAGATGAAGTGCGGTTGGTTTATCCTCTCGATTGAGGTGTTTTTAAGAATCATGATAGATTTGAACGCTAATTGTAATTGTCGAGATACAATGAGGTTTAAGATGAAATCAAGTGGCAATCTTGAAGAAATGTTTAGTTTCATATGTTATAATCAATATTTTAATTCATTTTAATTGTCCAATGTCATTAGTCCACAGTCGATAGTCCACAGTAACAGTCCAATAATTCATATATAGTTTAATATATAATATACGAATTAATTAATACGTGTCGTGACCCGTATACATCTCAGACTCGATCACAACTCAAACTATATATATTATTGTAGAATCAACCTCAACCCTGTATAGAGAACTCGATCATTACTGCATATAGAGTGTCTATGGTGATTCCAAATAATATATATAGATGCGTCGATATGATATGTCAAAACATTGTATATGTGTCCCGATATTTAAAGTGGGTAAAATAATTACAGAAATTAAATGACGATAAATAAAAGTGCGATAATTAAATTGCGATAAATAAACTGCGATAAATAAAATGTAATCAGTTAGCTAGGAACAGTTAGCTGGAACAGTTAGCGTGGATTCTTAACAAAATTTTTCATAGTTAATTTGTTTGTTTCTAACAGATTTTATTTTGTCATATGTTTTCTTCATATGCCACTTGTTGGATTCTGGGAATTCAAAATCCAAATATGAAATTGAATGAAAATGGTTATTCTGCGGTGAACGGATACGTATATCGGTGGTTGTAAGTAGGATAGTAAATGACTGTTGAATCAGCTTCGACGAATGTACAATGTAACTTATTAAGATGAAATCTAATTATTCCTCGGGTATTACCTACCCGTTAAAAAAAAATTTCACCATTAATATTTTGTACAAAAGAACTTTTAATTACAATCTTTATGAAAACATATATACATATATATTTTCTTCAGATGAAATCATGAATTTAATGAGTTAATATGATATTAATCTCATTTGATTTTCGGTTTGAGCTAGAATAAGAAATCTCTAAAACTTTTTAAAACCACATATTCTTCGCAGAATATCAATGAAGTTATGGATCAATACTTCGTCGTTCATTATTGTTGGTACTCTTTGGTATCTATGGTGCGTATGATGTTGATGTTTGTGGGACAGATTATGATGTCGAGACGTGTAATGCGGATGTTGTTTGTTAGTGGTGATGATGGTATTGTTGATGTTATTGATGGTGGTGCTGATTATGCTGCTGGTGTTTGCAACCTTCGCACCATGTTCTCCAAAGCCGTCACGCGAGCGCGAAGTTCGTTAACATCTGCTAGTACACCGGGATGATTGGCGGTTGGAGCGAGCGAATGAACAAGATTTGTAATATGGGATAGTATATAATCGTGACGAGATACTCTAGAAATGAGAGAGAAAATGGTGTTTCGAATAGGTTCGCCGGTAAGTGCTTCAGGTTCATCGCCAAGAGGGCAATTTGGTGGATGGAATGGATCACCTTCTTCTTGTCTCCAGTGATTTAGTATATTATGAACCCATCCCCAATTCATCCAGAATAGATGATGGGAAATTGGTTGATCCATTCCGGTGACGCCGCTTTCGGAGCCCGAATGGAAATCCATATCGGCATAACTGTCGGAATCTGAAGAATTCGAACTAGATGCGGAATCCATCTTGTATAATGGGGAAAATGAATTTTTGGTATGGAATAGATTATAGGAGTTAGATTTGGTACTCTTCAATACATAATTTACATATGCATATATAATACCAAAATCCCGTAAATTACGGAGAATCTTTGAAAAGGTATCAGTCAAAGTTCGCAATAACAGATATGCTAAGATAAGAATTCGTCTATACACTATCAATGCAGTAAATGCAGTAAAACGTGTCTAGACTTATGAATGATAAGCAGGTAATTTCCTAAGGATAATAAGCAGATGATTTCCGACTAGAAATGATAAGCAAAACTTTTGACATGTAGACACGGTCGAAGTCCAGACTCATTAATGGATCCTAACAACTACTAGTTAGGCACACTAATGCAAGACCTGGTTCGCTACGACCACCGCTCTGATACCAACTGAAAGGACCCGTCCTAATCCTCCTGGACGAAGTCATCAACATTTGGTCCCATTGCGATGATCGGCTCCAAGTAATGTCCTTATATTGAGCAAATGCACAGCGGAAGACTTAATTCGTACCTGAGAATAAACATGCTTTAAAGTGTCAACCAAAAGGTTGGTGAGTTCATAGGTTTATCATAACAATCATTTCAATATGTTAATAGACCACAAGATTTCATAATCATAAACATAATACACTCGCAAGTGTATGTAAAGCATTCTAAGTGGTTGAGCACTTGGTAACCATACTTAACATTTAATCAACGTCGCATATTCCCTTTATTATGAAATCTCACTACACCGTACCAAATGTAGTCACCAAAACGAAGTACTGTGCAACTGTTAAATACTGGTCGTCCAGTCCGGTTGGGGTTGTCAGGCCCGATAGATCTATCAACAGGATTCGCGTTTACAATACCCATGTAAATAGTAGTTACCAAGCTACAGGGAAATATGCCAGTGGTACAACTCAACGTAGAATATATTTTTAAGTACTTGTGTCTATTTTGTAAATATTTATAAAAGCAGCGCATGTATTCTCAGCCCAAAAATATATACTGCAAAAGCAATTAAAAAGGGAGCAAATGAAACTCACTTTTGCCTTGAAGGTATTTAATTCGACTTGGTCTCCGATAGATATCACAAACCTAACCATATATATAATATATCAACATATTTTCTTTTTAAGTAATCGTTACATATATATATATACTTTTAATACTTTTAATATTTTCTTAGTCCGTAGTTAGCAGTCCGATGTTAGTGGTCCACAATTAGTTGCTTAAATAAAATAAATAAAGACCCCATCGTATTCGTATTGATCAGAATTAATCTCGACCCATGGTATCATGTTGTCAAATGACGTGTTGCGTACATAAAGTACCGTGTTGTCAAATGACGTGTTGCGTACAATCATGAGGTCTTATGATTAATCTTCTCGTGTTGTTTAAGGGTGGTCCTGAAATATATAAAATCAAATCATAAGTAATTATATATAAAATATCATATTAATTAGAAAAGATATGATTAATTTACTTTTTCTCCAAATATTTTCGTAGCTAAACTAGCTTCGGATACCCAATCTTGTTTTAGTCGTAGTTTCTTCATTACAACTCCGTTTTTGTTGGTTCAACTTGCCACTTCCTTGGATCGAGTCAAATTTTAAGAATATGAACTGAAAATACCTTAGTTTGTATTCGAAATCATAGGTTATAGGTCAAACTTTGGTGAAACTTATGAAAGTGATCATTTTCCATCATAAAAACAACATTTAATGATCATTTTTCTAAAAATACTTACACTTTGAGATAAACCATGAAATTTTTATGTGTTAACATATTCATAAGAAATATCATTTTTCCAGAACATAAACTTCCAATTCAAAGTTCAAGATGGTTTTTAATTATCCAACCCAAAACAGCCCCGGTTGCACTCCGACGACGTAGATTCAGTTTTTAAGATGTTCTTTGTAAAACCAAGTTATATCTTGTTAGGTTAGCATATCATTATGATATATTGCATGTCTTGAAGTATTTTAAAAGTCAAGTTAGAAGGATCTATTTAGTTTGGGAACAAGTTTGAAATCATTCAAACTATGTTCTTATTGTTAAAATTTTATACCACAAAATAAGATAGCTATATGAATATGAATTGAATAAGATTATGAACAAGGTTACTACCTCAAGTTACTTGGACAAAGTTACTACAAAAGATAAGAAATAATCTTGGAATCAAAGAGTGGTGGAGTTAGATCAAAAGGTTGGAAGTAAACTTTTTCAAATGGGTGGTTATTTTGATATGTTCTTGAAAGAGTTTTCTTATGGTGTTTAAGGCTTATAATTGAAGCTAAATGATGGGAAAAATGCTTGGAGATGATCAAGTATGAAGTTAGGAGTATTTTGAAAGAAAATGAGGGTGTAGGTATGAGAAAATGGAGTGAAGAAATGGTGTTCATTTATAAAAACGTTTTTAGTTTATAAAGAAAGAAAAGGATTCCTAATTTTGTTTTCTTACTAATAATTCATACTACTTGACAAATCCTAGTTACCTCATATCTAGGGCAGTAATAATGTTGATTAGGATGTTGATTTGATGTGAATATATCAATAGTAAATACGTATAGAAGCTGGGTATGATACGGGTACATATACCCTAGATATACGTATAGAAATCTTGAGGAAACGGAACGAGAATTCAAATATAGCTATCTTTTGTGAATATACTTATATTGTTTTATGTATTTAAGTCCTTAAAAATTGATTAAATACATTATATATACGATACATGTATAAGCATTATAGATTATAAGTATATATATCAAAGAATGTTACGTATAGTTATCGTTTTGAAAACTTAAGTTAGTAGTTTCAAAATTACTTATAACTCATTGTCATTAGTACACAATGAGATGTTAAACCATCCTTAGATCATGTTAAATATATATAAATACATATATATACACAAACGTATAATTATCGTATGTTATATAGTTCGTGATATCATCGGTCATATTGGACGGTCAAACGTTGTGTAAAACTCTTTTCAAAAACACAAGTCTCAACAATTTGGATTGCTTATCATGTTGGTATGGTTTAATTTATGTAAATATTAATCTCATAAGTATAATTTGGTCGGAAAATTTCGGGTCATTACATTGGACATGTGATACTCACCTATTAGTTCATGCTATTTCACCATTTGAATTAAAAAAAAAAGTTAAGTTCATAAATATATATATATATATATATATATATATATATATATATATATATATATAAAATTTAATAATAGTATATATAATTTAATATATATATATATATATATATATATATATATTAAATTATATATATATATATATATATATATATATATATATATATATATATATATATATATATATATATATATATAAATTTAATATTAGTATAACCCAATCAACTCAAATTTTATCTATATATACATCACTTAACATGGATGTTCTTTTAACTATTATCGATGATTCGTCGGACGACGAGCTATTGTTTAATTTAATACAATCGTACGCCGAGGAGCTGGATCGAGAAGTTGATGAAGGTCCAAGTGAGAGACCCCCACATCGAGAACCCTGAATGTATATTCATAGAGACCGTGAAGATACGACACAACTTTCATGTGATAACTACTTTGCTGAGGAGTCTAGGTTATCTCCTCATAAATTTAAAAGACGTTTTAGAATGCGTAGTCAATTATTTTTACATATCGCACAAGGTATATTTGATTACTCTATGATCCTTTACCCGAGTATTTTGAATTTTTTAAACAAAAAACCGACGCATTTGGTCTTCTTAGTTTTAACGTCTTACGAAAGTGCACCTCCGCGTTGCGCCAATTGACATATGGTACAAACAGATGATATATTCGTCGAGTATTTGACACTGTTGGTATTTGTTGGATTTGTTAAGACGATAACTTGATCTTGATGCATCGGAGTTTGTATATTATGACGAACATTGGGAAGAACTCGGTTTTCTTAAAAACGAAAAAATGGTATGTAATGGTCGGAAAAGTTGTGGTACACTCGGAACGAATGAGTTGTACATTAAGAGTATATCTGACGATCTTCCCTATAGCAGTAATGAGGATTACCACATAGATTAATTTTTGTACCCGTAACTGTTGTTTATGTAATCGTATTTTTATTTATTTATGTAATAGTATTGTTTTTTTATTTATGTAATATTTTTCTATGTATATGTAATCGTAATGTTTTTTATTTGGTTTAATGTACTCGTAGTTTTTTTTATCTATTTCATGTAATGGTAATGTTATTTTTATGTAGTAAAATGTTATTTTTATTTAATTATTGTATTTAATATTTAAATTTAAATACTAACAGTATTATATTATAATATAATTTATAATTAAAATATAATTACTCGGTAATAATTTTGTATTGTACGGGCTCACGGGCCGACAAATAAACAGACCTCACACGATTTAAATACCAGAAAGGTCCGAGTTGGTCTCCTCCTGTTTCTCCCTTTTTTTCAATTTTAGAGAACTTTGGCATTATCTCCTCGCACGTGTGTTTGAAATCAAATGAGGGACTCAAATACTAGTCCTTTTTCTCGCTAAAGTTATACTCGTAATTTGCTGACATGGAAAGAACTTTTTTTTAACGGTAATATTGACATCAAATGATCTCATTTGTCACTCACACATGCGTCAGGAGGAAATCCAATTCGCAACGATGTTGGCAATACCATCGAAGGTTAGGAAACACCTGCACAGACTTTCTCAAATCACATTGATGTTGACATTACCATCAAATGTTGGAAACTCCTTGCTTGAAGTGAGAATCAAATCTGGGTTGGCAGTACCCTAAGTTGGATCTCATTCCATACCACTCAAACCAAGTTTCCGTAGTTGACAGGGAGAGAACCTATTTAAACTCAGGGGTATTTTATATATATATATATATATATATATATATATATATATATATATATATATATATATATATATATATATATATATATATATATATATATATATATATAGTTTTTAGCCCGTGCGAATCACGGTCTTTAAAAATTATTAATAATGTTACTTGTAATTAGCTGAAACAGTAGTGAATGACACATATTATAATTTGTATACGACGTTTGTACTGATTTTTTTAAATAAAGTATTAATACTTTGATATTTTGTTTTTTTTTATAAATGCCTTTTTTCCAAACCTTCTAGCTCTTTAGTTAAGTCCAATAAATCTTTGAATCATGAAACATAATCTATAAATCTATCGAGTAAGATAGTACGTGATTTTAATAGTAAATTTATTCGTAAGATGCTTTTTTTGTTAAGGAAATAAACATATAATATAATTATGTTATAATAATAAAGTTATACCACTGATTGTAATTAATATTTTGTACATATGACTTCATTACACTCTTGATATTTGTATTCGACTTACTAATTTACTACCAATCATATAATATACTTTATATTAAAAAAAAAAAAAAAAACTTATTGTAAAACCTAGACAAATACAAGCGTTGCATATGAAGTTTAACATGATCGTGTCTTAAGATTGCATGACGTCTTTTGCTTTCGCTAAAACTTTGATGCATTCTGTAACACACTGAGATCGGGCCTAGATGGAAATGACCAAATTACCCTTGTATGGTGTTTATTAATGAATTAAATAATTATATGTTTATGATTATTTGTTTGTTTAGTTGAGACTAGTTTGTGATAAGAGTCACAGAACATGTTCGTTTGTTGAATTTGGACTACGTCAGGGTTGCCCAACGGAGAAGGAAAAATATCAAATACCCGTGTGTTATGGGGTATGGGTTTTAACCCACTATATAAGTCTGGTTCCAAACATTTCCATTTCATTCCCAAAATAAGAAACGTAGCCAAACTCTTGCCAAGTGAAACCCTAACCTTGATTCAAGTTGAAATTTGGATTAGAAGGCTTTAGAATCTGATTACTTTCTTTCTTATGATCATCTTAAGGTATGTATAGCTTTGATTGATACTCTAATCTTGTTATAATTTGGGTTTAGGTTAAAATGAGTTTTCTTGAGTTTGATGCTTTAACTCTTGTTGTTTTGGTGTTGTTTGTGTTGATTTTGATATATAGTAGTTGTATATACGTTATATATGCTTTGTGTACCAGCAATCGACGAGAAACAACCCTAAACGGGGGATTTGAGCTTTTTAGCTCGAAATGTTGTTGCTGCTGCTGTTCTTCCTCACTCGCACGAGTGAGTTCTCACTCGTACGAGTGAGTGGTTAAATGTGTGGTGAATCGCACGGTTGAGCTGATATTTTAGTAGTGTTTTTGGCTTATGATGACTCGCACGAGTGAGCATGTCACTAGAACGAGTGAGGTGTCACTCGCACGAGTGACCTACAGTTGGTTTTTTTATCTATCTGTTTGTGATAGAGAATTGAACAAGACATGATTACTAACTTTAGTTGTATATTTCTCAGGTGGACAAGATTCAGAGAAGTCTCGATAAGATTAGAACTCTGAGTGCCTTCTATTGCTGATAATCGTTGAATGGGATAATCAAAGGGTTATCGTATAGAGTAGCAAGATATGCTACTGTTGCATGATTTGTTTAGTAGTTGGCGTTATAGTTGTATTGTTGTATGTTGCCTTGTTTGTTGTGGTTCCGTGTACGTTTTCGGCCGACCTTGCTTTGATCAGGTTGGCGACCAGCCTTGCATTTGATCATGCTGGAGACCAACAACCTTGCTTTTGATCAGGTTGTGAGAGATCAACCTTGTTTTTGATCAGGTTGGGCTCGATGGTTGCTGATTGAGGGGTATAAGTCTGAATGACGCATCTCCTGCGTGTGGAAGCCTTATAATAAGATTCAATAACACGAGTTTTTGGTAAACCCTAGTCCAAACCACTAGTGTTTGCGTGTCCATCCAAACCGCAGAGTCTCTTAAGGTCACTTCGTTGTAGTTGCTTGAGTGGTTGTTGTAGTATGCTTTATTTGACTGTGACTATTGTATAGCTTGTGACTGTTTGCGTTAGCTTGATAGATTATACCATTCACTTAGCTTTATGCTGACCCCTCCACCTTCCCCCTTACAGGTTGTAGATATTTTTGCATGCTAGGATATGGGAGAAGATGGTCGTGTTTGGTTATGTTTGACATGTCCTGAACTCTGATATTGTTTTGTTAATTAAGGAAATGGGTTGTTTAACTTAGCACCGGGCTATGTCATGGTTTGTAATTAATAACACTAAAGTAGGAAAATATTTTTGTACTAAGTAATGTTATTATAATGTGTGTTTGCCTTCCGTTGTGTTTAAAAAAAAAGTACGTTGTTACACATTCATGGTCTTTTGTAACTAAGTACTTTATGTTATGCTTTTGTACTTGATGCATCTTAGTACTTATTTTGTAAAACTCGGACTTATGAATTTTGAAATGGTGAATGAATGTATCTTTTGAAAACTTTACACCTTAGGGGTCAACCATTGTTATCTTGGGACAGGTTAAGTCGTGACTTATCTCGGGATCCGAGATGAGGGCACGACATATACATTTGCATGGAAGATCATTCGAGAGTTATTTTTCGAGATGATGATATGTTTGAAGTTAAGTCTTGTTTGAGGATATGCAAGGATCAAGTGTGGGAGAATTAAATAACGCGTCATTTATACATATTTTATACACGTTATCATTTCCAACTTTGGTGTATTCGACAAGGTTTTGAAGTTATTTGGTGTTCATTTGATTAGAAAGGTGATTTTGAGCGAAGAACGTTAAAAAGGAGTATTATGGTTAATTATGTTGAAAATTTCAGCTCCATAGTGTCAAAACAAGAGAAAAGTACAAGTTTCAGAGTGATGCGGCACATCTCTATAGCCATGCGGCGCATTTGTCTAGCTCCAGAGATCAAATTGTTAACAGTCGATTCAAGATGTGGCGCATCTAAAAGGGATGTGGTGCGTCGACCCAACACGCGTACTAGGATGCGGTGCATCGTGTCCTGAAATCTTCAGTAAGTCAGAAAAGACTTATAAATAGAAGGGGACTTTGGTCAGTTTAGGGGGACGTTTTCCAGAGCCAGGGTAACGAATTTTAGAGGTCTTTGAGGCCAATTTAAGTGCTTTTAAAGGGTTCATCATCAAGATTGAATATTAAGTCGAAGAACATCATTGGTACTTATAGTTATATTATTTTAGTGATTTTATTATGAACTCTTTTATGTGCAAGTGTTTGTTTGATTCCTTTATGCAAGTGTTTGTTGGATCAGCGGTCGACAAAGTGTTTACCCGGTTATTAGACTCTCTATAGATAAAATCGCTCTACAAATGTTTTAATTAGTGGTGTGCAAGCTTAGCTTACTTATAGTCTTAACTTGTATTCGTTTTAGTGTGTTATAAGCAATCAATGTGTAATATGTATCAAACGGTCATTTATTCCGCATTTTGATGACCTTGATTCTTTAGACTTTAAGTCATAAAATAATATGTTGAAAATTATTATAGACTCTCTTTAATTTTATGTTTACTATCTTAACTCGCTTAAATTGCACACTTAAAGAAAAATGTGTATTCATCTTCCTCTACAATACTTCTCGTAGTTAATACGGGATTAATTGTTTCTTCATTAATTTTGTTTTTTAATTGATGCACATCATGTGTTTAATGAATGTCTAATGAAAATACAACTAATAATATTTTTACTGCTATTGTATGGTATATTGAATATAAACTAATGTTTGTATAAATATGTAATACTTAATCATCTTGGTTATACAGTAGTCATTAATTTGAAATCAAGTGGTGAACAAATAAACAAATTTTTAATGAACGCTAAATATAAAAATATTATTAAAAGACTCCAAATTTCCATTATGGCTGCGAAAGTAACTAGTGTCATGGTACATTTTCAACACTGAATTTTGAATTCATCTTTTGCTTTCACGTTTTAGCTTTTTACTTTTCTTGTCAACTGTCAAGTATCGAGTCTTGACTTGTACAATCATGCAGATAAAATGTATAAGTACATGGACGTTTTAGTAAACGGGTTCATGTATGTGTGGAACACGTAAAAATCACTACTTGTAAACATTTAACGGTTCAATGAACACAAACTCTAAACCAAAGGCAGCCCCGGTTTACTTAAAAGTAGATAGAATTAGTATCTAGCCAATCATGAATAATACTTATATCTAAATAATATCTAACTGACTTTTTTTATTTAAAACATGATTGGTCGTCAAATACCTTAATCTCCTATCTCCTACTATTATTATTAAGTTTGATAACTTAGATAAGTAAAATAATTGAAGTTTGTGAAGTTTTTAAGTTCAATACATCGAGTTATAATATATATATATATATATATATATATATATATATATATATATATATATATATATATATATATAATACACATATAATTATATAATGCATATAAAAATAAATCATGAGGTGGTAGTCAAGTGACAATTTTGAATTTTCTGCTGGTAGAAATGAAGGTCAGAAGTTGTGATGTGGTCCAGCGGTTGATGACATGTTTCCTTTAGGGGAGGTCAGGAATTCGACCCCCGTTAGCTACATATTAAAAACGCAATTTCATCTTTGCCATGAAGTATCCACTCATGGCACCTTTCTCATATCGTTTAAGGGGTTAAAGGGGAGGGGGTTTTACTTGGCCGTGCCCTTGGATGAGTTTCAAGGTTTCCTCCCGGGTAGCGATTGGGGCGGGGTTATTATCGCTGCATCTGCATAATCGAAACGGGAGATGATCGCAACAGGTGGTTTAGTCCCTCTCGGGTGATCCCAATCGATATCACACACAAAAAAAAAAAAAAAAAAAAAAAAAAATTAAGGTCAACAGTTCGAATCCATGGAACATTAAAAAACCACTTATGACCACGAAAGTTCACCATGCACGACTTCAGGCATCTTGTAAATTAAATAGTCGCCTCGAAATTAGTCGGCTCACGAAGCGAGCTGAATAGGAAACTTGAACCCGAAAGGGAACTAAAGAAAACATATAAGAATAAAACGAACAGACTTGACGAACATAATTGAGCAAACAAAAGAATATAATTATGTGTATTGTTCATTTTTACTAGAGGCGTAAACGAGCCGAGGTGAGCTTGAGCGCGACTGAGTTTGAGTACGATTGACTTCGAGCTCGACTCGTTTAGAATTTACTTAGCTTGAGCTTGAGCTCGAGCTCGGCTCGGTTCGAGCCTAGCATATAAAGTTGGAGCTATGCTTGTCTGAACTCAAAGAAGCTCGAACTCGACTCGAGCTCGACTAGTTTATTTAATAATAATTAATTAATTATTATTTTATTTAACTTTGATATTTATTTTATTAATTACATACTTTTTAATTTTAATCGTATTACGTACATAATACGATTTACTTATTATATTTTATACTTATAAAATATAATAACTATTAATCAATTATTATTATATTATTAGACAAAAATATTAATTAATGCATATAAATGAAAAGCTCGTTTAGGCTCGCGAGTTTATTCGAGCTCGATATAAAAGGCTCGAGCTCCTTTAGTATTCAATCCTTCAAATAAGCTCGATCTCGGGCTCGAGTTTGTTTAAGCTCAGCTAGAATCGAGTTTATAACGAGTCAAGCTCGTGTAGCTTGGCTCATTTACAACTCTAATTTTAACTCAACGAACCGAAAATTATTTTAGTATTTGTTTATTTAGCTAAACGAAAAAAACACAATGAACTTTTCAACGGTTTGCGTATTCCTATTTTCCATTTTTTTTATCAGCTTTAAGAGTATATATTTATCCACTAAATTGAATTGTATAATTGTTTATGTTTACCAGCAAAAGAATATTTTTATTAAAAAATCCACGCTAGTAAGGCACTAGTGAGGAAAAAACATATATTTACAACGGCTTCATAAGCCAATCAGTCCGCCTATAACTACATTTCGCTCTATTACAAAGTCAATTAACGAAAAAATTTTGTATAGACTCGACAAAGAATGCCTTCATCATCAGAACAAGAAATTATTATGAAACTCCAAGTATGTCATAATAAGGAAGTCAGAATAACATATATACATCATCACTTTCGAATTCGTAGATGCGAGCCATGAATCATACAACTCGGTCCATTTGGACCAAGACCCAATATCATGGCCTGCATCAAAATTCATCCAAATCTTAATCTTTTTTAATTAATCTTTGGCTAAAACGCAATCGAAAGTAATTGATCCAATGACTCCACTCTATCGTCGCACAAAGGGCATCCGATGTCTTCAATTTTCATTTCACGAACCGAGAAATTGAGGCGTCTAGACAATCTATTCCAAGACACTCTCCAAATGAACACATTGATCTTACGGGGTGATTGCTTAGACCATCTCGTGTAATTATCCGAAGAATGCACGAGAACGAGTATTACCCACCTCATATCCACTGATCATATACATAGCATTGTGTATGTATATTTTATTTGCTAAAGGCTAAAAACAGATGTCGCGCGAGGTATACCCAAAAGGTTCGACATATTCGCTAAAAGTTAAGTCTGCAGATTAAGGCGCAATAATAAAAGACTGCGGGTTATCTTCGCTAAATTATCGCGGACAGCAGTTAAATCCACACACCGCGAATATTTCGAATACTATAAATAGGGAGTTTGGCCTCTCATTTATAGGTTGTTGATTCCCTGCCATTTACCTAGACCTTTGTAATTTTCACTTGTGACTTTGACCAAGGAAGATTTACATCGAATTAAGGTGAATCATGCTAATTAACAATCAAGACCGGGTCGGGGTGGTTGATCACTTGATTGAAAAGTGAAAGACGATCATCAGGGCCTAAAATAATCATCAAACATCCCATCCTCCATCTTTATCATTGCACTCAATCCTTAATTAAGTAATTCATTAATATAGGATTGATCAATTGGCGCCATCCGTGGGACTCGTGAAAAATTAAACTTGAAATTTTTGTTTTGTGCTATCAAACAATAATTTGGCTTGTTTAATTTTAATCGTGTATTATTTTGATGATTCACAGGCGAATACGTTCAAAATTTGTGGCAGTTTGTTTGTTTTTTGAAATAATGAATGATAAAGGGAATCTTTGCGATACTGCTGTCACTATGCAAGCAAATGCTCAAAAAAGAGGAAGAAAGCGAAAATCATCAAAAATGCTTCAAAACTGGCAGTTCGCGCCAATAAGTTTTCCCAAAATGCAAAGCGAAGATTTCTCTGAGATGCCAATAGTAATATCGTGCAAAATCGCGCAAACTGGAATCACAATTATGAAAGTTCATGTTGATAATGGCAGTAGTGTTGACATTATTTACGAACAATGCTTTGTTAAACTGCCGGCGAGTATTAAGGCAAACTTAAAACCAACTGCAGCCTCGCTAACTGGTTTTGCGGGCGAATCTTCATTACCTATAGGGTTATTGTCTCTAAATGTTGAGCTTTTTGATGAAAATGATGCCAATTTAGTGCGCCAAGCACAGTTAGATTTCTATGTTATGCGGACTTCTTCTCGCTACAACATGTTGCTGGGCAGATCCGCGTTGGGTAAATTTGGAATTGTTCCATCTACCATTCATAGCATGATTAAATTCACAACGCGTAAAGGTATTGCAACGATCAGTTCAACGAGCGTCATGCCTATTTGTGCGGCTGTAAATGTGAAAAGTGCAGTTCAAGAAAGCGTTGATGTTGCGGATAACATGGTAGTGGTTAATCTAGAGTATCCTGATCAAAAAATTAAAGTTGGTTTAAATATTAGTGCGGATACAAAAAAGCAGATTGTGCAGTTGCTTACGGAGTACATGGATGTTATTGCTTGGTGTGAGAACGATATGACGGGCGTACCGCGTCATATTGCAGAACACAAACTCAATGTTAATCCTGCATTAAAGCCTGTAGTTCAGAAGCGCAGGGGTATGTCCCTAGACCGCGCTAAGTGGCTATGCGAAGAGGTAACAAAGCTGGTGACAGCTGGTATTTTGCGCGAGGTTCAATACCAATCGTGGATTGTGAATCCAGTTTTGGTAAAAAAGCCTGATGGCTCGTGAAGAATGTGCAATGATTTCAAAGACCTAAATAAAGCATGCCCTAAAGATAATTATCCGCTTCCATAAATTGATTTAAAAGTGAAATCATTGCATGCTTTCCCGTAAAAATGTTTTCTGGATGCGGCGATAGGATATCATCAGACCCCAATGGCTAGGGAAGATGCAGATAAAACCGCTTTCCATACAGGCAAAGGCATATTTTCTTATATAATGATGCCTTTTGGTTTAATCAATGCGGGTGCAACATATCAACGGCTAATTGACACTACGTTTGAAACCAAAATTGGGCGCAACCTCGAAGCTTATGTAGATGATTTGGTAATTAAAAGCACAACGCAAACGTGTATTTTAGATGATATGCGAGAAACATTTGATACTTTGCGAAGAATAAATATGAAGCTTAATCCGTCGAAGCGTAGTTTTGGCAAAACAGAAGGAAAATTTTTGGGATATCTTGTCACTGAGCAGGGTATTCAAGCTAACCTAAAAAAGATAGTGGCCATTGAAAACATGACTGCGCCTAAAACTATTAAAGAAGTGCAAAGTTTGACAGGTAAGCTAGCCGCGTTAACGCGTTTCTTATCCAAGGCTGCTGAAAGGCAATTACCATTTTTCAAAACTTTGAAAGGTTGCTTAAAGCAAAAAAGTTTTGTATGGACAAGTGAAGCTGAAACCGCATTTCAGGAAATGAAGAAGTTGTTGAAAACTTTACCTACGCTAACAACACCAATTAAAGGCGAAACTCTTTACCTATATATATCAGTGGCAAATGAAGCTTTCGGCTCAGTTCTAGTTGCGGAAAGGGAAAAATACAAAAGCCAGTGTATTTTGTCAGCAAAGCTATTGCGGGAAGAGAAATAAACTATGCGCCCATTGAAAAATTTGTGTACGCGCTTATATTAACATCGCGAAGGTTGAGAAGATATTTTCAAGGGCACCCGGTACATGTGCTAACTAACATGCCAGTCAAGCAAGTTTTAACAAAACTAGAAATATCTGGTAGGCTTGCGTTGTGGGCAGTGGAATTAGGTGCTTATGAAATCTCTTACCTTTCGCACAATGCTATAAAAGGCCAAGTTTTAGCAGATTACCTTGCGAAGATGTCTGGTGAGTTGGAGGTGTTCAATGAGAGAACTGAGTTAAAGCCAGTGCAGGGCGAAACTTGGGATTTGTTTACTGATGGAGCCTCATGTGCAGAAGGCGCGGGCGCAGGTTTGGTGTTAGAAAGCCCAAGTGGCGAGGAACACACATACGCGCTACGTTTCAATTTCGATGTAACAAATAATGAAGCTGAATATGAAGCGTTGCTTGCGGGTTTAAATATCGCGCATAAAATGAATATCACCAAGCTTCGCGCTTTTACAGATTTGCAGTTAGTGGCAAATCAGTTTAGCGGCTCTTTCGATGCACGTGATCCCGCAATGCAAAAATATTTGAAGTTATTGCAAGATTCAGCTGTGCGGTTTGAGCATTTTGAGCTCGCGCAAGTACTAAGGAGTCAAAATATGAAAGCGGAAGCGTTAAGTAAGTTGGCCGCTTTAACATTTTCCCACTTTCAAAAGCAAGTTTGGGTTGAGGAATTGCCAAGTAAATCCATAGATAATGATTTAATGGTTGCGTCTGTGGAAGAAGAATAGCCAAATTGGACGGAGCCAATTATGCAATATATACTCAATAGTGTTTTGCCAAATGATAAACGCGAAGCTTGTTTAGTTCGCGAGCGAGCACCAATGTACATCATTCAAAAAGATATTTTATATCGTAAGTCATATTGTGCCCCAATGATGCGGTGTGTTGGCCCAATTGAAGCCGAGATGATAGTGGATGAAGTGCACAATGATTCTTGCATATTACATTCAGGCTATAAAACTATTGCGGCCAAAATTATGCGGATGCGGTATTTTTGGCCATCTTTATATCATGATGTTGCAAATATTGTTAAGCGTTCTAAGAGTTTCCAAAGGTATGCGCCGCATAATAGGATGCCAAGGCATGATATGATTCCTGTTAATTCGCCATGGCCATTTCACAAGTGGGCTATTGATATTGTAGGACCATTTCCCGCAGGTCCTGGCAATGTCAAGTTCCCAATTGTAGCAATTGACTATTTTACAAAATGGGTTGAGGCTAAGACGGTTCGCACTATCACTGGAGTGCAAGTGCGTAATTTCATTTGGGAATATATTGTCTGTAGATTTGGTATTCCACGTGAATTAGTTAGCGATAATGGCGCACAAATAGCGAAAGATACTTTTAAAACATGGTGCACTGATTTAAATATAGTTCTAAAGTTTACATCAGTGGCACATCCATAGGCTAATGGTTTGTGCGAAGTAACTAACCGCGACATTGTGAGCGGTATTAAAAAGTGGTTATATGAAAATCGCATTGGTTGGGTGGACGAGCTACCCAACGTATTGTGGGCGCATCGCACTACTTTTAAGAAAAGCACTGGGGAAACACCCTTTAGCTTAGTATATGGTTCTGAAGCAGTAATACTCGCTGAAATTCGTGTGCCAACGCATAGAGTTGCTAATTTTGATGAAGAAGCAAATGGCGAAGCATTGTGCGAAAACTTAAATTTAATGGAAGAGCGAAGATTAATAGTTGCTATCAGGGAAGCAAATAACAAATAGCAAATTGCCAAATATTACAACAAAAGAGTGCGCGCATTGTCCTTTGATGTAGGCGAATGGGTACTGCGAAATAATGATGCAAGCCGAACAGAAAAACTTGGTAAATTGGGACCAAACTGGGAGGGTCCTTATCAAGTTGTGGCAATTAATGCGGCAGGATCATATAAACTCGCAGACATAGAAGGGCGAACTCTCCCTAATGCGTGGCATTCTGCTTTATTAAAGCGATATTATGCATAACTTGGCAAAAATAAAATGTTGGCCAATGCACATGTGTATTCAAAGTGAAAAATGAGATGTAAAACTTGCATTTGCTATTATTCTGTGTGTTTTTGTTTTAATTTTTGCAAGTCTTGATCACACTTGTAAGAATATGAAAAGTAAACACTTGTAAGAATATGCGAAACGTTTGTTCGTATTGAGAAGAATAATCATACTTTGTGGAATACTTACCATATTCTATAATATTTTACAATGTTGGTATGTTTCGCAAAGGCTAAGTCATTTAGTGATGAACTTGCCCACTTACGCAGAAATTAATTATCGCGAAAGGAAGTTAATTCCTAAGTATTTGATTTTGCCATACTTATATGCTTCGCGGTGCTAATTAATTGCCTAAGGATCGTTTTGGCAGACTTAGAAGATTCATAACGTATAAATATATACACAGATTGTTTCGCAAAAGTACATACTTATTATGTGCACGATAATAAAAGTTGGAAATTGCAAAGGACAAGTCCGTGTTATGAATATTATTGATAAAGCGCTATATAAATATAAGTACTTGCAAAAAATATACAAAAAAGTGAAAATTTTATTAATGATAACGCAGAGATAGCTGCGTGCTATTTTTACATAATAAAATTTTATTCCTTAGATAAGTCAAGCTTGATAATGTCATCTGCAGTGGCATCATCCCGCTTGCTTATCGCTGTTACTTTGTTGATAGGGATCTCCGCTATGCTTTCCCTCAGCAACAGCAAAGACAGACTGAGCATCTGCCACAGAGCATAGGCGGTCCGCTATGTCAGTCGGTAGCGGCTCCGGCAAAAGGCGGTGCATGGAAATTTGATCCATGAATTCAACTCTTTCGCACAATTGTAGTGCAGCGGCGTATGTTGAAAATTTAGCAGAAACAGGGTACGAATTGAGAATTTTCCTTGACAACTCGGGCAGATGTTGGCGAAGCTTTGCGAACTCAAGCTCCGCAGAAGCTTTAGCAGCTAGAGCGTTGTCCCGCTCTACAGTAAGCTTTACAACATCCTCTGTTAGCGCTTTAACAGTGGCTTGAAAGTTGTTTTCTTTATATGCCGCAGCAGAAACTTGTGGTTTTAAATCATCAACAGCAGTTTTTGCTGCGGTAAGCTCATAAGACAGATCAACACAGCGCTTTTTGCTGTCTGCAGCTTTAGCCTTCTCAGTAAAATATTTGGCCTTCTCAGCATCAAGAACATTGAAGAATTGCACTTGACGGTACATCATGTCGTATGCTGAGTTAAGCGCCATGTAGAAGTTCTGCACGAAGCAATTGTGTGTTTCAGGTACAGGAAGCTTTGTGAATTCATGGCGAAGTTCGTCTGAAATCGCCAGCTTCATCTGATGGCGTTGGTCCAACGCCGCGGATGAAGAAGTGAGGTATATCCTGAGAGTCCGTCAACGCTCACCCCATAGGAGTTGGGTGGAGTGCAAAATAACTCAGTAATTTGTGCGGCGGTGTCAGGACTGGGGAAAACTTGATCACCGGTTGATTCACCTGCGATAAAAATATATTCATAAATTAGCGAAGAAGCATAAACAATGCAAGTGTTGTAATCATGCGGTAATGTTCAGGACTTACTCATTTGTTGCTCACCCTCATAATCAGATATAACCGGATTATCAAAAAGGGTGGTGTCACGCTGTTTTAACTTTTTGCTTTGCGATGATGGTGGCGTCTGGTATGGTCGTTTGGCAGAGCCTAGTTTTGTGAGGGGTGATTTAGAAGTTAAATCGACAATTGGAATCGTCTGCTTCTCCTTGCCAGACGATGCTGTCGATTTACACTCCGGCTCGTTAGTAGTTTTGTAATCAGCTTTTCGGGTTCACTTTGCTATCAACCTCGTCGATCTTCATTATTGATGATGAGTAAGTTGTGAGTAATGTAAAAGTTGCGAAAATTGATTGTGTAACGACCCGACTTTTTCGACTTGCTTTTGTGCCTTGTGCTTTCACGAAACTGCGTATTTGTGCGTACTGAGCTAGCAAATGCTCTGGGATCTTTAATCATGATTATTTACTCTCGTTAATATCTTACAACGTGCTATTAAGTGCGTAATCACTTAACTTGATACTCGAATGCTTTTACGACCGTTGGTGTCACTTATCGTTTTAAACGAGATACGTACTTGGTACACGTTAAATTTTTGTCGTAATTGGAATGTTATGACTGCGTAAACTTGATTGTTATTTATTATAACAATTACTTGGCTTAAGGGCTTATTTAATTAAGTTTAGTGTTCACTAATGCTTACTAGTTACCTTAATGGACTTAACACCGTAATTGACTTTCCATGGCCCGACTTGTCTTTGTGACACACGCCTTTCACGAATAATATTTCGAATATTATTTACATTCATGATTAATTCTTATTAATCATTTTTAATTAACTAATGTAAGTAGTTAATTACTTGGGCTTTTATTAATTTGTTGCTTACTTACTTGGGCCCTTATTATTTTTGGACTTGGAAGCCCACCCTACTTTTCTTAATGGACTATTAGGAGCCCAATTTTATGCTAGTAATTTATTAAGACTAAACTAGATTAATTAAGCTAAGTTGGAGACAAAAATGTTTCAAGCATGCAAGACCTCTTTCCCATACATTTAACTTTAATCCATTTTAAGCTTACACCGTCTTCCAACACTTGAAAGATCACTTTTGACTTACCCTTTTTGGACTCCAAAACCGTGGGTTTTGAATGGGGAGGGAGATTCCATTTTCATTTTTTTGTTACTTATTTACTAGCCTTGACTTCATTTCACACATACACATAATACTTACACTTATTTTCTCTCAACTTTTCTCTCAAATTGTAAGTAACAAACTTTATTTTTCTTCTCTTTTCTTCCTTGAATTCGAAATCAATCATCATCATTTACTTAGTTCTAGTTTGTTGTTTGTTGTTAAAGATCAAGTTCTCTAGCTTGTATCTTCATGTAATCTTGTATCTTCCATCTTTGTTTGATGAGAAATCAAGAACAAGGATCTAAGTTCTATAACTTATGGTTCTACACTTAAGATGTTATAAAGATTTAAAGTTCATAAGCTTTATAATCATACTTGTGTTCATGTTTTGTAACTTAAGGTTTATTTTCTTAAAGATCCAAGCCTTGGCTTGAATCTTCTTAAGTATGAACAAGCATGAACTTATTACTTGTAGATCTAGTTTATTTCTTTCTTTTGTATGTAATTAAATTCGTGGCTTATTTATTGGTCAAGAATTACTAGTTAATCTTGATCTCATTATTCTTGAAACTAAAGTTTAAACTTTGTAAGTTCAAGAACATGGAAGTTTAACTTTCTAGTTATAACTTCATACACTTATGTTGGATCTAAGTTTCTATAACTTATGGTCTTCCAATTTTGTTGTAAACAAGAGCTTATAAGCTTATATACATTTTACAAGATTAAAATCTAAGTTTCATAGCTTATGGTTTTATTAAAGTAAAGATCCAAGTTTTATAACTTAGGATCTAACTTAAGAACACTAGATCTAGACTTTCTAGTCTAGGATCTTTAAGATCTAACTAAGATCTAAGTTCTACAACTTAAGATCTTGTTTATTTAGTTTACTTTCAAGTTTATAGCTTTATATTACTATTAGAACTCATGTATGTGTCGGATCTAAGATCTTGATGTAACTTTGGTTCATCAAACTACTTACAACACTTAAATGAGTTGTGCTACATATCTTACACATACACTAGTTTTATGATGGTCAAAACTTAGTAAAGATGATGCAAACCCATCAACGAGTTGTACACTTGAAGCTACAAGCATCAAGGATGAGAACCGTGATGAGCATCAAGCACCAAGAACCCACCAGAGCACCTTACCTACTGTTTTCTGGAACTGATCAGTAACCTGGGCTACGGTAAAAGTTAATTTCCAGATTGTTCGGTTCGATTAGATGACTTTTTGTTTAAGACTCGCCTTAATCCGATGTACGGTTTAGGATTTATAGCCTTCCGAAAGTCACTACACCCTTTTAACGTTGTGCTGAAATTTCTGACCTACTCGCAGTTAAACCATCGCCACGCTCAAAGGAAGACGAGTTTGGTTCTGAATTTTGGTCAGCAACTAGTGGACTCACATACTGAGCCATAGCCACTGATTACACGTCTTTTCAATTTACGTAGAGGTCGTAGAAGCTGATCAAAGTTAGCCTTTGTTTCGATCTCTATTCTTGATTGAAAACTTACTTTACCCTTTTGACTTATGATGAATGATGATGACACTTAAGACCTAATTTATATACATTTAAACCTTTGGGATGATTTACTGGATTAAGTAACTTTTGACTTGGGTTGAGGACCTTTCGGACCAACTACTTGCAAACTTATCTCGAATCAACTTAACTACTTTACACTGTGAGTTATAGCATCCCATTTTACTTTAACTATTTTGGGAACTAAGAATACATGCGCATTTTACATTTTACATACTAGGCACGAGTACTTAAACTATATATATGTGTGGGTTATACAACGGCATAAACTTTCCCCTTAGCTCGGTAACGTTTAGTCATTGGTCTTTGAACCGGTGAACGCGAATCTTAGATATGGATCCATAGGGTTTGACATCCCCACTCGGGCTAGTCGCGCTAGCATTTAACGGGTGTTTAATACTTTGTAAACATACGCACTCGCCAAGTGTACTTTTAGGGGGTGATATATACGTTAAGTTAGTTACCAAGTGCCCACGGTTGAACATATACTTTATCATACTGATTTGAATTACTGATTTAAACTGCTGGTTGAAGCACTGAAATCTCGTGGCCTACATTACATTACTGATTACGAACAAACTATAGCTCACCAACATTCGTGTTGACTTTTTAAGCATGTATTTCTCAGGTGCTAAGACGTTATTGCTTCCGCTGTTAGACTTGCTGTCTTGGTGTTACAGATTTGCTGTGTTAGACTTCCGCTGCACTACTTAGAGATGTCTCAATCATGGAACTTTTATTTTACATTCATAGCTTACGTTATTTTCAAACAATGGCTTTGTAACGACCTTTGGGTCACCTACTTATGTTTATGCTTCTATTCATAGGAAGCACATTATCTTTTGTAAAACGCTATATTTTCATGAATGCAAAACTGGTTTTCAAACAGCATATAGTGTATGACCTTGTAATGATCCTGTTGTTAATGATCCGTACACGATGGTTTTGTACGGGGCATCACAGATTGTGAATTTGATTAATTGCGAATATGTTAAGTGGCGAGTAAGAATTTTGTGGTCAATGATGCCGATATATATATATATATATATATATATATATATATATATATATATATATATATATATATATATATATATATATATATGTATATATATATATATATATATATGTATATATATATATATATGTATATATATATATATATATGTGAGATGGGAATGTTAATCGGTTATGATTAAGTATCCATTATGATAATTAACGGTAACAATTTTCGCCAACGGACAGAAACGGTAACTTTGTTTAATCTAACGGTAACAAAGATATAGCGAAACACTACAATGCGGTTTGCGGCCACAAAAATTGCGAATTTTATTTTAGAGTTTATCATGATTGATGTGCGTAGAGGTGTATACAAAATAGTAGTAATTTTTACTAGGAAATACTATTAAATACGATACAATTTTACACAAGTTATTTATTTGTTTATAGAGTGGATATACCTAAACCTTGCTAAAACACTTATAGGCAGTGTACCTAATCGTACAGTAGTGTAGTTTTTAGTAAGTCCGGTTCGTCCACAGGGATCTTAGCCAAGTTTAACGCTATATTTTTAAAACTATAATTGTAAATATATAAATATATATAAGTAGTATTATTATTATAAAAGGGGGTTTTTACCGTTTAATGTCCGGTTTGTCGATTTTAAAACTTTAGTCGCAGTTAAAACCTAATGTAAAATCTTAAATATATAAAAGACTTAATTTAAAACGTAAAGTAAATGACAATAATTAAAGTGCGATAAATAAAATGACAATAAATTAAAGTGCGATAATTAAAAGTGCAATTAAATATGAAATAAAGGAATTATGCTTATTTAAACTTCCGTAATCATGATGTTTGACGTGTTGATTTTTAGTTTATTACCATGGGTTAATTGTCCTTTGTCCTGGATTATTCAATATGTCCGTCTAGTTTTTGTCCATAACAGTCCATCAGTCATAAATATAAAGTGCGAGTGTCCTCGACAAATTATCCTTATATCCGAAGTCAAATATTCCAACTAATTGGGGACTTAAACTATAATTACACCAAGTGTCCTTGTATATAATTCACCCCTGTTTTAATAAGTCCATTAACTATTAATCCATTCCCGTGTCCGGTTAAATGAACGATTATTAGTACTTATAAATATCCCGCCCATCGTGTCCGATCGAGTGTATATGGTTATTTATAGGTATGTCCAATTGTAAATCTTTATATTAAATTAACAAACTATCATTTAGTTAAACAAATATAAAGCCCATTAATAGCCCATAGTCTAATTTCCACAAATGTCGTTCTTTTGTTCAAACCCCAATTATGATACAAAGCCCAATTACCTAATCTTTAATATTTTAGCCCAACATCATGATTACTTTGGCTTAAATAAGCATAATAATAACTTAGCTACGAGACATTAATTTAAAAAGGTTGAACATAACTTACAATGATTAATAGCGTAGCGTTACACGGACAGAATTTCGACTTACACCCTTACAACATTCGCTAACATACCCTTATTATTAAAATTAAAATTAAAATTAAAATTATAATATATATATATATATATATATATATATATATATATATATATATATATATATATATATATATACACGAGTGAGAGATAGATAAAGAAAAAGATGTGTTTACATTCGCTCAAAACTGCGCCTTTTATAGGAATGTGGCCTGACACTGTTCACCATGCGATCGCATGGAATTATAGCCTCCAGGCCATGCGATCGCATGGCCTGCTTTTCCAGCTCACATGAGTTTGTTTGCTTTCTTGCCGACGGTTTAATAAATAAATATAATATATAAATAATTTTAAGAATTATTTAAATATTATATTATATTTATGTGCATAGTTGACTTGTAATTTTCGCTCCGTTGTGTCGCGCGTTGAGAGTTGACTCTGGTCCCAGTTCCGGATTTTCGAACGTCCTTGTGTATAATTTAATATCTCGTATTTTGCGTTTTGCGTCTTTTACTCTTGTAATTTTGAGACGTTTCTCATCAATAATTTGAACCACTTTGATTGTACTTTGTACTTTTGAGTTTTTTGGTCGTTTGCGTCTTCAATTCGTCGAATCTGTCTTTTATCTTCACCTTTTATTATTTAAACAAATATCACTTGTAAATAGAACAATTGCAACTAAAAGCTTGTCTTTCTTGAGGGATAATGCTATGAAATATATGTTCGTTTTTAGCATTATCAAATATTCCCACACTTGAGCGTTGCTTGTCCTCAAGCAATATAGTCTTGAAATACAAATACTAGAATCACTTCTTTATTCTTCACACTTTGTACATCAGTGATTTCTATACGGCGGTATGAACAATGGTAGTAACAATGTGGTTTACAGTCCCACATGACTATGAAAATTTAGATCCTTTAGAAAATTGGATCTTTATGAAAACATTTGATCTTTTGAAAATTCAATCTAGCTTTTACCCAAGATAAGTTTTCCGGAATAACCCTTCACCGGTGTTTGCAAAATTGTTTTTGTGGGTTTTGTGGGTTTCAGATTTGAAAATTTTGGCTCAAAACTTATGGTTTTGTGTCACCCACTTGCTAACCTTGTATTGGGAAAGCAACACGTCCAGTATACTTGCTCCGTATATTACCTTTCGGTAAACTACCGTCCGGTTGTAAAGGAAAGCGTTGAACAATCAACTATTAAGGCAATGTCCCCTGACATGCTTTTAATTATGGTCTATATCGTGTCGGATGCAATTACTATCCTTTGTAGGAGCAATAGTAAAGATCTACCTATAGTTTTTTGGTCTGGCACAAGGTCCTGTCTTTGACCATGCTATGCAACCACCGTTCTTACGGTTGACACCCGATTTGGTTCAGGTGACCTAATGAATTTCAGGTAAATTCCTAGGATTTTACGTTCAATGGTAATGAACGCATTAAAAATGGGTTTTCAGAAAAAAAATCGATTTGTAATTTGATCAAAATATTTTCTCGTTCAAGCTCGAGTTTAGATATCATCGAATTCCATGAGTTTGTAATTCTCGATCTTTAAAGTCAATCTCAAGGATTGAGTAATATCAGGCTTAAAAGCTGATTTTTAATCTTTAAGGAGATTATCCTTTCTGGGGGTCTGATTCATTAGTCTTATCAAGCTAATTTACACGGCGCCCTCCCCATTTTACGAGACAGATCCTCTCATAGTTAGGATAAGTCTGACCACTTGGCGACCCTGTTTGATGCTGAGGTCCGTGGATTTCCAGCTGATTTTCGAGAAAACTTTTCAAGGTTTTTCGTAGACTCTACAACTGGTCTGGACGACAACTTTCTGACCTAAATCAAGAAGCGCGTGTCTTTTTCAGAAGACTTTACTTCCTTCTAATGATGGAATTGATTCATCGTGTAGATCCATCTTTTCTTTCAAATATATTATAAGAAATTGGGTAAAACTGATAAAATTGTCCAAAACAAAAATATCTTCAGTTATTTGTACAAAAATATGTGATATGTGTTTTAAATAACTTGGTAAATTTTTCCCACACTTGGCTTTTATTTTCCTTTCTTTGCCTTTTTATTGTCCTCTATTCCATTTTAAATGAATTCTAACATTTTGGGTTGTTTCTCAATTTATGTCCTTTCCGAGGTAACAATAATTTCGGTGTTAACACCTAGTTTTATCGTTCATAAATATGTATAAACATGATTTTGAATTCATTTATTTGAAAATTTTGAAATTTTTTTACTAGAATTGGGTAGTCAGTATACAAGACTAGGGCTGTTCTTTATTATCAGAGAGCACTAGATTCTAATACAACTACTGCGTTACTAGTATTTTTAATGGTAACCAAGTGTATAAGTCAAAAATTTTAAAAATCCGAAAGAATTTAACCCCTTCCCACACTTAAGATCTTACAATGTCCTCATTTGCAAGAAATCAGTAACAATTTAAATTATTGAGGGTGATTAGCGTAGAAAAATGATTAAATTTTACCAAAGTTTCCAAACATATTGGCATTTGTTTGCTGAATGATAAATGGTGCACATCATTTGTTTATTCCGTCTTGTTGTTACATCACATTTGTTTTTCGTTTTGTCGTCAAAATTAGTAGCTTTTGCTGAACTTAATGCCAGTCTTTGAAAATGCGCTGTTTTACCCTGTTGTATACAATTGACAATATACATACATACAAATATAAACATGTATGATAATTTGAAATGGGACTTAAAATCCCACTTTCAAATTAAATATGAAATATTAGTACAACATAATAAAAATATTAAACATTACAATAAAAGTATCAATATTTGTATGTTTAAACATAAATAAATAAAAATCATAAAAATCACCAACGGAACTATATCAATCTGGATAGGGGTTCCAGTTCATGTCGTCGGTCGGGTTCCATGGTTGGTGATAGGTGTACTGGTAGGCCTGGTTAGGCTCGTAGAGAGTATATGGTGGTCTCATCTCGGGCTGGTGTGGAGGATAGTAAGCGGGTCGGGTCGGTACGTAGTGATCCTGAGGTGATAGCCGGCTCATGATCTGACGCTGATGATAGTCCCATCTATCATGCTTTCGTTGCCTGGAATGCTCGTACTCATTCCGGGCTTGCCACTGCTCGTACCGTCTATGTCTCTCCTCGTTTGTCATTTCTACCTCATCTACACGCTGGTAGACGTAAGTCATAGCCTCCCTAATGACATCCCTAATGTCATCTGCTTCCTCTATTTCCACATCTGAACCTCTCTCTACCTGAGGATGATTACCAACATATGGTATTGCCTGATTGCGTCTGCTCTTTAATACCTTAGCACCCTGATAGACCCTCAATCCTAAAGGCTCAACCTGTTCCCTACATACCAAAAGTGGACCCCCTTGATCCCTATCTACACCCAAATACTCTCCAATGAGAGTAACAGAAATACCTCCTCCTATTATTCCCCCTTCCTGTATTCCTTCCACCATCTTAGACAAATAAAAACCAACACAGTAAGGGATATTAAAAAAGCCTCTTGGGTCTCGAATACACTTTAGGTAAAATAAATCATGTAAGGTCATTTTCTCCTTGTTGTGACCTCTATGTGTAATCGAGTTAGCCAGAAATCTATGAATTATACGAAGTTCGGCTTTGTTAATATGTAAGTAGGTATGTGTTCCTGCCCGCCCAAAAACATTAAAATCTGACATACGCCTCCAGACGGCGTTAGCATCAAAATTCCTATCTACCCTTTCACCATGATAAATCAAGTTTATACAATCGGGTAATAGTAATTCAGCGGGCATATATATCTGTAAAGCCCTGGCCATGTCCAGGATGGACATCCTGTACATCCTACGGCCAAGTATAAATCTAAGAAAACTTCTATCATCTAACCTATCTACATCCGCATTTAATGCTATAGTACTCATAAGCTCAACACACCATTCCTTATATACAGGTCTACGAATGGTGAATAAACGTTCCCAATCGGGAAAATAAGAGCTGCCATACCTTTGGATCAAATGATGTCTAACTGAGTTAACTAGTTGGACCCTTTCTAAAGGCTCCCAATCGATTACCCTTGGCACTTCTACATTTTTCGGTACTAGTTTGAATTTGTTACTTTGATATGTTGGGTAATCTTTCCAGCTTCGATCAAATCTTAGATTGGGATGCAACTGTTCTTCATGAATCGTTGGGTGAGCTACTATCGGATGCATCGGAAATACTACGTAAGCATCAACATATTCTTGATGCGAATCATAATAAGGTACGTGTTGATCAGGTTGTTGTTGTTGTTATTCCTGTTGTTGCTCCGGTTCATATTGCATTTCTGATTCAGGTTCTGGAGCAGGTTGTCTAGATGATGATGATGCACCATCAGTATCGGTAAATCTCTGCAAAACACATTAAACAAAAAATTTGTGCATCCAAATATGCATTAGTGTTAGCAAAATAACAAATCAACACAATTACAATAACATGTTTAATCAAAATTAAACTTATACACATTTTCACAATTTTAACAATTCTACATTTTTTTTCAAATAAGCATATATGAAAATATTTACAAAGTTCATAAGCATTCAACTCAAATAACATATTAAAACAACCATTACTAGCAATTAAACAAGTTTCAAATGGCATTTACATCAATTTAATCAAGTTCATGAATTTTATACCTAAAAAGTCCACTTTAATTCTCAAAAATCATGTTTAGAATCAAAGTTTGGATCATTTAGCTACCTAAACATGTTACACTACTTAATTTAGCAATAATTCATGACAAAAATCAGCCATAACATGTTTATATCAAAAAGCCCCAAATTGTTCAAGAACACAAACCCTAGATTCCTCAAATTTTTGAAGTTTTTGGCTTCAAATCATGTTAAATAGCATCAATCTAGGTTATACATGCATAATATACTAACAATTTAACTCTAATTACACTAGAAATTGACAAAATCAAATTAGGAAAATTATAGCTCAAGAACACTAAAAATCAAATTTAAAGAGCTTTAGGGGTGAAATTTTTACCTTCTTTGAAAAGCTTCTGAACAATTTCATGATTAGAGCGAGAAATTTGACGAATTATGGTGAAAAATTGCAAATTTTTGAGTGTGTTTGGGAGTAGGTTCGTATATGTGTGTGTGCTTGTGGTGAAGACAGAACAGCGAGCTGCTCTTGTATCTGACCAGAAATTAGGCCTCATGTGATCGCATGAGGTTGCAGTGTAAACCCCATGCGATCGCATGGGGTCCCTTTTTTTTTATTTAAAAAAAAACTTTATACTTTTAAAATATAGATTAATAAATTTTAAAAATTTGTCTCTTTTTAGGAGTGAGGGCGTTTCGGATCATTGTCCTAGTCCGTCCCTCGACAAAATTTTAAAATTTGTCATTTTTAAGCGCAGTTTTAAAAACAAAGATTTTTGGGTTTTTTAATGTTTTTGGCATATTTTAACTCAATAAGATTAAAAAATAATGATAATAAAAGTTCTCATCCCTCCCTTGGGTAGAGCAATTTCGGTTCAACGACCTAGTTTTCAACTCACGACGAATTTTAAAAATCATATTTTTAACTTAGTGAAATAAAGTAAATTTTTGTTTTTAAATTCACACCAAATTTTAATTTAAAATGCATAAAATTAAAAATTCATATTATTAAAATTTTAAAAATTCACACCAAATTATATTATATTTTTGTTTTTAAACATACAAACTTATATTAAAAATATTAATTTGTTCAAATATTTACAAACTTAAATATATTGATTTAAAAAGATTTACAATATTAACTTAATATTTAAATATTAATTTTAAAAACAAGGTAAAAATTAAAAATTAAAATCTTTTTGGTCTTTTATCCCACTTTAATCAATCAAATATTATCAAAAATATACGCCCCTCTTTTCGGTAAAGTAATTTCGGTTCAATGACCTAGTTTTACTCCTGACGAATTTCTGAAATATTTTGGGTTGATTGATTAAAGATATTTATACCTTAAGAATAAACGGTAAATTTGGCAGTGATGTAATAAATTTTTGTATGATATCAATAATTTCGGTTACGCATACCTAATTTTATTGAATACCAATTTAATACTTTATAGCGAACGATTCAGTGTTTATTATCAAAAGGTTAAAAGCAATAAAAATAAAAAATAAAAACTGTACATACTTACCTGTGAGAAAGAATTCTCAGAGACCTGCTTAGCCGACTCATAGGAGAGTCGTGTGATTTAGTTTTCCATAGCTACATAAGCATAACCTCGAATCTTTAATATCTTTTCTTCTAAACATATAAACGATCCTTCTCTGCATAGAGTAACAAATTCGTTATTTGAATATGTTTGATTATTTGAACATTTACCTTCATGTGACCTTTTTCCGCATTTATAACATCTTTCAAGGTGTCGTGCTCTTCTTTTTGTTGCAGATTTTGATCTTCCTTTACCAAAATGTATGTTATGATGATCTTTTCTGAGTTCTTTTCTTACTTCATCACATCTGCTTCTTATTACTGACACCAGGTCACTCAGGAGTGTGTCATTATTACGTTTAGTAATCAAAGCGTGTAGCATTAGACCATGGTTCAGATCAAAGGAATTCTTCATATTGTAAATCCTAAAAAAAAAAAAAATTCAGAATGGGGTGAGAAGACTAATTCTTTAGGGTCTGCTAGGGAAAGACCATTCGAATTCCATTCTCGAGAACTACACCAAAACAGAATATCTAACTCTAACAGAAATACATATTACCCTAAAAATATTCGAACCTTCCCACACTTAGTTAGCTGTGGTGTCAAAATTGTGATTAACTTCATCTTCAACTTCCATTGGATTATCTATGTAATGTTTAACTCTGTGACCATTAACTTTAAATTCAATCCCATTTGAATTTATTAACTCTACTGTTCCGTATGGAAAAACTCTTTTGACTATAAATGGTCCAGACCATCTTGATTTCAATTTTCCAGGAAATAGCTTGAATCGTGAATTGAAAAGAAGAACTCTGTCTCCTTCTTTAAATTCTTTTGAACTTGTGATTCTTTTATCATGCCATTTCTTCGTTCTTTCCTTATAGATTAACGAATTTTCATATGCTTCATGTCTTAATTCTTCCAATTCGTTTAGTTGACTTAATCGTAGACGTCCATCTTCATGTAAATCAAGATTACATGTCTTCAAAGCCCAAAATGCTTTGTGTTCAATTTCTAATGGAAGATGACATGCTTTTCCATAAACAAGTTTAAAAGGTGTGGTTCCAATTGAAGTTTTGTAGGCTGTTCTAAAAGCCCAGAGTGCATCCTCCAATTTCATGGACCATTCCTTCGGATTTGATCCTACGGTTTTCTCTAGAATATGTTTTGAAAGCTCAGTTGGTATTTTCAACTTGTCCACTTGTCTGTGGATGATACGCGGTTGAGATTTTATGAGTTACTCCATATCTTTTGAGAACTTTCTCAAGTTGATTATTACAAAAATGAGTACTCCGATCACTTATTAAAGCTTTCGATGTTCCAAACCTGGCAAAAAGACGTTTTAAAAAGTTGACTACAACTCGTGCATCATTAGTTGGGAGAGCTTGTGCTTCCGCCCATTTAGATACATAATCAATGGCAACGAGAATGTAGAGATTATTATGAGATTTTGGAAATGGACCCATAAAGTCAATACCCCAAATGTCAAATACTTCACATACTTGGATGACATTTTGTGGCATTTCATCACGTTAACTTATTTTTCTGGCCCTTTGACATGCATCACAGGATTTGCAAAGAAGGTGTGCGTCTTTGTAAATTGTAGGCCAATAGAATCCAGCATCATAAACTTTTCTTGCTGTTAGTTGAGGCCCATAATGCCCTCCTGTTGGTCCTGTGTGATAATGGTTTAAGATTTGACTAGCTTCATCCCCGAATATGCATCGGCGTATTATTCCATCGGGACAACTTTTAAACAAATGTGGATCTTTTCAGAAATAATGTTTTATATCACAAAAGAATTTCTTCGTTTTTGGTACGATAATCCTTTTTCAAAGAATCCACATACTAAGTAGTTTGCATAGTCTGCAAACCATGGAATTTCACTATAATCTATCTTCAATAGATATTCATCAGGAAAGTTATCTTGTATGGCTGATTCATTTAGAACTTCTAATTCAGGATTTTCAAGACAAGAAAGATGATCAGCGGCGAGATTTTCTGCTCCCTTTTTGTCTCGAATTTCAATATCGAACTCTTGTAAGAGTAAGATCCAACGGATTAATCTTGGTTTGGCATCTTGTTTCGAAAATAGGTATCTAAGAGCAGAATGGTCAGTATAGACCACCGTTTTAGCTAGAACGAGATATGGACGAAATTTGTCAAAAGCAAATACAATAGCAAGGAGTTCTTTTTCAATAGTTGTGTAGTTCGTTTGTGCTCCTTGTAACGTCTTACTAGCATAATAAATAGGTTGAAATCGTTTTTCAATCCTTTTTCCTAAAACGGCTCCCATTGCAAAATCACTTGCATCGCACATGAGTTCAAACGGTAGATTCCAATTTGGGGTTATCATGATCGGCGCATTAGTGAGTTTTTCTTTAAGAATATTAAAAGATTTGATGCATTCATCTGAAAAGATGAATGGAGCATCCTTTTCTAGGAGTTTATTCATAGGAGTGGCAATTTTAGAAAAATCTTTTATGAAACGTCGGTAAAAACCGGCATGCCCTAGAAAACTCCTAACTCCTCTAACATTGGTGGGATGTGGAAGTTTAGCAAATACATCTACTTTAGCTCTATCCACTTCAATTCCTTCCTTTGAAATTTTATGACCGAGAACGATGCCTTCTTTAACCATGAAATGGCATTTCTCCCAATTAAGAACTAGATTTGATTGTTCGCATCTAATAAGCATTCGTTCAAGATTAACTAGACATGATTCAAATGTATCACCGAAGACTGAAAAGTCATCCATGAAAACTTCCATGCATTCTTCTATCATGTCGTGAAAAATCGCCATCATGCACCTTTGAAAGGTTGCAGGGGCGTTGCAAAGTCCAAATAGCATGCGTTTGTAAGCAAAAGTACCATAAGGGCACGTGAATGTGGTTTTCTCTTGGTCCTCGGGTGCTATTGGGATTTGAAAATATCCGCAAAAACCATCAAGAAAATAATAGTAACTGTTTTCGGCTAATCTTTCCAACATTTGATCAATGAAAGGTAAGGGAAAGTGATATTTTCTGGTGGCGTTATTTAATTTTCTATAATCAATACAAACACGCCATCATGTTACAGTCCTAGTAGGAATAAGCTCATTTTTCTCATTTGTGATGACAGTCATGCCACCCTTCTTTGGTACGCATTGAACTGGGCTTACCCATGGACTATCAGAAATTGGATAAATTAAACCTGCGTCTAGCAGTTTAATAATTTCTTTCTTAATAACATCTTGCATATTAGGATTTAGTCTTCGTTGGCGTTGCACATACGTTTTATGACCTTCTTCCATAAGGATTTTATGTGTGCAATATGAAGGACTTATTCCTTTAATATCATGAATCTTCCATGCAATAGCTAGTTTATGAGCTTTTAGCACAGAAATGAGTTGAGATTTTTCATTTTCAGTAAGAGAAGACGATATTATTACAGGTCATTCAGATTCACCATGTAAATAAGCGTATTCCAAATGGTTTGGAAGTGGCTTTAACTCTAATGTCGGTGGTTCTTCTATCGATGATTTGTATCGATATCTGTCTTCTTCTTTTAGCATTTGAATTTCTTCTGTTGTTAGTTCATATCCATTAACCATGAGTGTGGCTAACATTTCAGATTCATCAATTGGTTCAGTTCCTTCTCCTAAAGAACATTCTCCTGTTCCTTGTAATTCTGGAAATTCTTCTAACAATTCTGCATGTGAATCTATAGTTTGAATATAATAACATGTATCATCTGCAGATTGCGGTTGTTGCATAGCTCTATCAACTGAAAAGATAACACTCTCGTCCTCTATACTTAGGGTCAGTTTCTTACCGAACACGTCTTTTATTGCTTTAGCCGTGTTTAAGAATGGTCTTCCTAATATGAGAGGAACTCGAGAATCTTCTTCCATGTCCAGAATAACAAAATCTACTGGAAATACTAAAGTACCAACTTTAACTAGCATGTTCTCCATTATCCCTCTAGGATATTTTACTGATCGATCGACTAGTTGTATGCTTATTTGTGTTGGTTTCAATTCTCCAAGGTCTAGTTTAGCGTATAGTGAATATGGCATTAAATTTATACTAGCACCTAAATCTGCCAATGCTTCTATTGAACTAAGACTACCCAGAAAACATGGAATTGTGAAACTTCCTGGATCTGAAAGTTTTTCTGGTATCTTATTCAATAGCACTGCAGAACAATTAGCATTCATTGTAACAGCCGAGAGTTTTTCCATTTTCTTTCTATTTGTGATTAGATCTTTCAGAAATTTAGCATATCCAGGCATTCCTGAAATTAAATCAATGAAAGGAAGATTGACATTTATTTGTTTAAACATATCCAAGAATTTGGATTGCTCGGCTTCAAGTCTTTCTTTTCTCATTTTACTCGGGTAAGGAAGTGGTGGTTGGTATGGTTTAACATAAGGTTTAGCCTTAATTGTGTTATCTTCATTAACCTTTTCAACTACCGATTCTGTTTCCTTATCTTGTTCAGGTTGTGGTTCTTGTGGTGTAGGAATAGCTTCATCAGAAATTACAGGTATTTCAGGTGGTTTAAGTGTAATACCACTTCTTGTGGTAATGGCTTTAGCTGTTTCATTCCGGGGGTTAGTATTTGTATCACTAGGTAGACTTCCCGGTTTTCTTTCACCTATTAATCTTGCTAGGTTACTTACTTCTTGTTCCAAATTTTGAATAGAAGCTTGTTGATTTCTAAATGCTTGAGCATTTTGTTCATTGGTTTGTTTCTGAGATGTGAAAAACTGCGTTTGAGATTCAACTATCTTCGACATCATATCTTCTAAATTTGGCTTTTTATCATCGATTTCTGGTGGTTTGTTTTGAAAAATAGGTCTTTGCTGATTGTAAGTATTATTGGATACTTGCTGATTGTTAGGACCTTGTTGGTTGTTGTATGGAACATTTCGGTTATAATTCTGGTTTTGATTGTAGATTGGTCTTGGCGGTTGATAATTATTCTGATAATTATTTCCAGGCCTTTGGTTCATGTATGAAACATTCTCTCTTTGTTCCATTGTTGGTTCAATACTGAGACAATCTTTTGTCAAATGTGGTCCTCCACACTGCTCACAACTAATTCTTATTGAGTGAATATCCTTAGTCATCTTTTCCATTCGTCTCTCGACAGCATCTATCTTTGCAGAAATGGAATTAAAGTCATGGCTAGGATCGGCTCTAGCTGCTTTAGATGATCTAACGATATCTTTTTCTTGGTGCCACTCATGTGAGTGGGAAGCAGTGTTATCAATAATTTTGTAAGCGTCAGTTGCGGTTTTCTTCATAATGGAACCACCAGCTGCTATATCGATGTCTTTTCTTGTAGTGATGTCACATCCTTGGTAGAATATTTGTACTATTTGACAAGTGTCTAAACCATGTTGCGGACATCCTCTTAATAACTTTCCAAATCTTGTCCACGCCTCATATAGAGTTTCATTTGGCTTTTGTGTGAACGTAACAATTTCTCCTTGAAGTCTCACGGCTTTAGATGCCGGAAAGAATTGTTTAAGAAATTTTTCAACTAAGACGTCCCATGTATCAAAATCCCCTTCAGGTAATGATTCTAACCAATCTTTGGCTTCTCCCTTTAAAGTCCAGGGAAATAACATGAGATAGATCTGTTCATCCTCCACTTCTCGGATTTTGAATAAAGTACAGATCCTATTAAAGGTACGAAGATGTTCATTTGGATCTTCCTTCGGCGCACCACTAAATTGGCATTGATTAGTTACCATATATAGAATTTGTCCTTTGATTTCATAATCTGGCGCATTAATGTCAGGTTGAGTAATTGCGTGACCTTGGCCAGTGCGTTTAGCTCTCATTCGGTCTTCCATACTTAGAGATTCCAGATTCTCCATTATTGAGTTGGTTGAATCTGAATCACTAGAGGATTCTGATTTAATGGGTTGTTCCTCGACAATCTCCGTTTGAATGATTGGTGGTTTCGGAGGAAAGATTAGTGGTTCAGGATCTCTGAATTGTTCCTGAATATCCTCCGGATTCTCAATTGTGAGATCGGGTTCAAAAAATGGATTATCGGAAATTTGAATTGGAGTACTTGGTTGACTGGATGACGATTCTAAAGAAAAATCAACGGCGACAATATTGGCTAGATGTCTTGATCGAGTTACAGGTGGTGAACGTATAAAAGGTGGTGAACGTTTTGCTCGGTGCATTCACTGAATATCCTATTAGTTATAAAAGATAAAAATTATATAAGTTATCAAATTAATAGACTTTTCTGATTTTGCCCACGTTTCGAATAGCCAATAGATGCAGCAGGTAGCCAGGACCCTTTAAATCGGAAGCCCACAACTCGCCACTAACAAATCCAACTATTACTACGAACCAGAAAATTTAGGATGTCTATCAATTTAACCGCTTAAAATAATTTTTCGTTGAAGTTTAAAGAAATTTTAGAGAAGAAATAGAAAATTCTATGTCCTAAAAACTAGAGCGTCGAGAAATAAGAAAGAAAAAGAGTGCGTCGAAAAATGTCAAAAAATAAAAGGTCGAAAAATAATAAAAAGAACGTAGCGCATCGAAACTTAAAAGTCTAAAAACTAAGAATTAAAAGTTGCGTCTAAAAGTATTAAAGCTTAAAAGGAATACTATATCCAAAACGGTAATAACTTAAAAAGTACTAAAATTTATAAAAAGGCGTCGCAAAATTCTAAAGCACCTAAATCTTAGTCTAAAGAAAAAGCACTTAAGGGATTTTACGGCAAAGCCTAAAAATCTAGAAAATAAAAATAACTATGGCAAAAACTATGACTTAAAACTAAATACGAACGATAAAAATACAAATCACGTACTAAATAATAAAAATATACAATTTATAAAAAGAGACAAAAAAATGATAAAATTACTAATTTTTATAAAAAATATTAATTTTATATTATATATTTTATAAAAGTATTAGGTTTATAATCTAATAAAACTAATTTAAACTAAATAAAACAAATTAAATACTAAAACTAAAATAAACTATAAATTAATTAAACCCTAATTAGGTTAATATTAATAATTATTATTAATTTTAAACCCTAATTCGATGGAACTGATGTACCAGGCCTGTCAAATCACTCCATGCGATTGCATGGAGTGTAGGTTAAAATATCATGTGATCGCATGAGTCTTGGATCCAGCTCAGATATTGGGCTGCTACAGTACCAGGCCCGAATGTTTTTTTTTTTTTTTTTCTATTTTCTATTTTATATTTATACAAAATATGTATAAAAATTAAATAAAAATTAATGTTTTAAATAAAAATAAAAACTTTATAATTTTATATATTTTAAACAAACTCTTAAAAATATATATATTTTGTTTTTCTTTTTATATTTTTGTATTTTTTTAATAATTAAAATGTATTTTTACAAAAGCGTATTTTTACAAAAGTAAACTAAGAATCTTTTTTTTATAGCGTTTCGCTTCCGGCATTTAAGCAGTTACCCGGCAGCGGTGCCAAAAATACTTGATGTGCGTAGAGGTGTATACAAAATAGTAGTAATTTTTGCTAGGAAATACTATTAAATACGATACAATTTTACACAAGTTATTTATTTATTTATAGAGTGGATATACCTAAACCTTGCTACAACACTTATAGGCAGTGTACCTAATCGTACAATAGTGTAGTTTTTAGTAAGTTCGGTTCGTCCACAGGGATCTTAGCCAAGTTTAACGCTATATTTTTAAAACTATAATTGTAAATATATAAATATATATAAGTAGTATTATTATTATAAAAGGGGGTTTTTACCGTTTAATGACCAGTTTGTCGATTTTAAAACTTTAGTCGCAGTTAAAACCTAATGTAAAATCTTAAATATATAAAAGACTTAATTTAAAACGTAAAGTAAATGACAATAATTAAAGTGCGATAAATAAAATGACAATAAATTAAAGTGTGATAATTAAAAGTGCAATTAAATATGAAATAAAGGAATTATGCTTATTTAAACTTCCGTAATCATGATGTTTGACGTGTTGATTTTTAGTTTATTACCATGGGTTAATTGTCCCTTCTCCTGGATTATTCAATATGTCCGTCTGGTTTTTGTCCATAACAATCCATCAGTCATAAATATAAAGTGCGAGTGTCCTCGTCAAATTATCCTTATATCCGAAGTCAAATATTCCAACTAATTGGGGACTTAAACTATAATTACACCAAGTGTCCTTGTATATAATTCACCCCTATTTTAATAAGTCCATTAACTATTAATCCATTCCCGTGTCCGGTTAAATGAACGATTATTAGTACTTATAAATATCCCGCCCATCATGTCCGATCGAGTGTATATGGTTATTTATAGGTACGTCCAATTGTAAATCTTTATATTAAATTAACAAACTATCATTTAATTAAACAAATATAAAGCCCATTAATAGCCCATAGTCTAATTTTCACAAGTGTCGTTCTTTTGTCCAAACTCCAATTATGGTACAAAGCCCAATTACCCAATCTTTAATATTTTAGTCCAACATCATGATTACTTCGACTTAACTAAGCATAATAATAACTTAGCTACGAGACATTAATTTAAAAAGGTTGAACATAACTTACAATGATTAATAGCGTAGCGTTACACGGACAGAATTTCGACTTACACCCTTACAACATTCGCTAACATACCCTTATTATTAAAATTAAAATTAAAATTAAAATTAAAATTATAATATATATATATATATATATATATATATATATATATATATATATATATATATATATATATATATATATATATACGAGTGAGAGATAGATAAAGAAAAAGATGTGTTTACATTCGCTCAAAACTGCGCCTTTTATAGGAATGTGGCCTGACACTGTTCACCATGCGATCGCATGGAATTATAGCCTCCAGGCCATGCGATCGCATGGCGTGCTTTTCCAGCTCACATGAGTTTGTTTGCTTTCTTGCCGACGATTTAATAAATAAATATAATATATAAATAATTTTATGAATTATTTAAATATTATATTATATTTATGCGCATAGTTGACTTGTAATTTTCGCTCCGTTGCGTCGCGCGTTAAGAGTTGACTCTGGTCCCGGTTCCGGATTTTTGAACGTCCTTGCGTATAATTTAATATCTTGTATTTTTCGTTTTGCGTCTTATACTCTTGTAATTTTGAGACGTTTCTCATCAATAATTTGAACCACTTTGATTGTACTTTGTACTTTTGAGCTTTTTGGTCGTTTACGTCTTCAATTCGTCGAATCTGTCTTTTGTCTTCACTTTTTATTATTTAAACGAATATCACTTGTAAATAGAACAATTGCAACTAAAAGCTTGTCTTTCTTGAGGGATAATGCTATGAAATATATGTTCGTTTTTAGCATTATCAATGATACATTTGCTATGCGAAATATACCATTACAAACTGGGGGACTTGATCATATACATAGCATTGTATATGTATATTTTATTTGCTAAAGGCTAAAAACAGAAGTCGCGCGAGGTATACCCAAAAGGTTCGACATATCCGCTAAAAGTTAAGTCTGCGGATTATGGCGCAATAATAAAAGACTGAGGGTTATCTTCGCTAAGTTATTGCGGACAGCAGTAAAATCCGCACACCGCGAATATTTCGAATACTATAAATAGGGAGTTTGGCCTCTCATTTATAGGTTGTTGATTCTCTGCCATTTGCCCGGACCTTTGTAATTTTCACTTGTGACTTTGCCCAAGGAAGATTTACATCGAGTTAAGGTGAATCATGCTAATTAACAATCAAGGCCGGGTCGGGGTGGTTGATCACTTGATTGAAAAGTGAAAGACGAACATTCATGGCCCAAAATAAGCATTAAACATCTCATCCTCCATCTTTATCATTGCACTCAATCCTTAATTAAGTATAATTCATTAATATAGGATTGATCAATGGCGTCTGGTATGGTCGTTTAGCAGAGCCTGGTTTGGTGAGGGGCGATTTAGAAGTTAAATCGACAATTGGAATCGTCTGCTTCTCCTTGCTAGATGATGCTGTCGATTTACACTCCGGGCTCGTTAGTAGTTTTGTAATCAGCGTTTTCGGGTTCACTTTGCTATCAACCTCGTCGATCTTCATTATTGATGATGAGTAAGTTGTGAGTAATGTAAAAGTTGTGAAAATTGATTGTGAATTTGATTAATTGCGAATATGTTAAGTGGCGAGTAAGAATTTTGTGGTCGATGATGCCAATATATATATAGGTGAAATGGGAATGTTAATCGGTTATGATTAAGTATCCGTTACGATAATTAACGGTAACAATTTTCACCAACGGATAGAAACGGTAACTTTGTTTAATCTAACGGTAACAAAGATATAGCGAAACGTTACAATGCGGTTTGCGGCCACAAGAATTGTGAAATTTATTTTAGAGTTTATCATGATACATTTGCTATGCGAAATGTACCATAACAAACTGGGGGGACTTGATCATATACATAGCATTGTATATGTATATTTTATTTGCTAAAGGCTAAAAACAGAAGTCGCGCGAGGTATACCCAAAAGGTTCGACATATCCGCTAAAAGTTAAGTCTGCGAATTATGGCGCAATAATAAAAGACTGCGGGTTATCTTCGCTAAGTTATCGCGGACAGCAGTTAAATCCGCACACCGCGAATATTTCGAATACTATAAATATGAAGTTTGGCATCTCATTTATAGATTGTTGATTCTCTGCCATTTGACCAGACCTTTGTAATTTTCACTTGTGACTTTGCCCAAAGAGGATTTACATCGAGTTAAGGTGAATCATGCTAATTAACAATCAAGACCGGGTCGGGGTGGTTGATTACTTGATTGAAAAGTGAAAGATGATCATCAGGGTCCAAAATAATCATCAAACATCACATCCTCCATCTTTATCATTGCACTCAATCATTAATTAAGTAATTCATTAATATAGGATTGATCATCCACCATCATTCAATAAGGTCCAGGTATTCAGGTCCGGCCCATCCGTGAGAGTTATCTGACCAAGTTCATTCGTTAAACGTTGAAGGTCATCAGAATTTCGAGACCCAATGCTTCTTCTTCACTCCTAGGACCATTAAGTTTAAATTTGTTTTATATTTTTATTTATTTTATATAATTCAACATCAATAAATTTAAATTTAATCGAAGCATATTTAAATATATAGAACCTTTTTTAAACTCAATTCTTGTAATGTATGGATGAAATTCTAAACTAATTGTCTAGACCGAAAGATTAGAAGTTACAATATACATAAAGTTTTTTCTGAAAAAATATCTTACAAACAAATAAAGAATGAAGGAAAATGTAAATTAAAAAAAATGTCCTCAAGTGATTTATTCCAAACAATGTAACATAAACGGTGAAACGACATATTTTTCTGTTAGGATTTAGTAAGAGCACTGGGAGTGGTGACTGAGGTCACTTGGCATGTCAGGCCTGACTTGCTGAGTCAGAAAAAGTGGGGAGTGGTGACCTCTGTCAGTTAGGCATGTCAGTTTATATTTTTATTATTTTTTTATGATTTTAAATATAATATAAATTAATAAAAATAACTTTCATTAAAAATAAAAAAAATTACATTTCCTAAGAAAATGTAAAAACATACGATTCCTAAAAATAAAATAAAAATATTACGATTCCTAAAAAAAAGAAAAACATTACCAACCTAAAATTAAAAAAAAAACATTACAAGTCCTAAAAATAAAAAAACAAACCGGAATTTCCTAAAAATTAACTCGTCCGATCGAGCCTTTCACGGGGTTTTAGGACTATTGTATCCCTCATCACTCTCGTCGTGCGGGTAGTGAGGACGTGGGCGGCGGATGAATTCACGGGACCATATGTGGATACAATACAAGTCGACAGACTCGTCGTTGAGTTTTGCTTTCCCGACTAGTTCTTCCCATTCTTGTTCAGTCGTGAGAAACTCAAAGGTTTGAGTTTCTGGAATGATGTACATAAAATCCGAGGCCTCGAAGTCGACATGCTCTCGTATGTAGTTGAACAAACGCCATGTGTCCCACCCGTTAACGTCGAGGGACTCGAACGGAGTACATTGCGAGTTGGAATACGATTTTCAATCCTCGCTGAGCTCTCCACCGTGGTAAACATTCAATGAAATAATGCTTGAAGAGTTCATTTTTAAGCAATATTAGTGTGTTTAATTGAGAAGAGTTGAGAGTGTGTATTTGGGTTGAGAAATGGTTGTATATATATAGATAAAAGTGGGGAAAGTGGGGATTAAAAATAAATAAAAAAATGGCCGTTGATGTTGCGTCGCCCAGGCGACTGACCAAGCCGGGACAGACCATCGAAATTTGGTTGGGGAGTGGGGTGACTTGCGACGGGCATGGGGACGAAGGGGAAACGGGCCTCCACTCCCCTTGCTCTAAGTTACAAAAATCCCCACAAGTGATTTGTTCCAAGCAATGTGACACATAAAGCGTGAAACGACATATTTTCTTACGATATATATATATATATATATATATATAGTATTTAGTACATGTTTAATGATAACAGCATTTTATTGATCTTAAGAAGATACATTTGAGGTGTAGGCCTGCTCCAAATTCTTTGGACATAAATCATATACACAAATTATATAACATGTATACTCCTTAATATATATGAGGCCATGAGGGTATCTACGAGAAAACACCTTTTTCCAGAGAAATGGAGAAGCAAATCTCAACTATCATATAATCTGGTGACTTAAAAATAGATGAAAGAGTACTTTTTGTCATTTTTCCCTTATTTTACAAAACGTTAACAATGACATGATGAAGAATAACTCAAACTAAGTTAAATAGTATTAATTTTATGAATATTACTCCGTAACAAACTACAACATAAAATCAAACTTTTACTTTGCAGGTAAGGGTGCGTTATGCGACATAAAATGTTATTACGTATTATATGATTACCATTACAATTACGATTGATATTAAAATTAAAATATTAACCATGACATTTAATATTAAAAAGTAGACAAACTATCTTTTTTCACAAAAAAAAACTTTATATTAACGAGATAGACTTCGAATTTTTTATAAATAGTAATTTTTAAATCATATTTTACAGATCTAAATTTTTTCAAAAATAAAATTTATAAATCTAGTTTAACCCGTCATCCCAAAACCAGTTTTACACGTGTCAAATGAAACTTGTGTTGCCATTGCGCGTTTTGTTTCTTTTTGCAATCCAGTCAGCAAAAAGTGCATGGTCATGAATCTAGTGGCAAAATCGACCTTGCCAATTCCGATTTTTCCAAACCTTTATTTTACTGTTTTTTTTTTTTTTTTTTAATTATGAAGAATTAAAAACAACTCCACAAACACATAGAGACTTGAAATAACTTCAAAAACACAAAACATTTCAACATTGTATATCAATAATAAACACGATATTTAAAGCATTAATAACACGATATGTAGAGCCATAATAAACATGTTTTATTAAATAAAAACGAAACAAAAGTATTACAATCAATATAATAAAAATAAAATTATTAAATTCATGATGGCGTAGATAACCTCACGTTCCACAACGTGTAGGCGTTTGCATCAGCATCATCATCGTCATCAGAATAAATGAATGAATGAATATTACTTGAACGAGTATGTTGAGTTGCGGGCGTTTGCATCACGTTGGGACTACCAAGTTGAGTATTATCAAAATTTAACCATTCGTCCACATTCATTTCCGGTGTGCAGGATGATTGACCATGTGTTGGATTAGGAGTCTGATTGTAGTAGTCGAAAGTCGAAAACTGAAATGATGTGAAGCATAGTACATATAATAATCCGGGTTTTAACGGTCTTTAGGAGGAGGATGAATATAACCCATGACCTGTTGTGGAATTTGAAAAATAAAAGGCTACGAGTTTGGTTGAGTTCCCAGTTGCATTTGAGTTGCAGTGTGATCACGTATTCCATGGAACCCTTCAAGCTACATATTAGAAAAAAGTAAACGATTATTAAACTAAAATCATTACATTTATATACATATGCTAAACAAAAATGTATGTACTTAATATAAAATTCTTTTAACTTACAAATAAAGTCTGACTTGCCCCCCATTTAGGATATTGGTGGACGAGTGTTTGGATCTTTGAATCAACAATAGAGACACTCTGAGATCAAAATATCAGTGATAAACAATAGTCGCCCGACATTTGACAATGTAACCTTGATGCAGGAATTTAGTTGTCCAATCATTGTTAGGTCTTCCCCTAAGATCATAACTATGTAGCTTTTGATGTGAATTCGATGCCAATGAATTTCCAGCCTCCAACACTGTTTACACGCCCTATTTGTCAAGCAATTTTTAGTTTTTTTTTTTTTTTTTTGTTACTCCTTGCTTGAAGCCACCTACCTTAAAATGAACGTATACATGTATTTATTAATGTAGTATTAAACATATAAATGTTATAAACGTATTATTAAACGTATAAATGTTATAAACGTATAAACATATTATTAATAATTAAACGGATTTATTAAACGTATTTATAAACGTATAAACGTATAAACATATTATAAACATATTTATAAATATATTATTAAATGTATTAAAACATATTTATTAAACGTATTTATAAACATCTTAATTTACGTATTTATAAACATATAAATGTTATAATCGTAGAAACATATTATTAAACGTATTGAAATGTACAAACGTAATATTAAATGTATGTGTATATATACAGTATATATATATATATATATATATATATATATATATATATATATATATATATATATATATATGTATATGTATAAAAGTATAAACGTATTATTAAGACAATATACAGTATATATCATGAACGATATTTGGGGCAATTTATGGAATTCTTTCATGTAGTGACCTGAACTTTTCCATGTTTATATATATATTAAATGAAATTGTTATTTACATGATTAAGTATTTCCAATATGTTGAGCAATCAAACTTGTTAAGACTTAATTAATTGAAATAGGTTTCATATAGACAATTGACCACCCAAGTTGACCGGTGATTCACGAACGTTAAAACTTGTAAAAACTATATGATGACATATATATGATTATATATATAGTTAACATGATATTATGATAATTAAGTATCTCATTAGGTATTTTAACAATGAGTTATATACATAAAATTGAGTTTATTGAATTAAGAAACTCGAAACGGTATATATAACGATTATCGTTATAACAACGTCTTACTAAATACATATGTATCATATTAAGATATTGATACACTATGTTTAATCATGATAAATGATAAGTAAACATGTCATTAAGTGTATTAACAATGAACTACATATGTAAAAACAAGACTACTAATTTAATGATTTCGAAACGAGGCATATATGTAACGATTATCGTTGTAACAACATTTAACTGTATATTTATCATACTAAGATATATTAATATATCATAATATCATGATAATGTAATAATTTAACATCTCATTAGATATAATAAACATTGGGTTAACAATATTTAACATGATCGTTAACTTAAAGGTTTCAAATCAACATTTACATGTAACGACTAACGATGACTTAACGACTCAGTTAAAATGTATTTACATGTAGTGTTTTAATATATATTTATACACTTTTGAAAGACTTCAAGACACTTATCAAAATACTTCTACTTAACAAAAATGCTTACAATTACATCCTCGTTCAGTTTCATCAACAATTCTACTCGTATGCACCCGTATTCGTACTCGTACAATACACAGATTTTAGATGTATGTACTATCGGTATATACACTCCAATAATCAGCTCTTAGCAGCCCATGTGAGTCACCTAACACATGTGGGAATCATCATTTGGCAACTATCATGAAATATCTCATAAAATTACAAAAATATTAGTAATCATTCATGACTTATTTACATGTAAACAAAATTACATATCCTTTATATCAAATCCATATACCAACGACCAAAAACACCTACAAACACTTTCATTCTTCAATTTTCTTCATCTAATTGATCTCTCTCGAGTTCTATCTTCAAGTTCTAAGTGTTCTTCATAAATTCTATAAGTTCTAGTTTCATAAAATCAAGAATACTTCCAAGTTTGCTAGCTTACTTCCAGTCTTGTAAAGTGATCATTCAACCTCAAGAAATCTTTCTTATTTACAGTAAGATATCTTTCTAATACAAGGTAATACTCATATTCAAACTTTGATTCAATTTCTATAACTATAACAATCTTATTTCGAGTGGAAATCTTACTTGAACTTGTTTTCGTGTCATGATTCTGCTTCAAGAACTTTCAAGCCATCCAAGGATCCTTTGAAGCTAGATCTATTTTTCTCATTTCTAGTAGGTTTATCCACAAAATCTGAGGTAGTAATGATGTTCATAACATCATTCGATTCATATATATAAAACTACCTTATTCGAAGGTTTAAACTTGAAATCACTAGAACATAGTTTAGTTAATTCTAAACTTGTTCGCAAACAAAAGTTAATCCTTCTAACTTGACTTTTAAAATCAACTAGACACATGTTATATATCTATATGATATGCTAACTTAATGATTTAAAACCTGAAAACACGAAAAACACCGTAAAACTGGATATACGCCGTCGTAGTAACACCGCGGGATGTTTTGGGTTAGTTAATTAAAAACTATGATAAACTTTGATTTAAAAGTTGTTCTTCTGGGAAAATGATTTTTCTTATGAACATGAAACTATATCCAAAAATCATGGTTAAACTCAAAGTGAAAGTATGTTTTCCAAAATGGTCATCTAGACGTCGTTCTTTCGACTGAAAAGACTACCTTTACAAAAACAACTTGTAACCTGTATTTTCTACTATAAACTTATAATTTTTCTGTATGGATTCATAAACTTAAGTTCAATATGAAACCATAGCAATTGGATTCACTCAAAACGGATTTAAAACAAAAAAGTTATGGGTAAAACAAGATTGGATATTTTTGCTTGTTGTAGCTACATGAAAATTGGTAACAAATCTATATTAATCATATCCTAGCTAACTTGTATTGTATTATACATGTATTCTAATATATTATGTAATGTAATCTTGGGATACCATAGACACGTATGCAAATGTTTTGACATATCATATCGACCCATGTATATATATTATTTGGAACAACCATAGACACTCTATATGCAGTAATGTTGGAGTTAGCTATACAGGGTTGAGGTTGATTCCAAAAATATATATACTTTGAGTTGTGATCTAGCCTGAGACGTGTATACACTATATCAATTTATTTTCTGTACATCTAACTATGGACAACTAGTTGTAGGTTACTAACGAGGATAGCTGACTTAATAAACTTAAAACATTAAAACGTATTAAAAATGTTGTAAATATATTTTGAACATACTTTGATATATATGTACATATTTGTTATAGGTTCATGAATCGACCAGTGTCCAAGTCTTACTTCCCGAAGAAGTAAAAATCTGTGAAAGTGAGTTATAGTCCCACTTTTAAAATCTAATATTTTGGGATGAGAATACATGCAAATTTATAAATGTTTTACGAAATAGACACCAGTAAATGAAACTACTTTATATGGGTGAATGTTCGAAGCCGAATATGCCCCTTTTTTGCTTGGTAGCCTAAGAATTAGTAAACCGATCTACTTATTGACGCGAATCCTAAAGATAGATCTATTGGGCCTAACGAACCCCATCCAAAGTACCAGATGCTTTAGTACTTCGAATTCATTTTTATCATGTCCGAAGGATTTCCCGAAATGATAAGGGATATTCTTATATGCATCTTGTTAATGTCGGTTACCAGGTGTTCACCATATGAATGATTTTTATCTCTATGTATGGGATGTATATTGAAATATGAAATCTTGTGGTCTATTATTATGATTTGATAATATATAGGTTAAACCTATAACTCACCAACATTTTTGTTGTCGTTTTAAAGCATGTTTATTCTCAGGTGATTATTAAGAGCTTCCGCTGTTGCATACTAAAATAAGGACAAGATTTGGAGTCCATGTTTGTATGATATTATGTAAAAACTGCATTCAAGAAACTTATTTTTGATGTAATATATTCTTATTGTAAACCATTATGTAATGGTCGTGTGTAAACGGTATATTTTAGATTATCATTATTTGATAATCTACGTAATGCTTTTAAACCTTTATCGATAAAATAAAGGTTATGGTTGTTTTAAAAATGAATGCAGTCTTTGAAAAACTTCTCATATAGAGGTCAAAACCTCGCGACAAAATCAATTAATATGGAACGTTTATAATCAATATGAATGGGACATTTCAGTTCATATGCCCAATGTTGTACTATAATCATCGCTCCATTTATAAAATCACGTTATCTGCATTTTCTATGACAGTACTGAAATTCGTGTATATTTGAACAAGCACTGCACTACCCCAGCTCAAAGGTACCTCGGGAGTAAGGTCAATAATTGTTGAGTCCCCAAAATGATTAAGAAATTAATTATTACAAAACATTATTATATACACTAAAATGTTATGTGCGGCCAGCATGAGTTTATTTATGTTTAGACAGCATTTATTGATGTGTCAAGTGTCCAGTTTGATGTCCGGTCTATCAGCACAAGATAGACAATATCCTTCAATCAGTACAGGATGTGTGCCTAGCAAATTAAGAAGATCAAGTGAACTAGTAGAAGCACCAGCATGGCTGGTAGCAGCATACAACACTTAGACAATTACGCTCCATTACAAGCATAATAATTTTCTGTGTGGTCTACATCAATTGTACTATTCAACAGAAGTCGAAGACAAAGTTGAATATAAAAGGACACGCGTCGACGGCTGACAATTAACCTTACAAGACCACGTGGGAATGCAGAAGTTTGACGCATGTACAGACATGGGTTATTACTTTGTCAACGCCTAGGAAACCCAACATTCTATTTGTTAATTCAAATAGTATGGCCAAACCAATTTGGGGTGTTCCTACAAATAGCCATCAAAGAGAAAAGAAAGAGAGCACACTCTCTTATGATGTTGTCTATACAAATACAGACATCCTATGTACCAATGGACAATAGATCTATTACCTGGTTAATAGGACTCTTATAAATAGATATCTCAACTATTGTAATATTTAGTGGTGTAGGTTTAATTAAATAGAGTTCAAACCTTGTAAAAGTTTAAGATATCCTCTCTAGCTATTTAGGGGTAATCTGTATCAACCAACTATTTGTTTCGTCATTGAATAGCTGTGATTCTTTGAGATTCATATCAATAAAAGAATAACGATGAAAATTACCCATGGCTCATATTTAATTATCTGTTTAAATACACTTAATTGTTTGATTAGCTGATTAAAAAAAAAGAATTGCATTCAACCCCCTACAATACTCCTGTTGTTATTTCAGTACCAACAGTAATGTTAGACAACCACTTTAGTGTCGCATTTGTTGAGTTAGCGTCAAAAATAAAACGCCACCAAGTAAAACTAGTATATATACCCTAGCTTGGTGAGACACGTCAGTCTCTCCAACCGGGGTTTTTAAAGTATCTATTAAAGTGGAAATTTTAATTCTTTCACTTTTCAACTCAGTAGGTTTTATAAGAATCCCTAAAAATTCTGCAGCTATAATAGCCCATTCGGGCTGGGGTAAAGTACGTCAAAACCCAGATATTGAAATGTCCCGTTCTTATTGATTAAAAACGTTCCATATTAATTGATTTCGTTGCGAGGTTTTGACCTCTATATGAGACGTTTTTCAAAGACTGCATTCATTTTAAAACAAACCATAACCTTTATTTCATCAATAAAGGTTTAAAAAGCTTTACGTAGATTATCAAATAATGATAATCTAAAATATCCTGTTTACACACGACCATTACATAATGGTTTACAATACAAATATGTTACAACAAAATAAGTTTCTTGAATGCAGTTTTTACACAATATCATACAAGCATGGACTTCAAATCTCGTCCTTATTTAAGTATGCGACAGCGGAAGCTCTTAATAATCACCTGAGAATAAACATGCTTAAAACGTCAACAAAAATGTTGGTGAGTTATAGGTTTAACCTATATATATCAAATCATAATAATAGACCACAAGATTTCATATTTCAATACACATCCCATACATAGAGATAAAAATCATTCATATGGTGAACACCTGGTAACCGACATTAACAAGATGCATATATAAGAATATCCCCATCATTCCGGGACACCCTTCGGATATGATATTAATTTCGAAGTACTAAAGCATCCGGTACTTTGGATGGGGCTTGTTGGGCCCGATAGATCTATCTTTAGGATTCGCGTCAATTAGGGTGTCTGTTCCCTAATTCTTAGATTACCAGACTTAATAAAAAGGGGCATATTCGATTTTGATAATTCAACCATAGAATGTAGTTTCACGTACTTGTGTCTATTTTGTAAATCATTTATAAAACCTGCATGTATTCTCATCCCAAAAATATTAGATTTTAAAAGTGGGACTATAACTCACTTTCACAGATTTTTACTTCGTCGGGAAGTAAGACTTGGCCACTGGTTGATTCACGAACCTATAACAATATATACATGTATATCAAAGTATGTTCAAAATATATTTACAACACTTTTAATATATTTTGATGTTTTAAGTTTATTAAGTCAGCTGTTCTCGTTAATAACCTACAACTAGTTGTCCACAGTTAGATGTACAGAAATAAATCGATAAATATTATCTTGAATCAATCCACGACCCAGTGTATACGTATCTCAATATTGATCACAACTCAAACTATATATATTTTGGAATCAACCTCAACCCTTTATAGCTAACTCCAACATTCACATATAGAGTGTCTATGGTTGTTCCGAAATAAATATAGATGTGTCGACATGATAGGTCGAAACATTGTATACGTGTCTATGGTATCTCAAGATTACATAATATACAATACAAGTTGATTAAGTTATGGTTGGAATAGATTTGTTATCAATTTTCACGTAGCTAAAATGAGAAAAATTATCCAATCTTGTTTTACCCATAACTTCTTCATTTTAAATCCGTTTTGAGTGAATCAAATTGCTATGGTTTCATATTGAACTCTATTTTATGAATCTAAACAGAAAAAGTATAGGTTTATAGTCGGAAAAATAAGTTACAAGTCGTTTTTGTAAAGGTAGTCATTTCAGTCGAAAGAACGACGTCTAGATGACCATTTTAGAAAACATACTTCCACTTTGAGTTTAACCATAATTTTTGGATATAGTTTCATGTTCATAATAAAAATCATTTTCTCAGAATAACAACTTTTAAATCAAAGTTTATCATAGTTTTTAATTAACTAACCCAAAACAGCCCGCGGTGTTACTACGACGACGTAAATCCGGTTTTACGGTGTTTTTCTTGTTTCCAGGTTTTAAATCATTAAGTTAGCATATCATATAGATATAGAACATGTGTTTAGTTGATTTTAAAAGTCAAGTTAGAAGGATTAACTTTTGTTTGCGAACAAGTTTAGAATTAACTAAACTATGTTCTAGTGATTACAAGTTTAAACCTTCGAATAAGATAGCTTTATATGTATGAATCGAATGATGTTATGAACATCATTACTACCTTAAGTTCCTTGGATAAACCTACTGGTAAAGAGAAAAATGGATCTAGCTTCAATGGATCCTTGGATGGCTCGAAGTTCTTGAAGCAGAATCATGACACGAAAACAAGTTCAAGTAAGATCATCACTTGAAATAAGATTGTTATAGTTATAGAAATTGAACCAAAGTTTGAATATGATTATTACCTTGTATTAGAATGATAACCTACTGTAAGAAACAAAGATTTCTTGAGGTTGGATGATCACCTTACAAGATTGAAAGTGAGCTAGCAAACTTGAAAGTATTCTTGATTTTACGAAACTAGAACTTTTGGAATTTATGAAGAACACTTAGAACTTGAAGATAGAACTTGAGAGAGATCAATTAGATGAAGAAAATTGAAGAATGAAAGTGTTTGTAGGTGTTTTTGGTCGTTGGTGTATGGATTAGATATAAAGGATATGTTATTTTGTTTTCATGTAAATAAGTCATGAATGATTACTCATATTTTTGTAATTTTATGAGATATTTCATGCTAGTTGCCAAATGATGGTTCCCACATGTGTTAGGTGACTCACATGGGCTGCTAAGAGCTGATCATTGGAGTGTATATACCAATAGTACATACATCTAAAAGCTGTGTATTGTACGAGTACGAATACGGGTGCATACGAGTAGAATTGTTGATGAAACTGAACGAGGATGTAATTGTAAGAATTTTTGTTAAGTAGAAGTATTTTGATAAGTGTATTGAAGTCTTTCAAAAGTGTATAAATACATATTAAAACACTACATGTATATACATTTTAACTGAGTCGTTAAGTCATCGTTAGTCGTTACATGTAAGTGTTGTTTTGAAACCTTTTGGTTAACGATCTTGTTAAATGTTGTTAACCCAATGTTTATAATATCAAATGAGATTTTAAATTATTATATTATCATGATATTATCATGTATGAATATCTCTTAATATGATATATATACATTAAATGTCTTTACAGCGATAATCGTTACATATATGTCTCGTTTAAAAATCATTAAGTTAGTAGTCTTGTTTTTACATATGTAGTTCATTGTTAATATACTTAATGATATATTTACTTATCATAGTATCATGTTAACTATATATATATCCATATATATGTCATCATATAGTTTTTACAAGTTTTAACGTTCGTGAATCACCGGTCAACTTGGGTGGTCAATTGTCTATATGAGACATATTTCAATTAATCAAGTCTTAACAAGTTTGATTGCTTAACATGTTGGAAACATTTAATCATGTAAATATCAATCTCAATTAATATATATAAACATGGAAAAGTTCGGGTCACTACAGTACCTACCCGTTAAATAAATTTCGTCCCGAAATTTTAAGCTGTTGAAGGTGTTGACGAATCTTCTGGAAATAGATGCGGGTATTTCTTCTTCATCTGATCTTCACGCTCCCAGGTGAACTCGGGTCCTCTACGAGCATTCCATCGAACCTTAACAATTGGTATCTTGTTTTTCTTAAGTCTTTTAACCTCACGATCCATTATTTCGACGGGTTCTTCGATGAATTGAAGTTTTTCGTTGATTTGGATTTCATCTAACGGAATAGTGAGATCTTCTTTAGCAAAACATTTCTTCAAATTCGAGACGTGGAAAGTGTTATGTACAGCCGCGAGTTGTTGAGGTAACTCTAGTCGGTAAGCTACTGGTCCGACACGATCAATAATCTTGAATGGTCCAATATACCTTGGATTTAATTTCCCTCATTTACCAAATCGAACAACGCCTTTCCAAGGTGCAACTTTAAGCATGACCATCTCTCCAATTTCAAATTCTATATCTTTTCTTTTAATGTCAGCGTAGCTCTTTTGTCGACTTTGGGCGGTTTTCAACCGTTATTGAATTTGGATGATCTTCTCGGTAGTTTCTTGTATAATCTCCGGACCCGTAATCTGTCTATCCCCCACTTCACTCCAACAAATCGGAGACCTGCACTTTCTACCATAAAGTGCTTCAAACGGCGCCATCTCAATGCTTGAATGGTAGCTGTTGTTGTAGGAAAATTCTGCTAAAGGTAGATGTCGATCCCAACTGTTTCCGAAATCAATAACACATGCTCGTAGCATGTCTTCAAGCGTTTGTATCGTCCTTTCACTCTGCCCATCAGTTTGTGGATGATAGGCAGTACTCATGTCTAGACGAGTTCCTAATGCTTGCTGTAATGTCTGCCAGAATCTTGAAATAAATCTGCCATCCCTATCAGAGATAATAGAGATTGGTATTCCATGTCTGGAGATGACTTCCTTCAAATACAGTCGTGCTAACTTCTCCATCTTGTCATCTTCTCTTATTGGTAGGAAGTGTGCTGATTTGGTGAGACGATCAACTATTACCCAAATAGTATCAAAACCACTTGCAGTCCTTGGCAATTTAGTGATGAAATCCATGGTAATGTTTTCCCATTTCCATTCCGGGATTTCGGGTTGTTGAAGTAGACCTGATGGTTTCTGATGCTCAGCTTTGACCTTAGAACACGTCAAACATTCTCCTACGTATTTAGCAACATCGGCTTTCATACCCGGCCACCAAAAATGTTTCTTGAGATCCTTGTACATCTTCCCCGTTCCAGGATGTATTGAGTATCTGGTTTTATGAGCTTCTCTAAGTACCATTTCTCTCATATCTCCAAATTTTGGTACCCAAATCCTTTCAGCCCTATACCGGGTTCCGTCTTCCCGAATATTAAGATGCTTCTCCAATCCTTTGGGTATTTCATCCTTTAAATTTCCCTCTTTTAAAACTCCTTGTTGCGCCTCCTTTATTTGAGTAGTAATGTTATTATGAATCATTATATTCATAGATTTTACTCGAATGGGTTCTCTGTCCTTCCTGCTCAAGGCATCGGCTACCACATTTGCCTTCCCCGGGTGGTAACGAATCTCAAAGTCGTAATCATTCAATAATTCAATCCACCTACGCTGCCTCATATTCAGTTGTTTCTGATTAAATATGTGTTGAAGACTTTTGTGGTCAGTATATATAATACTTTTGACCCCATATAAGTAGTGCCTCCAAGTCTTTAATGCAAAAACAACCGCGCCTAATTCCAAATCATGCGTCGTATAATTTTGTTCGTGAATCTTCAATTGTCTAGACGCATAAGCAATCACCTTCGTTCGTTGCATTAATACACAACCGAGACCTTGCTTTGATGCATCACAATAAATCACAAAATCATCATTCCCTTCAGGCAATGACAATATAGGTGCCGTAGTTAGCTTTTTCTTCAATAACTGAAACGCTTTCTCTTGTTCATCATTCCATTCAAATTTCTTCCCTTTATGCGTTAATGCAGTCAAGGGTTTTGCTATTCTGGAAAAGTCTTGGATGAACCTTCTGTAGTAACCAGCTAGTCCTAAAAACTGGCGTATGTGTTTCGGAGTTTTTGGGGTTTCCCACTTTTCAACAGTTTCTATCTTTGCCGGATCCACCTTAATACCTTCTTTGTTCACTATGTGACCAAGGAATTTAACTTCTTCTAACCAAAATGCACACTTTGAAAACTTAGCGTACAATTCTTCCTTCCTCAATACTTCTAACACCTTTCTCAAATGTTCACCATGTTCTTGGTCATTCTTTGAGTAAATAAGTATGTCATCAATGAAAACAATGACAAACTTGTCAAGGTATGGTCCACACACTCGGTTCATAAGGTCCATGAACACAGCTGGTGCATTAGTTAAACCAAACGGCATGACCATAAACTCGTAATGACCGTAACGTGTTCTGAAAGCAGTCTTTGGAATATCATCTTCTTTCACCCGCATTTGATGATACCCGGAACGTAAGTCAATCTTTGAATAAACAGACGAGCCTTGTAGTTGATCAAATAAGTCATCGATTCTCGGTAGTGGGTAGCGGTTCTTGATGGTAAGTTTGTTCAACTCTCGGTAGTCGATACACAACCTGAATGTACCATCTTTCTTCTTGACAAACAAAACAGGAGCTCCCCACGGTGATGTGCTTGGTCGAATGAAACCACGCTCTAAAAGTTCTTGTAATTGGCTTTGTAGTTCTTTCATCTCACTGGGTGCGAGTCTGTAAGGAGCACGAGCTATTGGTGCAGCTCCTGGTACAAGATCTATTTGAAATTCAACGGATCGATGTGGGGGTAATCCCGGTAATTCTTTCGGAAATACGTCGGGAAATTCTTTTGCAATGGGAACATCATTGATGCTCTTTTCTTCAGTTTGTACTTTCTCGACGTGTGCTAGAACAGCATAGCAACCTTTTCTTATTAGTTTTTGTGCCTTCAAATTACTAATAAGATGTAGCTTCGTGTTGCCCTTTTCTCCGTACACCATTAAGGGTTTTCCTTTTTCTCGTATAATGCGAATTGCATTTTTGTAACAAACGATCTCTGCTTTCACTTCTTTCAACCAGTCCATACCGATTATCACATCAAAACTCCCTAACTCTACTGGTATCAAATCAATCTTAAATGTTTCGCTAACCAGTTTAATTTCTCGATTCCGACATATATTATCTGCTGAAATTAATTTACCATTTGCTAATTCGAGTAAAAATTTACTATCCAAAGGCGTCAATGGACAACTTAATTTAGCACAAAAATCTCTACTCATATAGCTTCTATCCGCACCCGAATCAAATAAAACGTAAGTAGATTTATTGTCAATAAGAAACGTACCCGTAACAAGCTCCGGGTCTTCCTGTGCCTCTGCCGCATTAATATTGAAAACTCTTCCCCGGCCTTGTCCATTCGTGTTCTCCTGGTTCGAGCAATTTTTAATAATGTGGCCCGGTTTTCCACATTTATAACAAACTACATTGGCATAACTTGCTCCGACACTACTTGCTCCGCCATTACTCGTTCCGACACCATTTGTTCCTTTCGTTCTATTAACCCCTGGTCCGTAGACCTCACACTTCGCCGCGCTATGACCATTTCTTTTACACTTGTTGCAAAATTTGGTGCAGAACCCCGAGTGATACTTTTCACACCTTTGGCATAGCTGCTTCTGATTGTTGTTGTTGTTGCGGTTATTATTGTTGTTGGGATGATTGTTGTAGTTGCTGTTGTTGTTGTTGTTGTTGGGCCGTTTGTTGTAGTTGCGATTGATGTTGCGATTGTTGGGATAATTGTTGCGATTATTGTTGTAATTGCTGTTGTTGTTGTATTGGTGATTCTTATCACCGTTTTCCTCCCACTTTCTTTTGACTTGCTTCACATTGGCCTCTTCAGCAGTCTGTTCTTTAATTCTTTCTTCAATCTGGTTCACTAGTTTGTGAGCCATTCTACATGCCTGTTGTATGGAGGCGGGCTCGTGTGAACTTATATCTTCTTGGATTCTTTCCGGTAATCCTTTCACGAACGCGTCGATCTTCTCTTCCTCATCTTCGAATGCTCCCGGACACAATAGGCACAATTCTGTGAATCGTCTTTCGTACGTGGTAATATCAAATCCTTGGGTTCTTAACCCTCTAAGTTCTGTCTTGAGCTTATTGACCTCGGTTCTGGGATGGTACTTCTCATTCATCAAGTGCTTGAATGCTGACCACGGTAGTGCGTACGCATCGTCTTGTCCCACTTGCTCTAGATAGGTATTCCACCATGTTAACGCAGAACCTGTGAAGGTATGCGTAGCATACTTCACTTTGTCCTCTTCAGTACACTTACTTATGGCAAACACCGATTCGACCTTCTCGGTCCACCGTTTCAATCCGATCGGTCCTTCGGTTCCATCAAATTCCAAAGGTTTGCAGGTAGTGAATTCTTTGTAGGTGCATCCTACACGATTTCCTGTACTGCTAGATCCAAGGTTATTGTTGGTATGTAGCGCAGCCTGTACTGCGGCTATGTTTGAAGCTAGAAAAATACGGAATTCCTCTTCATTCATATTCACGGTGTGTCGAGTAGTCGGTGCCATTTCCTTCAAAATAGTTAAATGGAACAAGTTAATCATACAGAATATTAAGAGTAGTTAATAGTATTTCGTAGCATAATATGAACTCATTTATAAAAGTTTTTTCTTCATATTAGCGTTTTATAATTTTAAATTCGGGTAGTACCTACCCGTTAAGTTCATACTTAGTAGCTAATATACAATTCAACCACTACAATTCTATATGAAAAACTGATTATAATAATATTTCGCGTTCAAACTTTTACACAACATTTTACAAACTTACAATACCGCTTATTTTACATATATCATGAAATATAGCACACAATAAATTTGATACAAGATGGTTGTGAAGATAATTCTAGCTAGTACACAAGTCGTTTAGCAAAGGCAATAAAGACACGTAATTCATACGTCCAGAAACAAGTCATGCATTCTGGTTTTACTAGGACTACTTCCCATCCTTGGTCTTGTGGAACATAACTGTTATGGCTGTTGATAAGACAGCGTGTTGTAATGTCGTCAAAGGGACGAGGGTTACGTAATGTCCAACAGTCCCGTAACAATCTAAAAACCTCATTTCTTACCCCAATTACCGACTCCGTCACTTGTGGGAACGTTTTGTTTAATAGTTGTAGCCCGATGTTCTTGTTCTCACTTTGGTGAGAAGCGAACATTACTAATCCGTAAGCATAACATGCTTCTTTATGTTGCATGTTAGCCGCTTTTTCTAAATCACGAAGTCCAATATTCAGATATATTGAGTCAAAATAATTTCTTAACCCGTTGCGTAAAATAGCATTTGGGTTCCCCGCAATATATGCGTCAAAGTAAACACATCGTAACTTATGGGTTTCCCAATGTGATATCCCCCATCTTTCAAACGAAAGTCTCTTATAAACCAAGACATTCTTGTAACGTTCTTCGAATGTCTTACAAACTGATCTCGCCTTAAATAGTTGTGCCGAGGAATTCTGACCGACTCTAGACAAGATTTCATCAATCATGTCTCCGGGTAGGTCTCTTAAAATATTGGGTTGTCTATCCATTTTGTGTTTTTATACTGTAAAATAGACAAGAGTTAGATTCATAAAAAAAAATACTTATTAATACAAGCAATTTTTACATATATCATAAAGCATAAGCACACTATATTACATATATTACACCACACGAATACAACTATCTTATTCCGACTCGCTTGTTTCTTCTTCTTCGGTTTTGGTTCGTTTTGCCAAGTTTCTAGGGATATATGATGTTCCCCTAATACGAGCCGTCGTGATCCACATTGGTTTAGAAAAACCTGGTGGTTTAGAGATTCCCGGGTCATTGTTACAACTTAAGGACTTCGGGGGTTGACGATACATATAAAGTTCATCGGGGTTGGAATTAGATTTCTCTATTTTTATGCCCTTTCCCTTATTATTTTCTTTTGCCTTTTTAAATTCAGTTGGGGTAATTTCTATAACATCATCAGAATTCTCGTCGGAATCCGATTCATCGGAGAATTGGTAATCCTCCCAATATTTTGCTTCCTTGGCGGAAACACGATTGACCATAATTAACCTTGGTCGGTTGGTTGAGGATTTTCTTTTACTTAACCATTTTATTATTTCCCCCACCGGTTCTATTTCTTCATCCGGTTGCGATTCTTCTTCCGGTTCCGACTCTTCTTCCGGTTCCTCTTCGGGAACTTGTGAATCAGTCCACGAATCATTCCAATTTACATTTGACTCTTCATTATTATTAGGTGAGTCAATGGGACTTGTTCTAGAGGTAGACATCTATCACATAATATCAAACGCGTTAAGAGATTAATATATCACATAATATTCATATGTTAAAAATATATAGTTTCCAACAAAAATGTTAAGCAATCATTTTTAAAGAAAACACGGTCGAAGTCCAGACTCACTTATGCATCCTAACAAACTCGATAAGACACACTAATGCAAATTTTCTGGTTCTCTAAGACCAACGCTCGGATACCAACTGAAATGTCCCGTTCTTATTGATTAAAAACGTTCCATATTAATTGATTTCGTTGCGAGGTTTTGACCTCTATATGAGACGTTTTTCAAAGACTGCATTCATTTTAAAACAAACCATAACCTTTATTTCATCAATAAAGGTTTAAAAAGCTTTACGTAGATTATCAAATAATGATAATCTAAAATATCCTGTTTACACACGACCATTACATAATGGTTTACAATACAAATATGTTACAACAAAATAAGTTTCTTGAATGCAGTTTTTACACAATATCATACAAGCATGGACTCCAAATCTCGTCCTTATTTAAGTATGCGACAGCGGAAGCTCTTAATAATCACCTGAGAATAAACATGCTTAAAACGTCAACAAAAATGTTGGTGAGTTATAGGTTTAACCTATATATATCAAATCATAATAATAGACCACAAGATTTCATATTTCAATACACATCCCATACATAGAGATAAAAATCATTCATATGGTGAACACCTGGTAACCGACATTAACAAGATGCATATATAAGAATATCCCCATCATTCCGGGACACCCTTCGGATATGATATTAATTTCGAAGTACTAAAGCATCCGGTACTTTGGATGGGGCTTGTTGGGCCCGATAGATCTATCTTTAGGATTCGCGTCAATTAGGGTGTCTGTTCCCTAATTCTTAGATTACCAGACTTAATAAAAAGGGGCATATTCGATTTTGATAATTCAACCATAGAATGTAGTTTCACGTACTTGTGTCTATTTTGTAAATCATTTATAAAACCTGCATGTATTCTCATCCCAAAAATATTAGATTTTAAAAGTGGGACTATAACTCACTTTCACAGATTTTTACTTCGTCGGGAAGTAAGACTTGGCCACTGGTTGATTCACGAACCTATAACAATATATACATGTATATCAAAGTATGTTCAAAATATATTTACAACACTTTTAATATATTTTGATGTTTTAAGTTTATTAAGTCAGCTGTTCTCGTTAATAACCTACAACTAGTTGTCCACAGTTAGATGTACAGAAATAAATCGATAAATATTATCTTGAATCAATCCACAACCCAGTGTATACGTATCTCAATATTGATCACAACTCAAACTATATATATTTTGGAATCAACCTCAACCCTTTATAGCTAACTCCAACATTCACATATAGAGTGTCTATGGTTGTTCCGAAATAAATATAGATGTGTCGACATGATAGGTCGAAACATTGTATACGTGTCTATGGTATCTCAAGATTACATAATATACAATACAAGTTGATTAAGTTATGGTTGGAATAGATTTGTTATCAATTTTCACGTAGCTAAAATGAGAAAAATTATCCAATCTTGTTTTACCCATAACTTCTTCATTTTAAATCCGTTTTGAGTGAATCAAATTGCTATGGTTTCATATTGAACTCTATTTTATGAATCTAAACAGAAAAAGTATAGGTTTATAGTCGGAAAAATAAGTTACAAGTCGTTTTTGTAAAGGTAGTCATTTCAGTCGAAAGAACGACGTCTAGATGACCATTTTAGAAAACATACTTCCACTTTGAGTTTAACCATAATTTTTGGATATAGTTTCATGTTCATAATAAAAATCATTTTCTCAGAATAACAACTTTTAAATCAAAGTTTATCATAGTTTTTAATTAACTAACCCAAAACAGCCCGCGGTGTTACTACGACGGCGTAAATCCGGTTTTACGGTGTTTTTCGTGTTTCCAGGTTTTAAATCATTAAGTTAGCATATCATATAGATATAGAACATGTGTTTAGTTGATTTTAAAAGTCAAGTTAGAAGGATTAACTTTTGTTTGCGAACAAGTTTAGAATTAACTAAACTATGTTCTAGTGATTACAAGTTTAAACCTTCGAATAAGATAGCTTTATATGTATGAATCAAATGATGTTATGAACATCATTACTACCTTAAGTTCCTTGGATAAACCTACTGGAAAAGATAAAAATGGATCTAGCTTCAACGGATCCTTGGATGGCTCGAAGTTCTTGAAGCAGAATCATGACACGAAAACAAGTTCAAGTAAGATCATCACTTGAAATAAGATTGTTATAGTTATAGAAATTGAACCAAAGTTTGAATATGATTATTACCTTGTATTAGAATGATAACCTACTGTAAGAAACAAAGATTTCTTGAGGTTGGATGATCACCTTACAAGATTGGAAGTGAGCTAGCAAACTTGAAAGTATTCTTGATTTTATGTAACTAGAACTTGTAGAATTTATGAAGAACACTTAGAACTTGAAGATAGAACTTGAGAGAGATCAATTAGATGAAGAAAATTGAAGAATGAAAGTGTTTGTAGGTGTTTTTGGTCGTTGGTGTATGGATTAGATATAAAGGATATGTTATTTTGTTTTCATGTAAATAAGTCATGAATGATTACTCATATTTTTGTAATTTTATGAGATATTTCATGCTAGTTGCCAAATGATGGTTCCCACATGTGTTAGGTGACTCACATGGGCTGCTAAGAGCTGATCATTGGAGTGTATATACCAATAGTACATACATCTAAAAGCTGTGTATTGTACGAGTACGAATACGGGTGCATACGAGTAGAATTGTTGATGAAACTGAACGAGGATGTAATTGTAAGCATTTTTGTTAAGTAGAAGTATTTTGATAAGTGTATTGAAGTCTTTCAAAAGTGTATAAATACATATTAAAACACTACATGTATATACATTTTAACTGAGTCGTTAAGTCATCGTTAGTCGTTACATGTAAGTGTTGTTTTGAAACCTTTAGGTTAACGATCTTGTTAAATGTTGTTAACCCAATGTTTATAATATCAAATGAGATTTTAAATTATTATATTATCATGATATTATCATGTATGAATATCTCTTAATATGATATATATACATTAAATGTCTTTACAACGATAATCGTTACATATATGTCTCGTTTAAAAATCATTAAGTTAGTAGTCTTGTTTTTACATATGTAGTTCATTGTTAATATACTTAATGATATATTTACTTATCATAGTATCATGTTAACTATATATATATCCATATATATGTCATCATATAGTTTTTACAAGTTTTAACGTTCGTGAATCACCGGTCAACTTGGGTGGTCAATTGTCTATATGAGACATATTTCAATTAATCAAGTCTTAACAAGTTTGATTGCTTAACATGTTGGAAACATTTAATCATGTAAATATCAATCTCAATTAATATATATAAACATGGAAAAGTTCGGGTCACTACAGATATAACCCCCCCCCCCCCCCAATCATTTGGTAAACCCCATAAGACATGCACATCCTGCAAAATTACCGTGGCTTCCCTAGTCGCAAAGTGTAATGTATGCGTCTCCAGACCCCACCGTTCCACTAAAGCAGAAAATTAGAGTGTGGTCTAATTTGTGAAAATCTAGTTTAGAACAAAACCTAAACCCACTTGTTAGATATATAAAAATACATGTGAATCAATGCCATATTCAGCAATGAGTTTAAATAGAATCCTATCGGATCTTTTAAATTTTAGTTGTTCCCCCGAAATAATATCCTAGAAATAGAATATGAAATGTGATTTCCAGCAGATTGTATATAACAACCCTCACATTACTTGAATTGATTAAATTGCCCCTAGGGTTGTTATCCGTACGTAATATATATGATTAAATTCGACGTTGATCAAATATCTATTTTTAGTCGACACGTTTTGTTCACTAAAGTTTATACTAATTATATAAAATAACTTTAGATAATATTAATATTAATGCGTATTATATATATAACTATATGTAACATAATTATTAATTAAATGATAAGTTATTTTAATCATTATTTATATTTTTAGCTTATATAAAAAAAGAAATAAGATTTTTTTTTATTAATTAAATAATGAGCCCATGAATTTTTACTAGATATTTTCAAAGACAAAAACATATTAAAATCATTTTTAACATGTTTTCTTTTTTTTGTCAAAATTGGCACCTTTATTTTATTTATATTTTTTTCTTTTCACCAACCATTTTTTTTCAATAAATACCCACTTCCATTTCATAAAAACTTGTATCAAATATTTGAAAAAACTCTCTCAAAAACTTGGAAAACTACTTGAGGTGTTTTCTATATTTTTATTTATTTATGTCGAATTGCTTTTATTTTTTTTATATATTCTTTATAAATTCAAAATTAATATATATAAATTATGTTTATATGTTATAATTAGTATTATAAGTATTATGATGCATAAAAATAATTTTGATAATTTATGGAATATTATTTATAATTAAATACGAATTATGTAGTATTTAAAAGTAAAAACAATGTAAAATTCGTAATAAATATTTTTACCCAAAAATAAAATATATATAACATTTTTATGAGTTTATAAAACTTATATAGATCTGAAAAAATTATAAAAATAATTACTTGGGTCGAATTTGTAATTATTATATAATTAAACTCTATTATTATGTAATTCGAAGGTAAATTAAGAATAAATATAAAATAATAAAAATATTTTTTAAATATTTTCTACAGGTTATTAGACTGATATAAACTTACAAAAATTATAAAAATAATTATTTGGGTTTATTTAATAATTATGTAGAATTAAACTTGTTTTGTGAATAAATTAAGGGTAAAAACAAAAATAAATACAAAAATATAATAAAAATGTTTTCTTAAATTTTTTTACTGATTTATATGATTAACTAAGATTATAAAAATTATGTATATAATTTTTAGATATTTAATTAATTATTTAGACATTTTTGGATAATGTTTGATTAATAAAACACTATTATTTTTGAAGTAATTTAGGTATTTATTTAAAGGTAATTATATTTAATATATATAAGACATACTAAGGTATAATAACTAAATATTAAATAATACTTATGTTATATTATCACATATATAATTATTAAGTACATTAATAATTCGTTGTGTGTATACACCTATAACGTAAAGGCTATAATTAAAAGATAACGTGCACTTTATACGAACCTCACTGCTACTTACGGCCTAGGGTGGTCCTTGTTGCCTTATGGGAACTGCTTGTGGATCTCGAAATGCCAAGACTTAGATTCTGGTCAAGAGTCCTGGGCGCCCGGCAACAACAGATCATTAGAGTGACTTACTTGATAGCAACGAGGTTTGGGCAAAATTGTACAACTCTTTGTGAAGGATTATAACCCGAACTTCCTAAAATATAAACATACTATAAGTGAAAGCTTTCCATAAATAGTAGGTTTTCAAAATTAGAAACTTTTGAAAAATAGGAACTTTTCTCGAAAACCGTCACTGTTAATATAGTTGCTATATTAATAAACAAACTTTATGCCTGTTAGACATTAACTAATCAAACGTTATATCTCTAGGTTGAGATCCCCGATTACATACACCGTTCATACTTCCTTGCGTGGAATAACTTACTTGCTACTAAGGTGAACTTCATAGCCCCGTTTTTACTATTTCATAACTGTTTACAACTTGGGGTGAGACACATGTTTGCTTTTAAACTGTTTTACGCTTAGACACAAGTACTCAACTGTTAACTATGCTGTCTTGCTTTGCTTCATGCTAAATCCCTACCGTAATATCGTTAATTGCTACATATAAATGCAAACTTAATTATTGTGAGTAGGCCTATTGAGAGTAACGCCTCTAACCATTCGACCGTTGGTCTTTGGTTACATAATAATGATTCCACGACACTGACAATACAAGGTGTCATAGGGTAAATTGTTTAGTAGCGATATTACAAACTGCAACAACACTTTTAGATTGATATATCTATATTGATCAACTTTAAACTAAATCTTGTGATCTAAAACATTGGATATTATTTATAAACCTATGAATTTCACTCAACCTTCTTGGTTGACACTTTAAGCATATTTTGTCTCAGGTGATGATTGAGCTAGATGCTACTTGCTACTAGTTGATTGGTGTATGCTTTGCTGCTTCCATGGAGTCCATCATTCATATTTATCATTTTGTTTAGACATTTCCCATTTACTGTACTCTTATGATGTAAAACTTTGAATAATGCTTCCGCTGTTTATTTAATAAATAAAACGTCTCATTTAGAGTCGTTCTCACTTATACACTTGTGTTATGATATTAGTTACTCACAGTTACCCCCTGTCCCATTTAGGGGGTGTGACAGATTGGTATCAGAGCAGAGTTGTTATAGAGAACCAGGATTGCATATTATGTGTGCCTTATGTGCTAGCTAGGGTGCCTTAGCAATCTTTAGGACTATAACCTTTCCTGCTTTAGTTTTAAGCGCTTTTCTTTAATCTTTATACAACCATTTCATCTTACTTCCTGCTTTTACCTCTTCTGATATTTTGTATCCTTTCCTAAGGATGTCAAGCTAAAACCTCATTATCTTACCTAATCCCAACTCTAAAGGATCAGTTAGTATGTGATTGTTATCATATCCATACATATCTTAATTATCTGACTCGCCATTGTAATACAAAGTATTCTTTGACTCATGCAAGCCGAGGGATGTCACTCATGACTCAACATTCCAACGTCAAAGATTGATCACGTATCCTAACCTTATAAGGTGATATTGAAGTGGAAATGTGAATTAGTGAAATATAATGATGTCTGGTAACATAATTATATTACGGTAATTCATATAGAAATTCCAATATCATGACATATGGAATAGAGAGTAAATCGAACAAAAACTCCGAAACCATTCATTAGAAAATCTCAATGTTATTACATGAAGGGTAATCATCATCTGATTTATAGGTATACGAAGAGCTCATTTCAACCAAAATAACTATCTCATACTCATAAGTAGATTAACAATACCTCATATACCATAAAGGTTGTAAAACTTTGCATTCTTTCTTTATTAAACAACCTATCTCTCTATATTTGACACTTAATTATCACGCTAAATTACCATCATATCCTCGCTAGAAGGAATGACGCATTTTCTTAAGTGACCTAAAGTGACACCCCCGAAATTTCTTCGAAGCATACCTCCTGTTATCTGTAATTACACTCCTAGTAAACCCATTAGGAAACTCGTCGAAGATAAGCGACAACCACTCGCAAGGATTTCATTTAACACCACATTCACTATTAAGTTCTATGTGCCAAGACGGCCAATATCTCACGAGTATAATTTCATGAAGAATAGGACCTTCCAACAAGTATCTTTTGATTACCATAGCGAAGGAAAACTTTTCGCGCTCATTACTTGGCACCATGCGAGTAATGATGTCATACCCAAATAATAATCGATCACTGTCAATTCAAAATCTAGGGTTAGATACACTACCGGAAGTTTTTTGATTTTCTCGCGGGTCGCGGCTTGAGCTAAAATCACCCTAATCACATCTGAAAACTACCATAGCAATTAAAAAAAATCCCATCATACTCTAGCGTATCCACACTTCAGGCCAGTTAAGGCTGAAGTATATATTTCCATCACCATATTAAAAAGCACGTGATCCCTCACACAATCCATATGATCAAAGGTAGCATTGATATGATTATCATTACGTTATTTAAGGTCAAACATCGCGTGATTTTTTGTACCTAAACAATAAGTCGCAACCTCTGAATCGTTAACCATTTTTCAGGAAAATCTTATGATTTCGCCTCGGTGTTAAAAGCATGTTAGTTGTATCATTAAATGATTATTAATGGTTCTAACAATAGGCAAGTGACACCACGTCCTTACATCGCCCTTACTCATTGGGGAAAGCCATACCATCCCAGCAATAATCACAGATTTAGCGAGAATTTGATAAATTGATAATCATCACATAGTCGAAAGCCACTGCATTAGCGTGTCTTCATACTTGTCTATGCGAACATCGGATTATTCATCCTCAAGTTATTATGAAATCTTTGTGACCGTCGAAATCAAGCAATCCATGCGTAGATATAATAAGGGCACGTACTGCCAGTCTTTCGACTCCAATACTAGTCATGACCTGTTGGCATTTCAAAGTCAACAGAGGACTAACTTCACATTCTCATACTCTACCATTCATACCTCACTTGTCAGCAACAACTTCACACATGAACATTTTGAATTCCAAGAACTTATCCCTTAATAATAGTCATCAACCACATTTAAATTCAATAGTTTTCATTACCTCGTAACATTGTTGCTCAAATATCACCCGAAATTTTCAAGGTCCTTCACTCGATTTTTCTCGATCTTTCTCCAACTTGTAACCACCCAAAATATGAATATTCTATTTATCAAAATTTTATACACACTATTTTACTGTGAGATCCTCTCGAAAATTTAATAAATAAATTTATTTACTGCCACTCGTGCAAATTTTATAAATCTGTATATATTTATATAATAAAGTAAAAAAATAACCTTTACTTATTTTAGATTAGTACATATCTTTTTCCTATAAATCAAATTCTTTTATGGGTGGTTTAACTAGCTCAAAATTGTTTTACTTAAAATAGTACAAGTTTTACTAAGAACTTCGTTCCATTATTATTGTAACATTAAAACGACTCAAACTTTTTCAAAATTTCTTTGACGCATTTTTCTAACAGAAATTTTTTATTACTTTACACTATGATTGGATCACAGTTCCTCCTATCCTTTGTGCAAGAACAAAACATACCTCTTGCGCTCATCAACTATTCTTTTTAGGGTTGACTGTGGCATAAATGCGGGCTGTGAAATCAGTTTCTGAGATACGCACAATGTGATGACCCGGAGATTTTCGACCAAATTTAAACTTTAATCTTTATATGTTTCCGACACGATAAGCAAAATCTGTAATGTTGAGTCTCGAATGTTTTGAAATCTATATTCATGTAATCAATTACCCTTTGACTATGCTCGACGATTCACGAACAATTAAGTGCAAATAAATAAATATATAGATATAGATATATATAATATTGAGCTAATAAAAATACACTTTTATCAATTGATTTAAAAATACAAAATAATATATAGAACTATTAAGTTGTTATCAAAATAAATATATATATAAATTCCATGTTTGAATATTAAAAATTCAGTGTATATATATATTACATAATTAATAATATGTAATATTAATAAATAAAATAATAAGTTTAATTATAAATTAAAATTTTAGTTGTTATAGTAATATTATTATTACTTTCAATATTAATATCTAGATTAGTATTATTAATTATTTTAAATATATGACATATAAGATATAAAAATGGGTATATATATATATATATATATATATATATATATATACATAGTTGTATTAGTATTATTATCAGTAATAATATAAATATTATTACAATTAGGATAGTGATATGATTATTATCATTAATAATATTTTTTTATCATTTTTTATTATTATTAAATATCATTATTTTTGGTATCATTTTTAATATTATTATTTTGGTATTATTATTATTTTAAATGTTATTATTTCTATTATTCTCTTTACTAACAGAAATTATATTTTTTTATTATTAATATTACAATTATTACAATTATTTATGTATATTAATTATCAATTATTAATAATATTTATATAAATATCATACGTAAAAATCATTAGGAATCAGATTCAGTTGAATGTCTCGATCAGAACTATAGCTAATTTTTGTTTCCTGTCTCAAGATTGTACAAATCAACTTCATAAAGAAAAAAATCCGTTAGCCTACACAATCAAACAGCACACTATTTTTGTTTCCTGTTAATGACTGATTAATGATTACAAGTCGACTTCAAAACCATTACAGAACAAATAACAAAAATTTGTTACACATCTCTGTCAATCTTTATTCTTCCAGTACTACAAACAATTGATCATCGGCATGGTGACAAAATCTGTGGAATGTTGATTTCACTTTTTCTTTATTTCCTTCTGACAGAATATAATTTGTCGACTTCAAATCACACTACAAAACACAAATTGATATTTTCGTGCCTAATAGAATCAAGCATTTGATTACCATCAATAATATTATGTATACTTACATATACATACATATTCAAATAAATATCTACACATAATAATATAGGATAGATATATACTGAGTTTAAAACTTACAGAGAGACATAAATGAAAAACCACCTACGCTTCTAAATTTTTCTGTTTTCTGTTTTTCTTCAAACCCAACAAACCAAACACCAACTTCTCTCCTCTCCTTTTCTCTTTTACTTGAACGAGACCCATTTGTTTTCCTAACTGCAAATCATAGTGTAAACCACTTGTATCATTAATCGATTTCTAATAACTATTTTTCTCTTTACCTCTTACATAAAACACCACTTTGATCCCCATGAACCGCCACCTTCACTCTTTGATCCACTACTTTCGAACATCATGAATACTTGCAACCGTTAATCAACCACCATCATCATCGTCTACATACTGCTGCTATAGCTTTTTCTTTCCAAGAAACTGAACCACAAGATGATGATATTTGTTTTCAATTTATATTTAAACCACCCCATTGAACCACTTCTATCACTCACCACCGTTTTAACAGATTCATTTTTACAAATAGACATGCGAATAAAAGATAACTATATATATTCTGAAAAGTGGCCGACAATTGAGCAACATATAATCCCTTTCTTTTATTTAATTGGCATGCTAGTGAATGATTCTGGTCTTGTTATTTTTAAACGAACCCCACATGGGATACACTTCTAGCTGGATATTTCCTTCTCCACTTTTAACTCTAAGATAAAGTATGATGATTGTGTTGTTACTTTAATTCCAAACGAACCCTACCCACTGTTCTTTATTCGTTGCTTTATACCAAAATTTGGAATTACCTAGTATCCATTAAACCAATTCTTGGGCTGATTATCACTACCTTCACTTGGGCCGTATGTTTGAATAGCTGTTGGGCCGGAGGATTTGGGCCAGGCTTTGGAGATGATCGAGCTGTTTTGTTTATAATAGTGGTTGATGATAGTAAATGATAATTGTGATCAAGGTAATGAATATGATGATGAGTTGTTGTGAATTTAACAATAATATGAATGATGATGATGTAAGATCGTGAATAATGAAAATCACATGGTGAACACGATTTAGGTGATGATTAATAGTTATTGTCATACGTTCCATTTATGTTCACGGTGTAAACGAATAAATGATGATACTTAAATGATTGGTGACGAGTTATGAAATGAAACTGATAATGATCCATGATGAAGACTGAGGATATACTGGATATACTATGTTCTAATGGTGATGATATAAGATGATAATATAGATAAAGGTTAAGGATGATGATAGATAAAGGTTAAGGATGATGATAGATAAAGGAGGAAATAGAAATGGGTTAAATAGATTTCAATTAGGAAATAAAATAGAAAAACAGAAATAGAAGAATGGTCTAAGGTGTTTGGGTTAAACAAGTGGTCTCGAGTTCGAGCCTCTGTTATGGCATTTTTTTTTAGAAAAAGAAGAAGAAAGGGAAACATGAAGAAAAGGAGTTATATAAAAGTAAGTATCATAAAAAAAATAGACACAGATGATTGGTTAGGAGTGTTGTGGGTTAGCGGGAGATCGCGGGTTCAAACTCGGAATAAGGCATTCGTGTTATTTTTAAGAGCCACTTCTTGTGAGGTAGTTTTCTTATCATTATTATTATTATTAGTATCTTTTTTATTAAAAATTAACATTTTTTTTAAGTATCATTTTTATTATTATTATCATTATTAATAAAAGTATTATTATTATAGTTATTATAGTTATTATTATTATTATCATTATTATCATTAATGGAATCATTAATATTACTATCATTATTATAATTATTAGTATTAACAAGTAATATATCACTAATGAACCATATAAGTTATAAAATAAATGTAATTTATCATTACTTATATTATAACTATTGTTTTAAAACAAGTAATATTATGTAAAAATATACTCAATACATATAAAATAACTATATTAATAATTTAATGAACCATATAAGTTATAAAATTATATCACTAATGAATACATATATAATCTGTTCGATTACAATTATATGTGTTAATATATATAATTGATATAGGTTCGTGAATCTGAGGCCAACCCTGCATTGTTCAGTTGTTCAATGCCGTCATATGTATTTTTACTACAAAATACAGTATTGTGAGTTCATTTGATTCCCTTGTACTCTTTACATTTTTTGAGACTGAGAATACATGCGCTACTTTTACAACTGCTTTATTAAATGTTTTTGAAATATATTTTGAACTGCGAATACATGAAATGCTTTTATAAATGTTTAACGAGATAGACAGAATCAAAACATTCCTCGAATGAATTAATATACAGACAGAAGTTCTGCGGATTATTATTGAATTATGTGGACATGAAAATTGCCACCATTGAATTATGTGGACATGATAATTGCCACCATTGAATTATGTGGACATGATAATTGCCACCAATTGATGCGAATGTTATGTATCGAGAGAATGATTTTATACACAGGTTATGTGTATGTTATTTTTGTGCACGAGATATGTGTACGGTTACTAAGATTTGTGAAAGATGATTTCGTACACGAGAAAGGTGTACTGTATTTAAAAGATATCGCATGTACATTACAGGTGGGTATAGGATTCGGGCCCATTTGTACCATGCAGGATTTAAATCTTGTAGTCTATCAAAATGATGAATTTTATTATTTTATGATAAACTTATGAACTCACCAACCTTTTGGTTGACACTTTAAAGCATGTTTATTCTCAGGTATGAAAGAAATCTTCCATTGTGCATTTGCTCATATTACATGGAGTCGTTCATGGCATATAGAGGTCAGAACCTCGCAATGGGACCAACTGTTGAAGACTTCGTCCAGATGGATTAGGAACGGGCATTTCAGTTGGTATCAGAGCGGTGGTCTTAGCAAACCAGGTCTTGCATCAGTGTGTTTAACTGATAGTTGTTTAGATGCATTAGTGGGTCTGGACTTCGACCGTGTCTGCATGTCAAAAGTTTTGCTTATCATTTAGTGTCGAAAATTATTTGCTTATCATCCTTAAAGTCTAGACACGTCTTACTACCTCTATTGCATAGACAGTGTATAGATAAATTCATATCTTAGCGTATATGTTATTGTTACCTTTGTCTGATAGTTTCCGTAGATTCCTCCGTAACTTATGGGATTTTAGTATTATATATGCATATATAAATTATGTATTGCAGGGTACTAATCTACATCCTATAATCTATTTCTTATTGAAAATCCTTCATCTGATCGTACGAGATGAACCCCTCAACCTGTTCGAGTCCCTCAGATTTCGATAGCTATTCCGATAGTTATTCCGACAGCTATTCCGACATGGATTTTCACTCAAGCTCCGAAAGCAGTGTGACCGGAATGGACCAACCAATCAGCCATCATCTATTCTGGATGAATTGGGGATGGGTTCGTAGTCTACTCAATCATTGGAGACAAGAAGAAGGCGATCCTTTCCATCCACCACATTGCCCTCCTAGCGAAGAACCTGAAGCACTTACCGGCGAACCTGTCCGAAACACCATCTTCTCTCTCATTTCCAGAGTATCTCGTCACGATTATATACTATACCAAATTCTAGATCATATTTATCCGCTCGTCAGAACTGACAATCACCCCGATGTAATAGAAGAAGTCAACGAGCTTCGTGCTCGGGTAGTGGCTTTGGAGAATATGGTGCAAAGGTTACAAACACCAGCAGCAGCACCAGCAGCATAACCAGTACCACCATCATCAACGCCAACAGTACCATTACCACCACCAACAACAACCGCATCGCAAACCTCAACTTCACAATCTGTCACACGAACATCAACGTCATACGCACCATAGATACTAAGGAGTACCAACAACAATGAACGATGAAGTATTAATTCATAACTTCATTGAAGAAATATTCTGTGAAGAATACGTGGATTCTAAAAGTTTTAGAGATTATTTATTCTATCTCAAACCGAAAATCAAATGAGTTTAATATCATATTGACTCATTAAATCTATAATTACCTCTGAAGAAAATATATATGTATATATATTTTCATAAAGATTGTAATTGAAAATTCTTTCGTATAAACTGTTAATGGTGAAAATATTTTAACGGGTAGGTAATACCTGAGGAATATTTAGATTTCACGTTAATAAGTTACACTGTACATTCTTCGAATCTGATTCATGAGTCATTTACTATCCTACTTACAATCACAGAAGTACGAATTCGTTCATCACAACTATTTTCCTTCAATTTCATATTTGGATTTTGATCTATTAGAATCCAACAAGTGGCATAATGAAGAAAACATTGGACAAAATAAAATTTGTTAGAAACAAACAAATTAACTATGAGAAATTTTGTTAAGAAACCACGCTAACAAAATCCTATCTAACTGTTCCTAGCTAACTGTTAATTCCTTATTACATTTATTTATCACAATTTAATTATCGCAATTTTTATTCTCGCAATTTTATTTATCGTCATTAAATTTCTGTTATTCATTTTACGCACTTTAAATATCGGGACACGTATACAAGGTTTTAACATATCATATCGACGCATCGATATATATTATTTGGAATAACCATAGACACTCTATATGCAGTAATGATCGAGTTCTCTATACAGGGTTGAGGTTGATTCTATAATAATATATATACTTTGAGTTGTGATCGAGTCTGAGACATGTACATAGGTCACGATACTTATTAATTAATTCGAATATTATATATGAATTAGTGAATTGCTAACTGTGGACTATCAACTGAGGACTATCAACATTGGACAATTAAAATAAATTAAAATATTGATTATAACATATGAAACTAAACAATTCTTTAAGTTTGCCACTTGATTTCATCTTGAACCTCATTTGTATCTTGATGATTACAATCTGCGTTCAAACCTTTCATGATTCTTGAAAACATCTCAATCGAGAGGATGAACCAATCGCATTTCATCTACGGAAGAAAAGATTGATGCATATAGTCATGCACCTGAAAATACTCGAAACCTGAGTAAACGTTTAACACGTGTCTGTGCTAGCTCTTTTGGCATTGTTATTACCAAAAATAACACTACAATTTTTTTTTTCAAATTAGCCAAATTCGTCACAGCTCCAGCAAGTCAACTTTGACTTTTCAGTCGGACTAGCCTTACTATAACCTTGATATATATGCGTGCTCTTTTATCGTTACCGGAGAACCGTTTATATTCCACCACATTAGCAGTAAACTTATCAGCAACTTCATTGATCTCTGACTTTCGAAGAATCACTATATTCATTAAAACCTTATCATATACTTATCCGCACCTTGTAATGTGAATTGCCATATCAAATACCAGGAATTAGCAATCAGTATTTCAAATCTCGCAACGTTTATACATCAACAGTTATATGTATACATATAACCTTTAGAATTATGATCTTCCATTTTGAAATTTTGAAAAGCACTCTAGCTTACGAATCAGATCTCCGAGTTCTGAAAAATGAATCGAGCAAACATGAAGGAGACCAAGGACAAATCACAAAGACTAAATTTGTACATAAAGAATGCTGATGATTTTGATTCTGATGAAATCTTTAGCGAAAACCTTACTCCTTAACCGCTATAAATCATTGTGAATAAATTTCTTCATCACACTTTAATTCTAAAATCCTAAGATATCATCGTATCTTTCCTTATAAATATCCTCAATATTTCTGAAGATACCTTCATAAATATTCTTGTCCGATATTAATTATCTCTCCGCTCTATCTGTATTACATCATAAAAGAAACTATTTTAGTTTCTAAATTTTGAAACCTTCGAGTTTAAAGTATGAATGCTTTTGAAATAGTGTTGGGAACTGAAGCATCAGTTAGTATAATATAATGACACTTGATCAACGTGATTATATTACAGTAATTCATGCTGAGTTTCTAATGGAACGTGATGATTCACAGAACATACCATCATCATGTGCCATTTACACGACTCTTACATTCTATCTAATCTCTAAACATATCAAGAAAATATTTTTTCTTGATGATTCGGTCTTTTCCGAAATATTCTAGTAATTTGACAAATCAAGTTTGTGCCATTACGATTCCCTTCTTAGAACATTAACTATGTTCATTTCAAAATCTATACCTACGAATTCTGGATCATTATTCGCTTGACTTGAAGTCGGGAAGAGGAGACGAAAGTATGGAACTCTTGAATATAAAAGAAAATATAAAGCTCGACAACATCACATAAATTACAAACCGTACATATCAATACGTATTGCCACGTAAAGGCACGGGAGAATTAAAAACACTATAACCCCAAGGTAATAGTAAAAGTAAATAAAATCCTCCGGTGGTAGATGAAAGAGAAGAATGACAGATATGAAAGTTAAGAGTATATCAAGGATCAGAATGGGATGGAGCATATTGACGAATATTTTAAAGTATGAATTGAGGAGGAAGAATAGAAGGTGTGAGTTATAAGGTAATAAAAGGGGGTGGATTTGTATCCGACAGAGCAATCAAAACAGATGATCGCATTTAAAGCAGATCCTAATTTCCTTAATTACCGAAGAATCAAATCTTATCACGAAAATTTTCTCCAAATCCCTTGAACTCCGGAAATCAACCATATCTACGTCAAAGGATATGACGAAATATTATTTTCTCATTTCACTCTTTTGTGATAGCTTCACTTATACTCTTCGTGTAATCAAATTGTTTTATCTATATTACTCAATGATGATAAAACACTATTCATCGATTCATATTCGTCATGAAAACATTTTTATTATTAGCCATGACAAACTCGATCAAATTTCGGGACGAAATTTCTTTAACGGGTAGGTACTGTGATGACCCGGAGATTTTAGACCAAATTTAAACTTTAATCTTTATATGTTTCCGACACGATAAGCAAAATCTGTAATGTTGAGTCTCGAATGTTTTGAAATCTATATTCATGTAATCAATTACCCTTTGACTATGCTCGACGATTCACGAACAATTATGTGCAAAAATATATATATATATATATATATATATATATATATATATATATATATATATATATATACATATATACATATATATATATATACATATATATATATATATATATATATATATATATATATATATATATATATATATATATATATATATATATATATATATATAATATTGAGCTAATAAAAATACATTTTTATCAATTGATTTGAAAATGCAAAATAATATATAGAACTATTAAGTTGTTATCAAAATAAATATATATATAAATTCCATGTTTGAATATTAAAAATTCAGTATATATATATTACATAATTAATAATATGTAATATTAATAAATAAAATAATAAGTTTAATTATAAATTAAAATTTTAGTTGTTATAGTAATATTATTATTACTTTCAATATTAATATCTAGATTAGTATTATTAATTATTTTAAATATATGACATATAGGATATAAAAATGGATATATATATATATATATATATATATATATATATATATATATATATATATATATATATATATATATATATATATATATATATACATAGTTGTATTAGTATTATTATCAGTAATAATATAAATATTATTACAATTAGGATAGTGATATGATTATTATCATTAATAATATTTTTTTATCATTTTTTATTATTATTAAATATCATTATTTTTGGTATCATTTTTAATATTATTATTTTGGTATTATTATTATTTTAAATGTTATTATTTCTATTATTCTCTTTACTAACAGAAGTTATATTTTTTTATTATTAATATTACAATTATTACAATTATTTATGTATATTAATTATCAATTATTAATAATATTTATATAAATATCATATGTAAAAATCATTAGGAATCAGATTCAGTTGAATGTCTCGATCAGAACTATAGCTAATTTTTGTTTCATGTCTCAAGATTGTACAAATCAACTTCATAAAGAACAAAATCCGTTAGCCTTCACAATCAAACTGCACACTATTTTTGTTTCCTGTTAATGACTGATTAATGATTACAAGTCGACTTCAAAACCATTACAGAACAAATAACAGAAATTTGTTACACATCTCTGTCAATCTTTATTCTTCCAGTACTACAAACAATTGATCATCGGCATGGTGACAAAATCTATGGAATGTTGATTTCACTTTTTCTTTATTTCCTTTTGACAAAATATAATTTGTCGACTTCAAATCACACTACAAAACACAAATTGATATTTTTGTACCTAATAGAATCAAGCATTTGATTACCATCAATAATATTATGTATACTTACATATACATACATATTCAAATAAATATCTACACATAATAATATAGGATAGATATATACTGAGTTTAAAACTTACAGAGAGACATAAATGAAAAACCACCTACGCTTCTAAATTTTTCTGTTTTCTGTTTTTCTTCAAACCCAACAAACCAAACACCAACTTCTCTCCACTCCTTTTCTCTTTTACTTGAACGAGACCCATTTGTTTTCCTAACTGCAAATCATAGTGTAAACCACTTGTATCACTAATCGATTTCTAATAACTATTTTTCTCTTTACCTCTTACATAAAACACCACTTTGATCCCCATGAACCGCCACCTTCACTCTTTGATCCACTACTTTCGAACATCATTAATACTTGCAACCGTTAATCAACCACCATCATCATCGTCTACATACTGCTGCCATAGCTTTTTCTTTCCGAGAAACTGAACCACAAGATGATGATATTTGTTTTCAATTTATATTTAAACCTCCCCATTGAACCACTTCTATCACTCGCCACCGTTTTAACAGATTCATTTTTACAAATAGACATGCGAATAAAAGATAACTATATATATTCTGAAAAGTGGCCGACAATTGAGCAACAGATAATCCCTTTCTTTTATTTAATTGGCATGCTAGTGAATGATTCTGGTCTTGTTATTTTTAAACGAACCCCACATGGGATACACTTCCAGCTGGATATTTCCTTCTCCACTTTTGACTCTAAGATAAAGTATGATGATTGTGTTGTTACTTTAATTCCAAACGAACCCTACCCACTGTTCTTTATTCGTTGCTTTATACCAAAATTTAGAATTACCTAGTATCCATTAAACCAAGTCTTGGGCTGATTATCACTACCTTCACTTGGGCCGTATGTTTGAATAGTTGTTGGGCCGGAGGATTTGGGCCAGGCTTTGGAGATGATCGAGCTGTTTTTGTTTATAATAGTGGTTGATGATAGTAAATGATAATTGTGATCAAGGTAATGAATATGATGATGAGTTGTTGTGAATTTAACAATAATATGAATGGTGATGATGTAAGATCGTGAATAATGAAAATCACATGGTGAACACGATTTAAGTGATGATTAATAGTTACTGTCATACGTTCCATTTATGTTCACGGTGTAAACGAATAAATGATGATACGTAAATGATTGGTGACTAGTTATGAAATGAAACTGATAATGATCCATGATGAAGACTGAGGATATACTGGATATACTATGTTCTAATGGTGATGATATAAGATGATAATATAGATAAAGGTTAGGGATGATGATAGATAAAGGTTAAGGATGATGATAGATAAAGGAGGAAACAGAAATGGGTTAAATAGATTTCAATTAGGAAATAAAATAAAAAAACAGAAATAGAAGAATGGTCTAGGGTGTTTGGGTTAAACAAGTGGTCTCGAGTTCGAGCCTCTGTTATGGCATTTTTTTTTTAGAAAAAGAAGAAGAAAGGGAAACAGGAAGAAAAGGAGTTATATAAAAGTAAGTATCATAAAATAAATAGACACGGATGATTGGTTAGGAGTGTTGTGGGTTAGCGGGAGATCGCGGGTTCAAACTCGGAATAAGGCATTCTGGTTATTTTTAAGAGCCACTTCTTGTGAGGTAGTTTTCTTATCATTATTATTATTATTAGTATCTTTTTTATTAAAAATTAACATTTTTTTTAAGTATCATTTTTATTATTATTATCATTATTAATAAAAGTATTATTATTATAGTTATTATAGTTATTATTATTATTATCATTATTATCATTAATGGAATCATTAATATTACTATCATTATTATAATTATTAGTATTAACATTATTATTATTTTTATCATTACTTATATTATAACTATTGTTTTAAAACAAGTAATATTATGTAAAAATATACTCAATACATATAAAATAACTATATTAATAATTTAATAAACCATATAAGTTATAAAATTATATCACTAATGAATACATATAGAATCTATTCGATTACAATTATATGTGTTAATATATATAATTGATATAGGTTCGTGAATCTGAGGCCAACCCTGCATTGTTCAGTTGTTCAATGCCGTCATATGTATTTTTACTACAAAATACAGTATTGTGAGTTCATTTGATTCCCTTGTACTCTTTACATTTTTTGGGACTGAGAATACATGCGCTACTTTTACAACTGCTTTATTAAATGTTTTTGAAATATATTTTGAACTGCGAATACATGAAATGCTTTTATAAATGTTTAACGAGATAGACACAAGCAAAACATTCCTCGAATGAATTAATATGCAGACAGAAGTTCTGCGGATTATTATTGAATTATGTGGACATGAAAATTGCCACCATTGAATTATGTGGACATGATAATTGCCACCATTGAATTATGTGGACATGATAATTGCCACCAATTGATGTGAATGTTATGTATCGAGAGAATGATTTTATACACAGGTTATGTGTATGTTATTTTTGTGCACGAGATATGTGTACGGTTACTAAGATTTATGAAAGATAATTTCGTACACGAGAAAGGTGTACTGTATTTAAAAGATATCGCATGTACATTACAGGTGGGTATAGGATTCGGGCCCATTTGTACCATGCAGGATTTAAATCTTGTGGTCTATCAAAATGATGAATTTTATTATTTTATGATAAACTTATGAACTTACCAACCTTTTGGTTGACACTTTAAAGCATGTTTATTCTCAGGTATGAAAGAAATCTTCCGTTGTGCATTTGCTCATATTACATGGAGTCGTTCATGGAATATAGAGGTTAGAACCTCGCAATGGGACCAACTGTTGAAGACTTCGTCCAGATGAATTAAGACGGGGCATTTCACACAATGGTCACACCTAGGGATGGCAATGGCCACCCGATCCGATGGATATCCACCCGATCCACCCGCTTCGTAATGGATATGGATGAACCTAAATGGATATGGATACGAATATGGATGAACCTAAATGGATATGGATATAGACATGGATGAAAAATTTTATCCATGGATATATCTATTATCACCCGAAATACATATACAAATACATAAATATAGATATATGCTTACATATTTACTATTACAAGCTCATTTACCATTAGATTATATTTTGCTTTCAAGCCTATAATGAAATAACTATAATATATTACAATAACATATGTATATCTAACAAAATAAACTTACAAATTTCATATTTAATTTTTCATAATCTATGTCTTATAGTAAATTTAATAAATTTTGTTACATCTTCGACAAGAGTACACATTTTTATGGATATAATTTGATTATGTCATGTTATAATTATTTTTGAGATACTACATTTTTATTTTAATCGCATATTAGTAAATATTATAACATTTTTTTTATATCCATTGGATATCCATTAACCCGCTTAATCCACTGGATATGGATACGGACGGATGACCTGAGACTAAATGGATATGGATATGGATATGGATATGGATATGGATATGGATATGGATATGGATGAACAAAAACTAAATGGATATGGATATGAATATGGCATCATCCGATCCATATCCGATCCATTGCCATCCCTACTCACACCTATTCTTAAGGGAGGCACTATGTGGAATTCAACCCCAACTGTATTTTAGATTGGTATCAATCCTAACTGTTCTTACACTGGTATCACGGATAAAGATTCCACTAAGCTCTTCTGAGAAGTTTTTACTTCCGATATTTCACGGCTAAACCAAAACACCCTCGCAAACATCAATTGTATGATTTAATATCTTTTTGGCACAAGAAAGCATATTCACCAATTTTCGGGACTTGCTGTTTACCACCGAAAGTTTATCAAAAACTTTTCCATTCTAGCCAAACCTCTCACCAAACTAACTCACAAGGGGAAGCAGTTTGAGTGGTCCGAAGAACATGAATCTGCATTTAAGGTTCTAAAGGATAAATTGACCACAACCCCGATACTATCATTACCCGATGGCACCGACGATGTCATAATCTATTGTGATGCCTCGAATCAAGGTTTTGGATGTGTTTTGATACAACATAACAATGTTATTGCTTACGCATCTAGACAACTGAAGAAACATGAGAAGAACTATACCACACGTGACTTAGAGTTAGGAGCGGTGGTATTCGCATTGATGATAAAATGCACTTCATTGAAGAACCTATAGAAGTTATGGATCGTGAGATTAAACGCTTGAAACAAAGCAACAATCTCATTGTTAAGATCCGTTGGAATTCACGACATGGCCGCGAATATACCTGGGACCGTAAAGACCAAATGAAACGGAAATCTCCCCATCTCATCTCAACTGCCGATGCATCCAAGAAGTCTACTTGAAATTTCGGGACGAAGTTTTCTTTAACGGGGAGGTACTATAACAACCCTCACATTTCCATACTTGAATTGATTAATTTTCCCCTAGGGTTGTTATCCGTACGTAATAAAAATGATTAAATTCGACGTTGATCAAATATCTATTTTTAGTCGACACGTTTTGTTCACTAAAGTTTATACTAATTATATAAAATAACTTTAGATAATATTAATATTAATGCGTATTATATATATAACTATATGTAACATAATTATTAATTAAATGATAAGTTATTTTAATCATTATTTATATTTTTATCTTATATAAAGAAAAAAGAGAAATAAGATTTTTTTTTATAAATTAAATAATGAGCCCACGAATTTTGACTAAATATTTTCAAAGACAAAAACATATTAAAAATATTTTTAACATGTTTTCTTTTTTTGTCAAAATTGGCACCTTTATTTTATTTATATTTTTTTTTCTTTTCACCAACCATTTTTTCTATAAATACCCACTCCCATTTTATAAAAACTTGTATCAAATATTTGAAAAAACTCTCTCAAAAACTTGGAAAACTACTTGAGGTATTTTCTATATTTTTTATTATTTATGTCGAATTGCTTTTATTTTTTTGTATATTCTTTATAAATTCAAAATTAATATATATAAATTATGTTTATATGATATAATTAGTATTATGAGTATTATGATGTATAAAAATAACTTTGATAATTTATGAAATATTATTTATAATTAAATACGAATTATGTATTATTTAAACGTAAAAACAATGTAAAATTCGTAATAAATATTTTTAACCAAAAATAAAATATATATATAATTTTTTTATAGTTTATAAAACTTATATAGATATGCAAAAATTATAAAAATAATTACTTGGGTCTAATTGGTAATTATTATATAATTAAACTCTATTATTATGTAAATCGAAGGTAAATTAAGAATAAATATAAAATAATAAAAATATTTTTTTAAATATTTTTTACAGGTTATTAGACTGAAAGAAACTTATAAAAATTATAAAAATAATTGTTTGGGTTTATTTAGTAATTATGTAGAATTAAACTTATTTTATGAATAAATTAAGATTAAAAACAAAAATAAATACAAAAATATAATAAAAATGTTTTCTTAAATTTTTCTACTGATTTATATGATTAACTAAGACTATAAAAATTATGTATATAATTTTTAGACATTTAATTAATTATTTAGACATTTTTGGATAATGTTTGATTAATAAAACACTATTATTTTTGAAGTAATTTAGGTATTTATTTAAAGGTAATTATATTTAATATATATAAGATATACTAAGGTATAATAACTGAATATTAAATAATACTTAGGTTATATTATCACATATATAATTATTAAGTACATTAATAATTCGTTGTGTGTATACACCTATAACGTGAAGGTTATAATTAAAAGATAACGTGTACTTTATACGAACCTCACCGCTACTTGCGGCCTAGGGTGGTCCTTGTTGCCTTATGGGAACCACTTGTGAATCTCGAATGCCAAGACTTAGATTCTGGTCAAGAGTCCTGGGCGCCCGGCAACAACAGATCATCAGAGTGACTTACTTGATAGCAACGAGGTTTGGGCAAAGTTGTACAACTCTTTGCGAAGGATTATAACCCGAACTTCCTAAACTAGAAACATACTATAACTAGAAGCTTTCCATAAATAGTAGGTTTCCGAAATTAGAAACTTTTGAGAAATATGAACTTTTCTCGAAAACCGTCACTGTTAATATAGTTGCTATATTAATAAACAAACTTTATGTCTGTTAGACATTAACTAATCAAACGTTATATTTCTAGGTTGAGATCCCCGATTACATATACCGTCCATACTTCCTTGTGTGGAATAACTTACTTGCTACTAAGGTGAACTTCATAGCCCCGTTTTTACTATTTCATAACTGTTTACAACTTGGGGTGAGACACATGCTTGCTTTTAAACTGTTTTACGCTTAGACACAAGTACTCAACTGTTAACTATGTTGTCTTGCTTTGATTCATGTTAAATCCCTACCGTAATATCGTTAATTGCTACATATAAATGCAAACTTAATTATTGCGAGTAGGCCTATTGAGAGTAACGTCTCTAACCATTCGACCGTTGGTCTTTGGTTACATAATAATGATTCCACGACACTGACAATACAAGGTTTCATAGGGTAAATTGTTTAGTAGCGATATTACAAACTGCAGCAACACTTTTAGATTGATATATCTAAATTGATCAACTTTAAACTAAATCTTGTGGTCTAAAACTTTGGATATTATTTATAAACCTATGAATTTCACTCAACCTTTTTGGTTGATACTTTAAGCATGTTTTGTCTTAGATGATGATTGAGCTAGCTGCTACTTGCTACTAGTTGTTGATGTATGTTTTGCTGCTTGCATGGAGTCCATCATTCATATTTATCATTTTGTTTAGTACTCTTATGATGTAAAACTTTGAATAATGCTTCCGCTGTTTATTTAATAAATAAAACGTCTCATTTAGAGTCGTTTTCGATTATACACTTGTGTTATGATATTAGTTAGTCATAGTTACCCCCGGTCCCATTTAGGGGGTGTGACGTTGTAGAAACAATAACTCCTCGTTGATTGGACCCGATCTAGCGTAAATGTTGAAAGCCATTTGTGTTGATGAAAACTGATTTTTGTAGCAAAAATCAACAAGATAGTTTGATATTTGGTTTGTGTTTTCGTATGTGAGTAAACGGCATTGGGCAGATTGGTTATAATATTAAGAAAATTAGCCTTGTCAAGGCCGTTTTCTTCACGTGGCAAGACATCGAAAGAACGTGTGCTTTCATGTGCATTTAATATTTGAGATTGAGTGGTTAGGAAATGTTTGACCGGCTGGCTTAGAAACCGGCCTTGATAATGCCAATTTTTTTGACTACATTCATGACCTCTGAAAAAGTTCACTTTTACTGACTAGATTCCAAAAAGAAACAAACCCGTCATTGACAACGCCGGTTTCATTTGATACGTATAAAATCAGTCTTGGAAAGACCGGTTATACTAGATTTGTAAAAAAAAATTGAAAAAAAAAAAACTATATATGTAAAACATGATTAAAAATACACTATTCCAAAAAAAAAAAAATTAATAGACTTTAGACATTTTACTAAAGAAGTAAAGAGTAGATAATATTGAGAAAAAGAAGTAATGGTGTATCTGTCTTGTTTTAAACACGAGAGAGAAAATGCTTAATAAATCTCAAAATATATTACGGAGTAGTATATATTATAATAATTTTTGAGTCAATAGCGAGCATCGATTTATTGACGTCTTGACTGTCGTTTAGAGCTTAAATTGAATTTCATGAAAGATTTAAAACCGAATGAAATTTGATTCTAACATTTTCATGGCGTCTCAATTTTATTTTTGATTTTATTTTACTATTTTTTTAAAAAAAATTTCGTAGTTACTGGCAGGAGGTCTACTCAGTAGCAATCTCTTTATCCGTCGAATAGGGAGAGTGATGATTTTTCTCTACTTTTGAGAGTGTTTCACTCTGAGTGTGTAAAAATGACTTGTTTTTTTCTTTTCGGATAGTGGAAAGATTATCTACACTCTCACCTTCTTCATACACCACTTATTCATGTGATATTGAGTTTTGTTGTTGTTGTTGTTGTTGTTGTTGTATATTATAATAAGTGTAATTTATAATTTATAATTCTATTCTATAATTAGGAAAATGATAAAAAAAAATGGTTGTTGAAATTGAAAGTTTGCAAGTAAGTTGGGCGATGGTGGGCTTGACTTTGACTAAATGCCAAGACTTCTTACCCTAAAAAACCAAAAATCGACATAATCTTTTACTTTTATGTCACTTTTCCTCCCTTTACTTTTTTTCCTTGTTCTCCTACCATAACTAAGAATATTATTATTAACTCTTTTAATTTATTTTTTTGAAAGGCTATATTATTTTTTATTCTTAAAGATAATTTTCATAGTCTCCTTAGAATGGAATATATATTTTTTATTAAATATGTATATTAACGTAAAATTCTATATTTTTAATACCATATTCTACTTTACTTAATAAATTATATATAAATAAAACACTCTTGAAATAACTCCTCCAACTATGAAGTTATAAGTTCAAATTCCGGATTCCACATTAATAATACTTTTGAAAAACTTACGTAGTTGTTATAAGTTCAAATTAGAAATAATATATATATATATATATATATATATATATATATATATATATATATATATATATATATTATATATATATATATATATATATATATATATAGTGGTAGGATCAAGAGGGAAGTAACCAATCGGGGGGAAGCGGAGGGAATCAATTTTTTTTTTTTCGTTTTTTGAAAAAACTTTATTCCCGAACATTATAGATGGGATGAAAATATGAACATTTAGTAGAGACACTTTGTGATAAATGTTTTTATTTTGGCGGAAAAACGCTCGAAGAAGTAATATATAATGATTATCGTATTTTTCGAGTGTATGTTGAGGTTTTAGCTATTGGGGTTTAGATATTAGGGTTTAGATATTAGGGTTTATAGGGTTTAGATATTAGGGTTTAGAAATTTAGGGTTTAGGGTTTAGATTTAGGATTTAGATTGAGTTTTTAATACGAACGGTTTAGAGTTTAGGGTTTAGGGTTTGGTATTTTGGGTTTATGGAATAAACCCAAAACACCAAACCCTAAACCCTAAACTCTAAATCGGGCTAAATTTTACTTCACAAAACATGAAGAAAAAAAACGTTCATATTCTTCACGAACAATATTATCTTGAATGTTATTTTTGTCGATCGTTTTCCCGCCTAAATAATACTACCTCCGTCTCATTCCAATAGTCCACAGACAAAAAACACGCAGTTTTAGAAAATTCCACTAACTTCATTTCTCCACCAATGAAATATCTTCTCTCTCCAAATCCACCAATGAAATATTATCTTTCCTTTCTATTTATGAAAGTGGACTATCAGAATGGGACAACCCAAAATGGAATACTAGCCTATTGGAATGAGACGGAGGTAGTAACATTCATCACGAAGTGTCTCTTCTAAATGTTCATATTTTCGTGTGATCTTGATGCCGGAAAAAAAAATTCCAAAAAAAACGAAAAAATACAAATAAAAATTTTGCTTCCCCCCGCTTCCCCCCGATTGGTTACTTCCCCATTGATCCTGCCCCTATATATATATATATATATATATATATATATATATATATATATATATATATATATATATATATATATATGAGAAAAATGTATGATATTATTATTATTATTATTATTACTCTTTAAAGTTTATGATTTTAAGTTTTAACCATATTTTGAGTTGTCATCTCGAGATTAGTCATATTACAAAACGAGTGGGAAATTCAAGTTAGAAAGAAAAAGAAAAAAAAACAACAACAAATTCCTACCTACTTAATATTTATTCTCAAGTATACTCCACTTCTATTATATAACTCGCGTATTTTTCTCTCTTGATGAGATTTTAAAATTTTTTTTTTCAAAAATATCAGTCGCTTTTTAAATTTAAATATTAAAGCGGTATCACTCTAAAGCTTTAAATTAATGGTCGACGTGGAACGATAAGTGTTGATTATTGTTAGAATAAATAATTAAGTTATATTGAAATTTGAAATAATAATTAATAATTAATAATTAATAATAATAATAATAATAATAATAACAATACAAATGAGAAGCTCATTTTAAATTAAAAAAACTAGACATAATAATATACATATACCCCATCTTGACCATAGTAATATCTGTAGCTAGCAAGTAGCCAGCCACCTTCCTGTTTTCTTCCCACTCAACTTGCTACCTCCAAACCTATCTATATATTCTGCTCTTTATGTCGAATTATTGATTCAGTTCTTCGGTTCACCTTCCAATATCTCTTTCTAAAACTACATCATATCAATAACTACTTCAAGACTAATCTACTTCAATTCAATTCAAAAAGGGCTTAATTATTCATTAGTTACTTTCAAGAACTAATCATTAATTTCAATGGAATACACAAGCTTGGTTGATACTTCTTTGGATCTTAACTCCAATCCTACCCAATTCTTATCTCTAGTTCCTGTAAGTTGATAACTAATTACACTTGTGTTTAATTTGTACATGAAGACAAAAAATACGTCTTAGCTTATACAATGTTTCTTTAATTTTTCTCATATATAGAAACAAGAAGCTCATAGCAACTTCATTGAGCTTGGATTGAAGATGTCAAATGTTAAAGATGAGGTATGTTCATATGAAGTTAGAAATTGCTCATGGAAGCATATATATTATAAGCAATTATTTTTGCATGTATTCATCAAAGAATATTTCATTATACGCACGCATTTTTATGACTAGTTATTTTCTTTTAAATATATGTGTGTATGTATCTTTGTGTAGCTAATCTTAGGGTTTTGTGGCAATTTTCATTAGCAGGCTGCTGGTGCTTTGTTAGAGGAATTGAATAGGGTGAGTGCAGAAAACAAGAAGTTGACAGAAACATTGACTGTTATGTGTGAAAACTACACTGCTTTGCAAAACTATTTGGCTGAATATATGATCAAGAATCCAGCACCATCTGATAGCAATAACAACAACAACAACAACTTCAAGAAACGGAAGCCAGAAAGCCCTATGAATCAAAATATCAATAATGAGAGAGGCATTTCTGAAACTAGTTCAAGTGATGAAGATTCTTGTAAAAAAACTAGACAAGAACAACACATCAAAGCCAAGATTTCTAGAGTTTGTGTTCGTACCGAAGCTTCAGATACCGGCCTTGTAAGTCCTCATTATTATTTTCTTTATTATATACATGATGATACATCACATGTGTAACAAATTTGCATTATTGAATTGATAAATATATATGCAAGACATGTAGGACTTATCCAAGTAATTAACAAACAAGAAAGTTAGTTACATACATGGAACTTCATGATCAAGTTCACAACTTTAGTTAAAGTATGTTAATTGTAGAAATTTCTAAGATTTCTAAATGTATATTTTAAAATTGTTATATACAGTTGGTTAAAGATGGATATCAATGGAGGAAATATGGACAAAAGGTCACAAGAGATAACCCTTCTCCTAGAGCTTATTTTAAATGCTCTCATGCTCCAACATGCCCGGTCAAGAAGAAGGTGAGGAACATTGCTAAATTTTAATTTTATGTATATTCGAATTTGAATATATGAATCGATATGTTCTAATTTGTTTCGTTATTTAATGTTATTTAAAATAGGTTCAAAGAAGTGTTGAAGATCAATCAATATTGGTTGCAACTTATGAAGGAGAACACAATCATCCAAACCAATCAAAACATGAGCAAGCGAGCTCTGGGTTGAACCGAACGATGGGCACAACCACGCTCGGTTCAGTTCCATGCTCGGCTTCCCTTGGTTCATCCGGCCCCACAATCACTCTAGACTTAACAAAACCACCGAATAAACCTTTGGAAGAAACCAAGGTTGTTGATGGTAACCGAAGAGTTGACTCGCCTGAATTTCAACGGTTTTTGGTAGATCAAATGGCATCTTCATTGACAAAAGATCCTAGCTTTAAAGCAGCAATAGCCGCAGCAATTTCAGGAAGAATGGTTCAATCAAATCATTCACAAAAATGGTAGCTAGCAGCCATTGATATATGATCTAGTATCACATGGTTAAAGTATACAAAGAAATCAAGTGCTAGTTTGTAGGAAGCTTCAGTTCAATTTGCAATGAGATTAATTAGGAAAGAATTTTGTGTAGGGCAAGTTGGTTTGTTTCAAATTTAATGGGAGTTGCCCATTTAATCAATGGCTCAAACCAACTATACTTTGAATTGTTCATATTAAAGATTATTTGAGATTATTTCAACTTTCAGTTACTTATTAACTCTCAAAATAATTTTGCACATTTACAGGAAAAAAAATACATTACGTCTCAATATTTTTTTTTTTTTTTTGAACGGGGAGGTACTTTTTCTGATTTTATTCATGCGTTCAAGCTTGCAATAGTATGTTTTAAGAATAACGAAATATGGATTTATGTACCGTTTAATTAATAGATTTGAAAAATAAACAAAAATAGTGGGCCTTCAAGCTATTTCACGTGCAAAAAATGGATCCGAGAGGACCCTTTTAAGTGGTCCAGTCTATCATCATATCCATAAGATTCAGTGGTTCTTCAATTTCAACATGGAGAATTTATTGTGCAATAAAGGTGTTTATAAATTTGCTTGAATTCTTATTGCACAATTGTGGGGTAAATATACAAAGATAGCATGTGGAAAATCTATGATGTCTGTGAAAAATCTCACCATAATCCCATGATATAAGGGGAAGATATATCCTACATTAAATACAAAGATAATAGTCAAATATGTACGGCTAATACTCCCCCGCAGTCGAAGCTATCGGTTTTCGTATGCAAAGACTGGACCGAAATTCGTTAAAGAGTAGTCGAGGTAACCCTTTAGTGAATATATCCGCAATCTGAAAGCGTGTTGGTACTTGTAAAACACGCACTTGTCCCCGCGAGACGTTTTCTCTGACAAAGTGGATGTCGAGCTCGATATGCTTAGTTCTTTGGTGTTGAACTGGATTGCCAGATAAATAAATGACACTAACATTATCGCAGAATACTATGGTGGCTTTCATAATTGGGCAAGTGAGCTCGAGTAGTAAGTTACGGATCCAACATGATTCAGCGACTACATTTGCCACTCCTCGATATTCGGCTTCAGCACTTGAGCGTGAAATGGTTGGCTGTCTTTTGGAAGACCATGAAATGAGATTATCACCCAAGTATATACAATAGCCGGAAGTGGAACGACGCGTGTCAGGGCAACCAGCCCAGTCGGCATCTGTATAAGAGACTAGTGCATGTGATGAAGTTTTGGAAATGAAGAGGCCGAGACTTAGTGTGCCTTGTATGTATCTGATAATGCGCTTTAGCGCGAGCATGTGATCATCATGTGGAGCGTGCATGTGAAGGCATACTTGTTGCACGACATAAGAGATGTCAAGTCGGGTGAAGGTAAGATATTGAAGGGCACCTGCAAGACTTCGATAGTAAGTGGGAACGGAATATAAGTCTCCCATAGTAGCACTTTGTTTTCCATGTGTGTCAACGGGTGTGGCCACTGGGTTGCACGACTCCATACCTGCACGTTTAATAATGTCGCCAGCATATGCCGTTTGATCAAGAAATAAACCGTTAGTGCTACGATGAACCGATATTCCAAGAAAAGAGCTCAAAGGACCTAAATCCTTCATAGCAAATTCACAACCCAACTTTGATATTAAGCTGTCACGTAGTGTGTCTGAAGATGTGGCAAGAATGATATCATCGACATATAATAACAAGTATGCGATGTCTTTTCCATGATGATATATAAATAATGAGTGATCACATCTGCTATGTGTGAAACCAATAGTAGATACATAATCTGCAAACCGTTGGTACCATGCACGCGGTGCTTGTTTCAAACCGTAAAGAGAGTGTTTGAGCAAGCATACGTGATTTGGACGATCTCGATCTCTAAAACCTGTAGGCTGATACATATAAACCGTTTCATTTAGATTACCATGTAAAAATGCATTTTTAACGTCCAATTGATGTATAGGCCAAGACTTAGAAATGGCAATGCTAAGGACGGTCCGAATGGTGGCCGATTTAACAACTGGACTAAAAGTCTCGTGACAGTCGATACCTAATTGTTGAGACCGTCCATCACCTACCAGACGCGCTTTGTAGCGCTCAAAACTACCATCGGATTTCGTCTTGTGACGAAAAATCCACATAGATCTAATAACATGCATATTTGATTTGCGGGGAACGGAAGAGTGAGTCATGATTGTGCGCATGATGTTATTAATTGCGCGAATTTTTCGTTCCGCTTTACCATTTTGAGAAGATGTATAAGGACATGGAAAACGAAACATCATGCCATTTTGATTACAAAAGTTGTGAAAAGAGGATATATCTTCCCATGATATAAGGGGAAGATATATCCTACATTAAATACAAAGATAATAGTCAAATATGTACGGCTAATATGCAATACTTTTGCATGCTCTCATTTTCAAAATAATTGATAAATGATAATATTATTTTACTTTTTAGACAAAACTTGCTACAGATGGTTATGCCTATCGAATGAATGATGTTGCAGTCTTATCTTTTCCTTGGAGTATCAATCAATATATAGATATAAATAGTCCATAATTTTAACTTTGAAAATAAGGGACTCAAACTTCATATCTTAAACTGACGTAGAGCATGTTACTAACTCCTCCACTTAAACTATTAGCATACTCAATGAAACGAAACATTATCATTTATCAATAACCAGGATCCATACTTTGAAAATGCACTTGAAAATGCACGATTCACATAACCACCACACTCGAAAAATTATGACTTTGATACCATATGAAATGCCCCTAAAGTTAAAGCATTGAACTAACCGGATTTATTCGAATTTCAACTAAAAATCACTGTGGAATACATCGATTAGTCACAACTTTACATTTTAAGAGACTCAAACTGCTTATCTCAATCTGAAATGCAGCAGGTTGTTACAATCATATACGGAGTATGATAATATATGAAGTGACCTCATAAAAAAAATAATAAAAATAAAGTGACCTCTAACTTCTAAAAAAAAAAAAAAAAAAGTGAATTCTGTTACAGTAAGTAGAAATCAAGTGTTTTCTAGTAGTTACAGTATTAACGAAGAAGACTGGTACTACCAAACAAACACCTGGGGGGTCGTTTAGCTTTTTTTTATTTTCATTTACTCTAAATCAAGATTCAAGATCCGTCTTAAATCTTCTCGCCTACAATAAGACTCACCACCCATTGGCTCCTTTAACTGCCTTCACACTTCAGACTTCACACAAGAATCTATTCACCACCGCCAAATCTTTTGTATATGATAATTCAAAATCACATGTAATTTATGTCCAAAACTACTACTACGTGTCTACCCTTTACTTGCTAATTTTGACAAATTTTATACCACTACTATTCTGGACCTAACAATAATTGACCTCTTTTAAGAAAGTTTAAAATGAAGTAAATTGGCTAAAGGGTGGTCTACATGTAGGCAAAAGTGTGTCAAATTCAATTTTGTTTTCAACAATATTTTTTTGTGTGTATAAAACGTGTAGGGACTTTTTGGGGAGGTGACAAATTAAATCTCAGTCTGCCACTTTAACTCGACAAAAGAGAAAGAATCTATAATGTGTAGGCATCCAAATTTAAGCATCTTCAACTTTGACATTTTAATTTTTATTGGTCATACGTGAGTTTTTCAACTTAAATAACTACCTCCGGGTTTTGTTCTAGAACTGTACAATTAAAAAGCTTACATGGTTTTTTTTTTTTTGAACTTGTTATAGAGTATGCATCATCATCACTAGGGATGGCAGTGGATCGGATATGGATCGGGTGATGCCATATCCATTTAGTTTTTATTCATCCATATCCATTTAATTTCAGGTCATCCATCCATATCCATATCCATATCCATATCCATATCCAATGCATTAAGCGGGTTAATGGATATCCATTGGATATTCAAATAATGTTATATTATTTTGTAATATGCGATGAAAAAAAACGTAGTATATAATAAAAATAAATATAGCATGACATAATTAAAGTCTATCCACAAGAAAGTGTAATTTTCGTCGAAAATCGAACACAATTTATTAAATTTACTATTAAACATAGATTACGAATAATTTGTATGTTTACTTTCTTAGATATATGTGTGTTTTATTATAATATATCATAGTCATTTGATTATAAGGTTGAAATAAAAATGTAAATTTAACGGTAAATGAATTAGTAATAGTAAATACGTAAGCATATATCTATATTTATGTATTTATATATGTATTTCGGGTGTAAATGGATATATCCATGGATGAAAATTTTCATCCATATCCGTATTCATATCCATTAAACTTCATCCATATCCGTATCCATATTCATTTAATTTCGTCCATATCCATTACGAAGCAGGTGGATCGGATGGATATCCACCGGATCGCTGACCATTGCCATCCCTAAAATTCATCACCCTTCAATTTCTTTCAAGTGCCTTTTCATCTACAGTCTACAAAGTCAATTGAGGATTACAATCTCATAACCTAAACATTATAGTTAATAATGACTCCCCCTCTCTGGGTAAGTAATCTGAACAGGGGAAAACGACTTTCGATGTTCTATTTTATAACCTATTTGTGCATATAGTTTTTACTGCAAACTCCCACACAAACATAATGAAAATGTAATCTCTATGCCTTACTACTTATGCAGACACACTTGGTTCAAGACTCTTAATAAAATTACAAGCCATTCGCGTACTTAGGGTGTCTCCCTTCAGACAGAGAAAGGCAAAATTATGATTATCATCAGATACAACGTATCCCGTCCAATGGCAGTTTATCATAAAACATAAAGCAACTAATAAAATGATCATTACTTATTCGAGCCACTTGCATAAATGAGTCAAAGACTACCGTTTAATCAGGTCAGTGCTGATCATCTCTGCCTATTACAACTTGATATACAATTATCTGTATCGTTACCAAATTTTGAAAAATCCGACTTGGGCATTTGAAACCACATACAAAGTCATATTTCAGATGTAGAATTGATACATCATTTATCATACTCAGACCTAGAATAGTCTATATCCCATAAGAGCACTGGATTAAATATTAAATGACCATTAGTAAATTAATCTAGTAATGTTAAGTTGAATGAATCATTCATTCAAGCATTTAAATCTTAGAATCAAGTTTTTGTTGAGAGTGACGTTCGAATTAAACAAAGACCTGGATTTGAGTTTGATTTGGATCTCGTGATCAGTGGGACTCGCGACTGCGAGAAGCATATCGCGAACGCGAAAAAGGGCCTGGAGGGCAGAATTGTAACGCGATTAGGAGTCCACGTTAGAGTCTAATTCGTCTTAGTTTTAGCACTATAGATACATCCTATGTATTTGTAACCTATGTGCACGAAAATTATAAAAGAAAATCTCTGGTTTGCGCCCGTGGAGTAAACCTTTCTCTGCCTTTTGTAGTTGGGATATAACCATGTTAAATCCTGTGTCGTTTATACATTTATTTATCGTTCGTATGTTATAGCTATTTCGTTTGTCGTATGTGGGTGAGTGATTGGCATAAATCACTCATCTTGTTGGGTCCTATAATCCTAACAGTTTTTCCTCTCTTAATGCTATTGGGAGAAATTTCATAAACATCGTCACATCTTTATATAATTTTAAACTGTATACGGTTTTGTTATGCTAGATTATATAACCAAAAACAGGTATACGCAGGATATTCTTATACACCTAATAAACTACAATGCTACTTAATAGTTCAACTAATATTTAACTAGATCTGGAGTCATACCGATTGTTGCTTATGTCCTTGACCGTTTACCATGAAACCATTTCTTCCCATGATGCACACGCACACCTGTTGCATCATGTTTCACATTTCTTATTCCCATTTTCTTTATTTCCCTAGTTTGAGTACTTTCCTCATTTTGTGACGTATCTTTCAACATCTTCGTAATTTTCGGATCTTCTTTAACTCCATATAATATCATCTCCGCACGTAGCTCCCTAGCTTTAGCTATTAACCCGTTCCTCACCAACCCATCCACCATCATCACATAATGTGCAGAATCGGGTAAAACTTCATATTCTTTCATCTTCAACCAAATTTTCAACGCATTATCAACCTCGTTTAGTTGCAAAAACTTGTCAAGAAGTATAAACAAAGTATCTTTGTTTGGCCCATTTCCCGATTTCATCATTCGCTCGAGAAGTTCCAAATTTTCTACGACAGTCGAGTCTTTTCCTTCAAGAAACGCATGATACGTGTCGATAGTAGGATTTACATTTTCTTCCAACATTCTTGATAACATACTTCTTGCATCCTCCAGTTTTCCTGCTTTACATAACGGACGTATTAAAAGATTGTAAGCATTAGAATCAGGATTCAAATCCATCTCTTTCATTTTATCCAATATTCTAAGGGCTTCTTCATGACAATTTTCATGCGCAAGCACATAAACCAACGAATTATAAACCGTTTTGTTAGGTCTCCACCCTCTTTTTTTCATTTCATCATACACTCTTAGCGAGTCAAATAGGTTGTTGACTTTCGAAAAGCAAGAAATCATGTGAGTGTACGAATACTCGTCCGGAATGACTTGGCATTTGTCCATTTCTTTCCAAACTCTCTTGGCTTCAACTATGTCAACGTATATATTACACCAACCATTAAGAATCACGTTGAACCCCTCGGTTTCAAGCGGAAATAGTTTCGAGTTCGAATTCATAAACTCCTCCGCTTCTTCAACGTTTCCATGCTTACAAAGGGTATCTAGAAGTGCATAGAATGCCTTCTGATCAGGACTCAATTTAAACTTCTCCATTATCTGAAACGCGCGAATTGCTTCAGCCGGTTCGTTTGCAGCTGCATATCTAATAATATACTCCGTACCATCAGATTAAAAATTCAACAACAAACCAAAGAACAAGAATAAAATGATTGATTTTGATGTTACCTGTCAATCATGATGAACATTGGGCGTTGAGTATCCATTGAAGACTGATATAAATCCTTAATTAAACACCAAGCAGTGTTAAACTTTTTATGATTCCCCAAAACCCAAATCATCAAGCTCCAAGCTTTTTCATCATCACATTTCCATTTTTGACCCCATTTAAATACTAAAAATGCTAACTTCCATTCATCCTTTAATTCCCAAATCACTGAAACAATCAAATCTTTACTCGGGTTGATTCCAGACCCGTCAAGAAAACACAATGACTCTCCCTCTTCGGGATTAAAACGACTGCGTAATAATTTGACTAATACAATCACATCCGACTTTGTGCTTTCATTAGTACACTTTGTCAATTGTTTAAAGTTTATGGTTTCGTAGAGAGTGGGAGCAGTGGATGGGTTGAATGTTGAGAAATGTCTGTAATTCAGGTTGTGTGATTGAGTGCCAACTGTTCGACGAAATGCTTTAGAGAAAGGATTTGTGGAATGTAAATAGAAGGAAGACGAAGAATCATGTTGTGTTGTTTGTAATGTTAGACTAAAGGGAAACGGACGATGAGAACGTATACGTTGGTTGATTGTGCGAGAGAGATAAGCAGAAAACATCAATGAAAATGTGTACGTTGGTTCGCGCACTGGTGCTAGTCGGACAGTTCCAATTTTCAAATGAAATGTGTTTTGGTGCTATGTGACTTCGATGGCTTTCAAAATAAAAGCGAATACATATTAACTAGTGAAATGAGTTCCACGGGTTTGTTTAAACAAATCAGTTTAATCATAGGTATTAAGTGAACGTAAATGCTAAAGTTATTTAGTTTTACATTATCAAACACCTAAAATGCATATTTAACAATCCACATTCAATCATAAGAGATAATATTGGTTGTCATTTTATTTTAAAAGTGTAAATCAAAATATAAATGTATAATTGATTTACTTCTGTCTAACTTTTATACCTTCTGGTACTCGATTCAAAATAATTAATTAAAATAATTTAAGATTATTTAATTTTAATAATTAAAATAATTATTAATAAGATTTAATAATAATAATTAATTAATAAGATTTAATTTTAATTCAAAATTATTTAGATTAATGACATCACCCACCATGTTTAGATTTTTTTCTTTTTATTTTTGATTTTTTTTTAAGAAAGGAATTAGCCTAATAATGACATCATCATTTTAGCAAGAGGCGGAAACGGGAGATTGATGAGTGCTCAGCCTCTTTCAAAGTTCAAATCTCAATTGTATTTTATACTCAAATAATTATAAGTCTCCTTCCTTCAATGATCAAGTCTCAATTATATTATTATGTCAAAATAGTAATAAATTAATTGGCCAAAAATTGCTCCAACACTCATATAATTTAGAACCAGCCCATTATCACTTTAAAAATTAGTTTGTTTTATATTTTTATTAATTAAAAATTATACATATAATATCTCTTAATCGAGTTCGCCACGCTTAACTTCAAATTCTGGCTTCGCCTCTGAATGGCGAGCGTGTTGGCGTGTTGATGAGTAGGGGTGTGGTGTTTGGCGAACGTGCAAGTAAATTCGTAAATAATGGGGTGACGTGTTGAGTGGGGTGTTGGGTGATGTATCAAAATATGGTTAAACGTTAGATGAAAAATAGGATAAAACGTATTTAAAAAATATTAAACAAATATTAAAATAAATATACAAATGTTACACGCCACAAAACATTCCCGTGCTAAAATGAGCACGCCAAGCTCTAAAATGGTTGAGCACACTTTATTAGTGGCGTGTTGGGTGTGTGCTAGAGCACATTGGCCCAACACGCCACAGTTAATCATGGTCTAAGACCATCTTTAACAATGATGGGCATTTTGACGTGTTGCTGGGTAGGGATGTGGTGTTTGAGGGGCGTGCTGGTAACTGGTAAAATAATAGGGTGGTGTTTTGAATGACGTGTTGGGTGATGTGTTAAAATTTTATTGAAGTTGGGTGAAAAAGAGGATAAAAACTAATTAAAAAGAAAAATAAACCAATAAAAAATCAGCACCTCACATTTTGTTTCTGTGCTTGAAGCACGCACGCCACCTAGCACATGGCTAACACGCCACCACTAATAGGAGTGTTGGTGATTTTGGCCTTGAACACGCGTGTAACACGGATTGTTACTCATGGTCTAAGGTATTATACATCTCTAGGTTCCTAAATATAGTGCTAAGTATTTTATTTTTTTATAATATATAACTAAATTCAAAAATAATTTTAAAAGCATTCATATTAAATTATTAATACTCCGTTTTTTTTTAACAGTATGGGATCACCTAGAGAGAATTTAACCATCCACGCGATTATCACTCACAGTGGCATAACCCGCTCCTAACTTGACGCTTTACAATTCGAGAATCGAGGTGTTCTTAAGAATTGAACCCTTCAAACACATTTCTAAACGAGCAACCAATATACACATTAGTTTCTTACATTTCTCTAATGTTCAAACTTGATGCTTTACAAGTCATGCGTCATATCCATTCTGAGTATATAGGAATTCAAGTCCAAGCTTCTTCATGGCGGCAAAACTTCATACTCATATAGGTCATTCTTTAAATTTTGCACTTACATTTGCAATTTTTCAAAAGAACCATTAAGAAGATATACTTCAGCCTAGCTCATCTTGTAGGTCCGAACACATACTTGAGATGACTTATTTCATGTGTTCCAGTCACTAATGGTGGGTTTGTGCATTGTATTCAAAATCCTAGTTTTGTACTTGAAGGGAATTTGGGTGCCCCACAATTAAGGAGTTAGATGGACTTTACTCGCATCCCTTTCGACTTCAAAAAATTTGTTTAGTAATCATTTTTATCAAAGGACTTACTAAATTCTATTTCTGCTATAAGAAACTTGCGAGTACTCAAATTAATTGATTGATTAGTCGGTATGTATGTCCGCTTTTCTATGACTCACCGATCTAAATGTATAATTTATACACCCTTAATAATAGATCCACTTTATCATTATGCACATCACTATTTATCTTTATATTGGATAGTAAGATTTTTAACACATCTTAGTCACTTTTTAACACATTTTGATGTCAATAATTCAACATTATTTTCTTAATTCAAGAACTTTATCTTGTGTTTTTTTTTTTCTTTTTCTTTCTTAATTAATTATTTTATCAGAGTAAGTTTTTCTTAACTCAAAAAGTTACTTTATCTCAATTATAAATGCCCACGTTCGTATTTTAGGTTATGTTTGAGTGATTTAGTATTTTAGGTTATGTTTGAGTGATTCAAATTGTAAGTGTGTTAAGCCTCACATTCTATTGTAAGATTTTTCTAACAATAGTTCCGAAGGCTTAAAATTATTGTACAATTTAACAATCGTCACTTAAAAGCCAAATGTAAACGCTATATACAATAGCCTTAATGGTAACAAGTTGTTGATATCATGGGGACGCTGTCATTATTTTGTTTTTTTCTTTCACTATTTTTAACTTAATTTAAACTACGGAGTATTATCGTTGCTTTCCTGACTCGTTTATTCTATTTTACACTTTAACTATTTACGGAGTAATTAACGCTCCGTATAACATTCTTTCTTTGTTTTTCAAAAAGAAAAAAAATACTGAAAATAAACAATCCCAAACACTCCTTCGGTATCAGTACGGAGTAATAAAAAGAAAACTAATTAGAGCCTCAGAATAATAAAAAATAGAAAAATAAATGGGGTCTTTGGGTGGTGGCGGTGGGTTTGGCAATGGCGGAATCTGGGGAATGAGGCGCCGGCCTTTTGATTCTGAAAATGGAGATAACAAATCACCTAAATCTTCATCTTCATCATCTCAATCTTCTTCTTCTTCTTCTTCCGATACTTCATGGGGTGGTTTCCCTATGAAACAAGCTGCCACTGCCGCAACTCTTGCAGTTACCGGTGACACCATTGCTCAGCTCCGAGAAAGATGGGTCAATAACAAAACACTCCAAAGTCAACACAACACCATTTCTTCTCATGAGGTTTGTTTGCTTTTTTCTCTAATTATTATTGCTGGACTAGGTTAGATGAAAAATATCATAAAGCTTTAACCTTTTCTTAAATTAATTGATGTAATCCAGACTAAAAGCTAGTACTAATTGTTTAGTTTCTGTCTTATGTTACCACATGAGATCAAATTGGCTTTGTTTCTTAAATGTATTTTTGTACTCCATATTTAGAAAATTCTTATGTACTAGTTGGTAAGTTGTAACATGAACAAGAAAGAAACAGTGAAATTACAAGTGGCTGCACTTTTTTTTTTTATCATAAGTTTGCTAGATAATATATGTAATTAAAGAGGCATTTGCCAATTGAAGTGAAGGAATTAAGATGTATTTTGTGTGAAGCATATGTGATTGCATCCACGATGGTTGCAAATATATGGTACTACCAAGCATTGTACAAATGCGTGCTAGTATATCTGATCTTATAGAATGTTGTTTTTCCCTACAAAATTTCATTTCATTATACAACATTGTTTCACGAATCATGTTTTGTTAATTCGTGGAATCTTCTCATCTTAAACCAACATGACTCGAACGTTTATGAAATTGTTGTCGCACTAGTTAATAATATTTGATATCACTTTGAAACTAACTCATCACCCGTTTCACCACGCAATTGTTATATATATTAACCTTTTTATCTACTTTGCTGGGCCATGATTAGGATGATCTGACATGGAGTCTGATGGATCATAATTGGCTTCGAGCCCTACGAATGGGTTCATATGGGTTCCTTCTGTATGGTCCTGGATCTTATGTCTGGTACCAGTATCTTGATCGTTGGATGCCAAAACAGACAGCACAGAATGTAATGACAAAGGTACCCACTTTCAACTAGATTCATATTCATATTTTCATATCAAGTTTAAAAGAATCAAGAATGACAATTTCTTATAATTGCTAATTATGCAGGTAATATTGAACCAAATAATACTAGGCCCATCTGTTATCGCAGTTGTGTTTGCCTGGAATAATCTGTGGCAAGGCAAACTTGCAGAGCTTCCAAACAAGTATCAAAAGGACGCTCTTCGAACATTACTTTTTGGTAATTATTTATTACTTCACTTACAATTCAATTTGCTTCACTTAGTAATATTAGCATACCTTAAACAATTATCGATTAAACCCAACGCGAATATTATTCTTGCAGGATTCAGATTCTGGATTCCTGTTAGCGTGATTAATTTCTGGTACGTTTTCTGTCCCTATTTTGTAGAGCATCACCAATGTTAGTTAGTATTGACAACTATGTATATGAATTTTTATATATCATATGTTGACAGGGCGATTCCTCTTCAAGCACGTGTTGCTTTCATGTCACTTAATTCTATATTTTGGAATTTTTATTTGTCTTCGACTTTGAGCAAGTAAAAGACTCCGTTCGATCCTCTGAGACTTGTACCTGACAGTAATGATACATTAAGAATTAAGTGATTTTGGTTTTGTGGTTGGAACCTTCACTTGCAATTCCAATATTTTTGGTGCATTACGTTACTGTTCTTTTCCCTTATCAGTTTAATGAATGTAAACAAAAACTGCAATTCTATTAAGATTTCTAGGTTCATCTTTATCCGGTCCTTTAACTGATTACCAGGTGATTTGTAGAATGTAGAGGTAGCACTTGCCTATCTATTTATGAAATTGTTAATTTGTACCAATATATGTATTTATCACGTATATAATTTAATAGCTGTGTATGAATAAATTTAGAAATTGGGCTACGGAGTGTTTGAGGATCATTCCAACTCAACCCACACTAATGTTATTACGAGTTCAAATTATTTCACATGTTACACAACCAGCCTACCAATGGAAAATGGGCAGGTTGTGTAACATGTGAAAATGGATTTAATGTGAACTCATAATAACATTAATGTGGGTTGAGTTGGCGTAATGGTAGTGATTTGTCTTCCCATGTGGAAGGTCAGATGTTCGACTCCACTCGCTGCAAATTTCCCTTGCACCCACCCATTTCATGGGCCTCGGAGGTTGCGGATGTCTTGCGAGGGTAAATTGGCATTTTTTTTTTGGGTTCTCACGCAAAAAACACAAAAAATGGGTTTTTTTTTTTTTTTTTTTTTTTTTTTTGGTGATAATCCCTTATAAAAATCATTCGTACATTATCACTATACCAAGTTTATACTTTCACATATATGCACTAGTTAATAAATAAATATAAATATAATTATAGTTATATATTATAAATTTTAGTACAATTGAGAAGTTTTAAATGTTGCTATTATTTTAAAAAGTGCAGGCATAGATTTTGATTTTAAGGGCATACCGCTATTGAGAAACACCTGCAATTATAAGGTTGTGAGTTCGAATCATTTGTAAATATTCATGAAAAAATTATGTATAGTTTGTGAATTCTCCTTTAAAAAAGTTGTTTTTGTCCTAAATTATCCTAAATTAGCACATACTTAGAACTAATACAAACGATCTTGATACTAAGGGTGTGTTTGTTTGCCTCTTAATGAAATGGTTCAGTGCTGAATGCTGAACCATTCAGCATTCAGTGCGTTTGTTTCTGACCTCTGAATGATATATGGTGCTGAATGGTTCAGATGTCAGTGCTGAACCATTCAGAGATGAAACACTCTCTTAACCATTAAGAGGCTAAATTTTCTGTAATTTTCTCCTCAAAACCTATCCTGAACACTTAACTAACAAGTATATTGAATATTTTATTCATGTTCCTTTTTTTTTTTTTTTTTTTTTTTTGATAAGGTAATTTTACTCAGTTTATATCGTTCATTCTAAATGATTATCAAACAGCTTATTTCATTCAGAACAAACTTTATTGAGAGGCTTTGAATCATTCAGATTCTGAACCATTCAGCGCTAAATCATTCAGTATTATCAAACGCACCCTCTAAGATTAATATTTCAACATCTATCTTTTCTATCTATATCTATATAGATTCTATTATATTCCTAAAATGATGACATCATAAATAAGCTTTTTCCTTTACAAAAGAAATTCAAAAAATAAAAAGAAAAAATTTTAAGCCATGTTAATGATGTCAAATTTAAAATATAAGCTAAGGTTCTTTACGCCCTAAATTCTTCACTATGAAACCCTAAATTACGGAGGAAATCACGATATTCTATTAAAAGTTTTATTTTTTCTCCAGGTAAGTCATACTAAAGCACGCCTCTTTTGTAATTGGATATCTTTAACAGGTAAGTAATATCTAGAATCTGAATCATCTTCTTTATAGCGTCTTCTCATCTGGCTTCATCCACAGGTAAATAATCATCGTCAACAGGTAAACGAAACATTCTGTAATACCTATCATTGTGAAAAGATGTTATTTTTTTCGATTATAACTTGATTTTGGGTGTTAGGGTTTTATACAGTTTCAATTTCATGGTTAAGGAAATGAGATTTTTCTTCCAATGTAAGGTATATCTATCTTCTCATTCGTGGTTTTGATTTGTAACTTCTTAAGTGTTTATGATTGTCTTTTGTTATTGGTGGTACTATATGATAATTTTAATTTTACCAAGAAAATGATTTGTAGTGCTTACCATGTGTTCGATGAAATTCCTCAATGAATTTGTTTTAATTTTACTAATATGGGTTCTCAATATGAGACTAATTTTATGCATCATATCCTACAGGAAGTGAAGTGACCTATTGAATGATACAACTAAAGTGAGTGTATGGTTTTGTATGAAAAATATTAGGTGTTTGTTTGTTGGAGGTTTGATTGATGAAAGGACTTTGCTAGAGTTTTGATTTAAAATGAATTTTGAAGCTAGCCAATAGCTGTTAGGGGTTTTGTCTAATCTAATATGATGAGATCATGACTGTCTTCGGTTTATATTTTAGTTTCTACTATTTGAAGTTATTACAGTCATTTTTAGGCTTTTTTTGTGCTTAATTTGGTTTCTTAGCTGTTTTAGTTTTGCTTTCCCTGTAGTATTTTTAAAATTTGTTTACCATTACAAATATCTTCTTTAATGGGTTTGATTTTTTTATCCTTAAATGGTGATCATTGTTCTGTTAATTGATGGAAAGTAGTGTCTTAAACTACAAATTTTGGGTTTTATTACCTCTTTAACAATTATATGGTTGAAGCAGGAAGCCATGGTAGGCCTTAAAGGTCGCAAGCTAGGACTAATGGATTTTGAGAAAAGCATCAAAAGGTTGTCATACAAAAAATCAAATTCAAGATCAGGTAATGTATGTTACAAATTGTGCCAAACTTATGGTGTTGTATGGATAAAGCCAGTTAACCATGAATGTGTATGCTGGGTTTATTTTTGGCTTCAGTTATACGCACTTTCAAGTATCATCAATATATAAATATCCCACATTTGAAGTTTGTGTTGGGTTATTGTTATGAGTATAACATATAGTTATCTCTTCAGACTACTTTTGATTACATAAATTATATCACACTAATACAATAATCATTTTTATTTCCATCTTTACACTTCACAGACTTTTGGAAACACTATAGTCATTTGTAATGCATGTTAGTAAGCTATATATTATTTTGGCGTAGATAAGTTTTGTATTGTTTATACATAGTATCCGGTAGCATACTAACCAACATGTTTTTTGCAGTAACTTCTCAAGTGTTGCAAAATGATAGTTATGAATCCTTATTTGAACAAATCCATACTTTAGCATATATGTAAGATGTATCAATATATGCAAAATTAATATTTGTAAGATGTAGCCAAGGCAATGCAACTGGTTAATAATATTTAATGATGTATTTGGGTCACATTGCATCTTACGTCACATTTTGTAAATTTGTTTCATACCCGCGAAGCCTTTTATTTATTTATTTTCCTACCTATGGAATCCTTTCAAATTTGCTTTTTTAACTATAATTTTCTAAATATGTTTCTTTAAATATAGCATTGTAAGGCAATCTGGACCCATATAATGTTTTTATTTAGTTATTATATTATCAATAACATTTTGTACTTTGAGACGGCATTGCTCTCAAGTGGGAATAAGAGTAACACGGTTTAAGATGGCTAAATTTAAACCATCTTCACAGTTACAGGTTGCAATTTTCTATGTGTATGTGTGTAATCCTAATTGTCGTTCTTGCTTAGATTGTTTATGATAGATTGACATATAGATGCAGGAGTTTTGAGTTGATTACAATGGTAAGTGCTCATGAAACAAATGAACCTACTGGCATGTTTAATGGATTTGTAAGTTTTCCTTTTTCTTGAAAGTTTCTTATGCAAACTGGTAATAATTTTTTTTTATTGTTCTTTATTTTTTCCAATTGATCTTTTGGTATCATTTCAAGCTACTAAATTCTACTCATGTATATTTTGCTCGAATTAGGAATGGGTCAACCCTATTTTGTAAAGATTGTTAAAGTTATAAGTCTTCGCTAAAGGGAAACTGAAACCAACTGTATTAAATTAACGGCTACAAGTAATCATATTTACACTTTTAGTAGAAACAAAAATTATGGGATATCATGAGTCAGGTATGCCAAAATCTTAGTGGATTTATTATTATTCTTATGCAAGTTAGCTTTTCTCTTATCACTATTACTTTTATATTATGTGGAGTATAAGTAACATATGTTTTTAAATCACTAATTGCATTCTTTGACATTGGGTATTGTTGTTGTTATGTTACTAATTGACATTCCCACTGTTGGTGTTATGTTTTGTACATGAGTATGAATAGGTTGTTACAAGTTGACATTGTTAATACTTCGCTCTTTTATGTCAAGGGAGATTTAGATTTTTATCTGGTATGTTACTTGGTGTTTGTTGCAGGTTATGATGGTGGTTTTGTTGGTAGAATTTGAAGATCGGAAGATGATGAAGATATGTATGTTCAGTTCAATCTATATAAAATGTTAAGGTATTGTTCACTTCAATCTACTGTATATAATTACAATACAATATAAACAATTAGGAACACTGTGATACAGAAACACGTGGAGTAATACTACTACAGTAAGAAGCTCCACATTAGACCAAATGAAAGTAGCTCTACTTCATATGGAAGTAGAGATACTTCATAAGTATCAAACACAAGGACCTGCGTACTTTCACATTTTGCATACTGAACTTAACATATAAGCTTAACAATGTCATTTAAAATATTTAAAATGTTATAATGATATTCATGACCATTTAGTCACTTAGATTTTTACATAGTGACTTTATTTATTGATAGAGTTATAATTTTTTTTATCAAATGAATTGTGGGCTGAACTGTTATCAAATGGATCGAAATGAAAGCATAGTAGCTAAAGCTCGATATATAGGCTCCAGGTTGAATCTGAATGGCTGTCAGAATGGGTCAAACAAATGATGCAGGGCACTACAATTAATTACACTATGTGGAGCTCGAAAAATGAATATTAGTTGCTGCTGTTTGGAGCTACTTCTTTGAGCATCATGTATTGACGTGTGATTTTGTTTTAAATTGTACAAAGATAATAGAGGTGCATGAGTGTTATGTTATTAATGTGATCGTGTTTGGGTTTATTTTATCTGTATCAATTCACTTATAGTTGTAGATATTCTGATTTAGTATTAATGAGCTTTCCTTTCTTAAATGTCAACGTTTGATAATAACATGTAGCTATAAACTCTAATTCAATTCAAATTTAAGTAATACTAAGACTTTTATAAATAGTTTTTTATATATATATTTTTAGTAAACCCGTGAATGCACGGGTCATTAAACTAGTAGAGCTATTAAATCACTAGTCAAATTTATAACTACTTATGTCACACTATAAGACTATTCGTTGTGGTAAAGTGATATATTGTAGTGTTGTGAAGTTGTAAGGGGAAATTGCGCTGACGTCGTTGTATTGTGGAAAAGAGGTGACACTGTGTTAAAAGTTTTATTGTGGTGTTGAGTGTTTTAGGTGATACGTTAGGAATAACTAGTCCGGACCGGCCCGCGCGTTGCGGCGGGGGCTTTCGGGCTGCGTATTCATATTTAGCGTAGCGTTGTGTATTTACAGAGGGGAACACGGCTCATGTGTTAAACGCTGTTTTAGATGTCGTTGTGTTAAGCGTTTTTTAAAAAGTATCCGTTTCGAACGTAGTTAGTTTTGTTTTATTCAATAAATTTTTTCGAGTGCAACGGTGCTGTCGGAAAAATTTAACTCGCGGCGAGCAGAAAGATACGGGTTGTCGTTGTGTTTAGCGTTTTTTAAAAAGTGTCCGTTTTGAACGTGGTTAGTTTCGTTTTGTTCATAAAATTATTTCGAGTCTGACGCTGCCGTCGAAAAAATTTAACTCGTGGTGAGCGGGAGGATACAGGTTGTCGTTGTGTTTAGCGTTTTTTTAAAAATTGTCCGTTTTGCGTATAGTTAGTCCCGTTGGGGTTCATAAGATTTTTCGTAATTGAACGGTGGTCTCGAAAAAATTTAACTCGCACCGAGCGAGAAGATATGGCCGGTTATAAATTCGGGTGGAATTAGTTTCTTTTATTTTAATAAAATTATATATTTACACTTTTAACTCCTGAGAAAGTGTAAACTTGAGGGGTCGTTGTGTAACTATAAGCGAAGTTGAAGGACCATTTGTAATGTGAACGTAAACTCAAAACTACAATGAAATGTAACTAAAACTACATAGAATCCCACAACATTTATTATGTAAGGGTTAAAATTAATTAATAATTAATAATAATAATTAGTAGTAGGGTGAATAAATGAATCAATAAATAAAAATATCTTCCCAATGAAAAATAGCACTTCCGTTGTGTTGAAACTCATTAGAAGTTCCAGAGTTGAAACCTCTTAGGGGCAAAAAAAATAATAGCCCTTCCGTTTTGAATTTTAAATGGTCGTGCTTCAAAGTAATTTCTCCATCTAATGGTTGAGGCTATGTCAAATAAATTTTTAATGTGTTTAAAGTTCTTGATAAAAAATAAAAATAATAATTATAAGATAAAGTTTATTATTTATTATCAAATATTAATTTAATTAACTAATAGATTATTAATAAATTAATTATTAATTGTTTCTATTAATTTGAAATTTCACAATAAATAATAAATAAATTAGTTAATTAAAGGAGAGTGGTTTTCACACATCATTTTTTTAATCCATATATACCTAATTTACTATTATATCATTAATTATATTATATTATATTTAGAATAATAATATAAGTTGAATTTTGTAAATTATTTTGTGAGTATAACAGTGAATTTTTATTATATACAGTGTAGATAATGAAAAAAAGTGGTAGTGGGTGAGGATCACCGTGTTAGTGGTGTGTGACAGTTTCCACAAATTTCTTTCTAAATAGTCGACACGTCTCCAACTCCCGCGCAGAACAGTCTACACCAAACCCTAAATCAGACATCGTGAATCATTCTCTCGCGCTCACTAATTTATTTGTGTTGCCTTAATCGTCTGCAATCCCTCTTTCTATGTCGTAACTCATCATTCTTGATCGCATATATAGATATAAAAACTTTATATATCGCGAAAACGATTTCTCATTTGCTATTTCGTTGTTAACGGTGAGTCATGAGATCTATATAGTTTTGTGTTTTTGTTATTTTATATTGTTCTTTGTACATCTGTATCCTTTTATACATGCGTATAGATATAGAATTTTTATATGAGCAGTTTTGCTTAATTGCAGTATATAGCAGATTAATACATGATCACAATTTCATCCAAATTGATTTCGTTGTTAATTTGAATATTTGATATGGTTATACTTATTATTGACTATTATTTGCGTGATCACGATTTTTATGATTCATTTTTGTGAAGTTTATGTTAATTAATGACAACCTTTTCTAAGTTGCGTTTTAACTAAACTAAAATTTGATGAATGACTTATCGTAATCATAAGTGGTCCTTAAGTCGTGTTGTCAGTTGGCTTAGGGCTGTAATGATACTGAATTATTTGAGTTGAAGTAATATAGTTCATCTGGTTTATGTTTAGTCCCTTTTACGCTAAGAAAGAGATATGTATTGAAATGGTTTGGTCCTGGTAAAACTACAAATCTGTACAGGCTCAAATTGGGGAAAATTGCCACAACGATTCCTACTATTGGTACGATTCGGTGTTGTCAACAAAACTAATTAAATACATACTGCTTTTTTCTTTTTTGCATTTTTCCATACCTAACATAGCGGTTACAGACTTACAGTAGTTTAATTATTTATGATAATTTGCAGAACCATAGATAAGAACAGGATTCCATGAGTTTTTCATGACTTTATTAGAGTGCTAAAAGAAAAATACGGAGTAGCCGAGTAGGTAAATTTGACATATAAAAGAAAAATAGTTAGGAAGCTGATGTGTTAGCATAATATTGATTCAAAAGAAAAATAACTCAGCTGTTTCATATGGTGTTTGAATGTGTGATGAAACTCCTGATTTCAACTTGAAACCAGTGTTAAAAATGGCTGAGTACTTGTTACCGGCGCTTTATACACGTTACCTGCTATAATTTGGGTCTATCATTCCGGGGGTTATAAATGTAATGCAGGTAACATGTGTAGATCTTTAAGCTGCGTACTTCTTTACCTGCTATAGTCTAGACACGTATATAATGTTGGGTTTATTATTTTGTTTCCATTTATGTGAAAGTAATGGCCCAAGCCCAACAAAAATAGGCCCAAATGCTTGTTGACTTGGTCAAGCATTCTAGGCATTTTGAACTCCAAGTGCAGATCCATTTTTCATTAAGAGAGAGATCAGAGAGTTTTAAGAAAAAGGGAGAAAACCCCAATTTCGTTTTTTAGCTACAGCAGTCCATAAAAGAGACGATCCCCGGAGATCCGACCGTTGAATCTTCTTCATTTTTGGGCTGTGTCTTCCTGACGTCAGTGCCAACATTTTCAACCGTTGAATTCGTATAAAGAGGTCTGTAGCTCGTGATTTTGCTGCTGGAACAGAGAGCAGATTATTGGGTGACGAATTTCCTCTTTTGTCTTTAAATTGTTTCATATACTTGTTGATTATTGTTGTTCAAGAGTATGATGATGTTGTATGCCTCTAGTTGATCTAGAGAAGGATTATTGTATTGCTCTCTTTGTTGATGATAGTGGAATTTAAGTGGCTTACGAGTCCCGTGGTTTTTACTCTCGATTTTGAGGGGTTTTCCACGTAAAAAGTCTCGTGTGTATTGTGTGTGCTTATTTATTTCGTATTTACTGATTTGGGACAGAATTGGGACTGATTTGTGATGATTGTGGTATAGCTTGTTTGTTAACATCCTCACGGGTTCATACGGGTCGGGAAAGTATTGGTCAAACGGGTTTGTTTCCGCTTTGTAGATTGTCCGTTGTGACTATTTTCCCATCAAATTGGTATCTAGAGCTAGGTTATTTGATTTGACTTGTGTGAAAGATGGAAGCTAATACAAGTAAAATGATTAGTTTAAATGGTTCAAATTATCATGTTTGGAAAGGTAAAATGGAGGATCTTCTTTATGTGAAAGATTATTATTTGCCTGTTTTTACTGAGGATAAACCTGAGGAAAAATCTGATGCTCAATGGAAAATTTTGCATAGACAAGTATGTGGGTATATTCGGCAGTGGGTTGATGATAATGTTGTGAATCATATTACTGGGGAGACTGATGCTAAAGCCTTATGGAAAAAGCTTGAGCAGTTATATGAACGAAAGACTGTGAATAACAAGTTGTTCTTAATTAAGCAGATGATGGCTTTGAAGTATCATGATGGGACTCCTATTACAGATCACCTAAATGCATATCAGGGTATTATAAATCAGCTTGCAGGTATGGGTACCAAGTTTGAGGATGAGATTCAAGGTCTCTGGTTACTTGGTACATTACCAGACTCTTGGGAGACTTTTAGGACATCTTTGTCCAACTCTGCACCGAATGGTACTATCACCATGGAATTGGCTAAGGGTAGTATATTGAATGAAGAGATAAGAAAGTCACAAGGTTCCTCTTCACAGTCAGATATCTTGGTCACAGAAACGCGGGGGAGAAGTCATAGTAGAGGTCAGGGTAAAAGAGGCAATCATCGTAGCAGCTCACGCAAAGGCAAATTTGCTAACGTTGAGTGTTATAATTGTCATGAAAAGGGGCACACAAAGTGGTATTGTCCAAAGTTGAAGAATGAGAAGAAAAAGGCATATGACAAGAATAAACAAAAGAAAAGTGATGGTGTTGATGATGATAAGGTTGAAGTTAATGCTATCACAGATGAGTTCTTTGTTTGTATTGATTATGATATGATCAATCTTACTCATGATGACACGAGTTGGATTGTTGATAGTGGTGCTACATGTCATGTTGCAATTTGTAGAGATCACTTCTCATCTTACACTCCAGGTGACTATGGATTTGCTAGGATGGGTAATGCCGGGTTATCAAAGATCGTTGGTATTGGAGATGTTTGTTTGAAATTTGACACGGGAATGGAGTTAGTTTTGCATAATGTAAAACATGTTCCGGATATGAGACTTAATGTTATTTCAACAGGCATTCTTGATGATGATGGTTATTATAACGGTTTTGGTAATGGTATTTGGAAACTAACTCTTGGTTCTATGATAGTGGGAAGAGGCAAGAAAGACTCAAGATTATACATCACGCGTCCGAAGATCATCCAGAACATTGTTAACGCAGTGGACAATGTTGATTCTACTGAGTTGTGGCATAAAAGACTTGGCCACATGAGTGAAAAGGGGATGTCTATCTTGTTCAAGAAGAATGTGTTGTCGGGTGTTAGTGGTATTGATTTGAGTAAGTGTTCTCACTGTTTGGCAGGGAAACAGACCAGAGTTGCGTTTAAGAGTCATTCTCCTTTTCGAATGGAGAACGTACTTGATCTAGTTCATTCGGATGTTTGTGGGCCTATGAAGACTAGGACACTTGGTGGATGTTCCTGTAACATCCCGCCTTTTTCCGTTTACTTTTCCGTTTAACTATTTATGTTCCGTTATATGTTTATAACACGTCTCGTTGATACGCGTTTCAAATTATCTTGTTTAGGTAATTTAACGCACCCGATTAAAACATGAGGGACTAAACTTGTCAAAGTGTCAAAGAAACCACTAGGTCAAAGTGGTGGTCAACACCCTTTCTATCCACTCATTCACATTTTCATTTTCATTTTCCTTTATTTCTCCTACTTTCACATTTTCCTTAAATTGCTCCATCAAAGAATCATCATCTTAAATCGAGCTAGTGATTATCTTGCCAAACAAATTACATATTTGAACTCCTCGTGATCTCCTCTTCGATTCCATACCAACCTCATTACATTTGGGTAACTTTCTAAAATCACTAATTTTATGTGTTCTTGAGATTTTTGAGTTATAAGGTTGTTAATTAGTGTCTATGGCTCGAGTCTAGTTTGTTTATGTGATTTGTATGCTCGTTTTTGATATTTTGATGTAACTAGTTCATATTGAAAGAATGCTTGCTTAATCTTGAGTTTTAGGTGTTCATATGTTGTTGAATGATGAAAGTTCATGTTTTAATTGTGTTCCTAACATCACTAGCTTCAAATTGGTATGTAGGTTGACATGGATTAGTTTCATATGCAAGATTGTTGAATTTGTGATTTTGGATTAGGGTTTGATGAGCTTTACATGAACTTTTGATGCATTAAATGACATGAGATGTTAATTGTAAGTGTTAGGTTGTGTTGTATGCTTAATTACCTTCGAAACGGCATATTGTACATGTAATTTGGTTGCCAAATCATTTAATTGCAATATTGACTTGAATGCATTGACTATGGAACATTAAATGCGGTTTTGTTTGTCATAAGTGCAAGCTTGATTGATGATATGTGTTTAGTTGCATTCCTTATCAAAATACCTTTCCAACGATGTATGATAGGCGTTATAAGCATTTGCGGGTCAAGAATTGTGTTAGAAATGGTTTTGGTTCGTGCACATTTAAAAAGCAGAAAAATAGCTGAAGCAGCAGGGTGGCGCGGCGCGCCATACCCCCCGCGCGGCGCGCCGATTGGGTCTGTCCAATTTGGTCAATTTTCGAATAATGTTTGGCATGCTACGCACCTCCGATTAACATGTAACTTGGCCAACATGCTCATATATGATTTCTAAGATTAGAAAAATAGTTCGGAACCCGACCCGAACGTGTTGACTTTCGTTGACTTTGACCGACCAAAGTTTGACTTTTTGTCAAACTTAACCAAATGATTATGCAACCTTCCTAACTTATTTATATACTTGTATCTTGCATGAAACTTGGCAATTTGATTTCACATGCTAAATAATCGAGTCGTAACGAGCCATAGGACTAATTGAACATCTTTGACCTATCGTGTTTACCGTTATTGATACAACCTATTGTTTAGGTCAAGACTAGCATTGTTCTTTGCACACGTTTACTTGTTGAAGTACTTTACTACTCGTGCACTCAAGGTGAGATCATAGTCCCACTTTTACTCTTTTTGAACTTATATTTGGGATGAGAAAACATAAACGATTCTTTTGAACTAAGTGAACACAAGTACAGGAAAACAAACATTCTACATACGAGTTTAGAACAAAATCCTCAATTCGATTATCATTAGTTACACTTGCAGGGTGTAAGCGAGAACTTATGTTGTATGGATCCATATGGGTTTGACAAACCCTCATTCAAACGGTTCGCTACCGTTTACGAATGAAATATATTTTCGAGAAACAGTGTATGTTCTAGCACTAAGTGATGGGGTTCAATGGAAGGAAACGTTAAGCATTGATAATTGGGTGCTCGTGAAACAAACTTTTGGAATGTATTACTATTATTTCATTGATGCAAATCTTGTGGTTCACTTGTACTTATTTACTTAAACCTATGATTTCACCAACGTTTTCGTTGACAGATTTCTATGTTTTTCTCAGGTCCTTGAACGATACATGATACATGCTTCCGCTCATTATTTTGATACTTGCATTGGATGTCGAGTATACATGCATACATGGAGCGTCTTTTGGATACTTTTAAATTGTGTCGCATAAGTTTCATTTGTACTTAAACTTGGTATCGTAACTTGTGGTGGAACTATTCTTGTAAAACTTGAACAACCTTTACATTTGAAATGAATGCGACATATCTTTTGGTCAACGTTGTTTTAAAGACTTATGACCACGTAACGGGACCTAAGTAGACGGCGCCGTCAATGACGATTTGGTCGGGTCGCTACAGATGGTATCAGAGCGTTGGTTGTAGGGATTTAGAGTTCATTAGTGTCAACCCCGAGTCATAGGGTACATTGGTGAGTCTAGACTACAACCGGCATATAGACTTGAAGTAGGAATTACTTGACTACTTGTGCATTTATACTCGAACGTTTCTACTCATATCTACTCTTAGTTCATCTTAATCTCACGTTGTTTAATTTGATTGACACGCCACCTTGACTATATGAAATGATGTCGAATGCACATATGAATTAGGGTAATATAATTTCCGGGATTATATTACGGTGACTCGTATGAACGTTCCGACATTATGACATAAAGAATTTAAGGCGAGTCGAAAAAAAAAAAAAAAAAAAAAAAAAAAACTTGTCTTTATCTTTATTCTATATCACGGTTAGTATTATTGAGAATACTAATCAATGATATTCTTGTGTCTTGAAGGAACAATGGCTCCTCGTCGTGTACGCCGCAATGAAACTCCCGAACAAGCTCTCGAACGAATGATAGCTACCGCCGTAGATGCGGCCATGGCCGGTCACTCATCCAACAACAATAATAATAACAACCACAACAACAACAACAACAACAACAACAACAATGGAGCCGGAAACTCAAACGAGGGATGCTCCTATAAAGCTTTCATGGGGTGCAAACCTCACACTTTTGATGGAACCGGGGGACCGGTCGTGCTCACCCGATGGTTTGAGCAAACGGAAGCCGTCTTTAGCATAAGCGGTTGTCGGGACCAAGACAAGGTCAAATACTCCACTCACACTTTCTCCGGAATTGCTCTAACATGGTGGAACACCTATGTTCAATCGGTGGGTACCGATGAAGCTCATGCCCTCTCTTGGGCCGATCTAAAGGAAAAGATGATTGTTGAATATTTTCCGCGCGAAGAAACCCGAAAGCTTGAGGAAGAACTAAGAGCTTTGAAAGCGGTCGGAAACGACCTTAAAGCTTATAATCAACGCTTCGCCGAACTATCCTTGATGTGTCCTAATCTTGTTAACCCCGAATCTCAAAGGATTGAGCTCTACATGCTCGGTCTTCCAAAAAGCATCAAACAAGGGGTGATGTCATCCAAACCCACTACTCATCAAGCCGCTATGAACATGGCTCGCCAACTAATCGAAACGGTTGACGAAATCGTAGTTCTGGCACCTAAAGCCGAGGATAAATCGAGCGGCAACAAAAGAAAGTGGGAACCCTCCCAATCAAGCAACAACAACTTTGCTAAGAAGCCTTACACCTCCGACGGCAAGAAAGGTTATGCCGGGAACCTACCTCTTTGCAACAAATGCAACAAACATCACTTTGGCGAATGTAGTAAGATAATTTGCCACCGGTGCCAAGGAGTTGGTCATAAGGCCAACGATTGTAAAAGTGCCACTCCCGTCGCTCGAAAGTGGCCCAATGCACCAAAGACGGGCACTTGTTACGAATGTGGCCAAACGGGTCATTATAGAAATGCATGCCCGAAAAGGAAAGATAACACCAACACGCGCGGCCGAGCTTTCAACATCAACACCGAGGAAGCCCGGGATGACACTGAACTAGTCACGGGTACGTTTCTTCTCAACAATTCTTATGTCTCTTGCTTATTCGATTCGGGTGCCGATAAATGCTTTGTATCCAAGACTTTGACTCATTCTTTTAGCACTCCACCTCTTCCATTAGATACCACTTATACCATTGAAGTAGCTAACGGAAAACTATTAAGTGCCGACACATATTACCGGGGGTGTACGTTAAACATTTTGGGTAAGGAATTTGAAATTGACTTGATACCCATGGAACTAGGAAGCTTTGATGTAATAATCGGTATGAATTGGTTAGTCAAAACGAAATCTCACATTCTTTGTGATCTTAACGCAATCCGAATTCCTATCGAGAATGGTGAACCTTTGATTGTTTATGGCGATAAGAGTTGCACCAGACTCAACCTCGTTTCGTGCCTTAAAGTTAGAAAACTACTCCGTAAGGGTTGTTTTGCGATCCTTGCCCACGTTAAGAAAGTCGAGTCCGATGAGAAGCACATCGATGATGTGCCAATTGTTAGTGACTATTCCGATGTATTTCCCGATGAATTGCCGGGTCTTCCGCCTCATCGACCGGTTGAATTCCAAATCGATCTTATTCCGGGAGCCGCACCCGTAGCGCGTGCACCATATAGACTCGCTCCATCTGAAATGCAAGAATTGCAAAGTCAAATCCAAGAACTACTTGATCGTGGTTTTATCCAACCTAGCCATTCACCTTGGGGCGCTCCGATTTTGTTTGTTAAAAAGAAAGACGGATCCCTACGAATGTGCATTGATTATCGCGAACTAAATAAATTGACGGTTAAGAACCGATATCCTCTTCCTCGCATCGATGACCTCTTTGATCAACTACAAGGGTCTTGTGTATATTCGAAAATCGATCTCCGCTCGGGTTATCATCAATTGAGGGTTAAGGGGGAAGATGTCTCCAAAACCGCTTTCCGAACTCGTTATGGTAGTTATGAATTCCTTGTCATGCCATTTGGTCTCACTAACGCACCGGCGGTATTCATGGATCTTATGAACCGCGTGTGCAAACCGTATCTCGATAAATTCGTTATTGTGTTCATCGATGACATATTGATCTATTCTAAAAATGAAGAAGAGCACGAACAACATCTCCGACTTGTGCTTGAACTTTTAAGACAAGAACAACTCTATGCCAAATTCTCCAAGTGTGAATTTTGGTTAAAGGAAGTTCAATTTCTTGGTCATGTTGTAAGTGACCAAGGTATTAAAGTCGATCCATCGAAAATCGAAGCCATTAGCAAATGGGAGACTCCTACTACTCCTACTCACATTCGTCAATTTTTGGGTCTCGCCGGGTACTATCGTAGATTCATCGAAAATTTCTCTTTGGTTGCACGCCCTCTAACCGCCTTGACTCACAAGGGAAAGAAATTCATTTGGGCGACCGAACATGAATCCGCATTCCAAATCTTGAAAACGAAGCTAACCACCGCTCCTATCTTGTCACTTCCCGAAGGCAATGATGACTTTGTTGTATATTGCGATGCCTCAAAACATGGTTTTGGGTGTGTATTGATGCAACGAACGAAAGTCATTGCTTATGCTTCTCGACAACTTAAAATTCATGAACGAAACTATACGACACATGATCTCGAACTCGGAGCCGTTGTCTTTGCACTTAAAATGTGGAGACACTATCTTTATGGAACCAAGAGTACTATCTTTACCGACCACAAAAGTCTCCAACACATTTTCGATCAAAAGCAACTAAACATGAGACAACGACGGTGGATTGAAACTTTGAACGATTACGATTGCGAGCTTCGTTACCATCCCGGGAAGGCAAATGTAGTAGCCGATGCCTTAAGTCGAAAAGAAAGAGTGGTGCCTCTCCGTGTCCGAGCTTTAAACATCACCATTCACACCAACCTTAATAGCCAAATTCGGGTAGCCCAAGATGAGGCTCTTAAGGATGAAAACATCTCTCTCGAACACTTGAACGTCCTCACCTCTCGATTCGAAGTTAAAGAAACCGGACTCCGATATTTCGCCGGAAGAATTTGGGTGCCTAGTTATGGGGACCTACGAAGCCTTATTTTAGATGAAGCCCATAAGTCACGATACTCGATTCACCCCGGTGCCAATAAGATGTACCACGACCTTAAACAGCTATATTGGTGGCCGAATATCAAAAGGGAAGTAGCTACTTATGTTTCCAAGTGTTTGACATGTTCCAAAGTCAAAGCCGAACACCAAAGACCGTCCGGACTACTTCGACAACCCGAGATCCCGCAATGGAAGTGGGAAGGGATAACGATGGATTTTATCACCAAACTACCAAAAACGACGGGCGGTTATGATACCATTTGGGTTATTGTTGACCGTCTCACCAAATCCGCACACTTCCTTGCCATGAAAGAAACGGACAAAATGGAGAAACTTGCACAACTTTACATTAAGGAGATCGTAGCCCGACACGGTGTACCTTTATCGATTATCTCCGACCGAGATGGCCGTTTCGTTTCTAGATTTTGGCGTACATTGCAAGAAGCGTTGGGAACGCGTTTAGACATGAGCACCGCATATCATCCTCAAACCGATGGACAAAGCGAACGTACAATTCAAACCTTAGAGGACATGTTACGAGCTTGCGTGGTTGACTTCGGAAAAGCTTGGGACAAGCACTTACCTCTCGCCGAGTTCTCTTACAACAATAGTTATCACGCGAGTATTAAAGCCGCACCTTTTGAAGCGCTATATGGCCGCAAATGTCGTTCACCTCTTTGTTGGGCCGAGGTAGGCGACGTGCAAATCACCGGACCCGAACTCATTCACGAAACCACCGAGAAAATCGTTCAAATCCGAGATAGGCTTAGGACGGCCCGAAGTCGTCAAAAGAGCTATACCGATAAACGACGCAACGATCTTGAATTTCAAGTCGGTGACCGAGTAATGTTAAAAGTCGCACCTTGGAAGGGTGTAATCCGTTTTGGGAAACGCGGGAAGCTAAATCCGCGGTATATTGGTCCTTTCGAAATCTTGGAGCGTATTGGAACCGTTGCTTATCGTTTGGATCTTCCGCCTCAATTGAGCTCCGTTCATCCTACTTTCCATGTATCTAACTTGAAAAAGTGTCTTGCCGAACCCGATATCGTCATTCCTCTCGAGGAGCTTACCATTGATGACAAACTTCATTTTGTGGAGGAACCGGTTGAAATTGTGGACACCTCCGTCAAGACATTGAAACAAAGCCGAATCCCGATTGTCAAGGTTCGTTGGAATGCCAAAAGAGGACCCGAGTTTACTTGGGAAAGACAAGATCAAATGCAAAGGAAGTATCCTCATCTATTCGTGAATTCGGAAACGCAAGATCTCGAGGAAGAAACAACGACTACTACGCCTACTTAAATTTCGGGACGAAATTTCTTTTAAGGAGTAGGTAATGTAACATCCCGCCTTTTTCCGTTTACTTTTCCGTTTAACTATTTATGTTCCGTTATATGTTTATAACACGTCTCGTTGATACGCGTTTCAAATTATCTTGTTTAGGTAATTTAACGCACCCGATTAAAACATGAGGGACTAAACTTGTCAAAGTGTCAAAGAAACCACTAGGTCAAAGTGGTGGTCAACACCCTTTCTATCCACTCATTCACATTTTCATTTTCATTTTCCTTTATTTCTCCTACTTTCACATTTTCCTTAAATTGCTCCATCAAAGAATCATCATCTTAAATCGAGCTAGTGATTATCTTGCCAAACAAATTACGTATTTGAACTCCTCGTGATCTCCTCTTCGATTCCATACCAACCTCATTACATTTGGGTAACTTTCTAAAATCACTAATTTTATGTGTTCTTGAGATTTTTGAGTTATAAGGTTGTTAATTAGTGTCTATGGCTCGAGTCTAGTTTGTTTATGTGATTTGTATGCTCGTTTTTGATATTTTGATGTAACTAGTTCATATTGAAAGAATGCTTGCTTAATCTTGAGTTTTAGGTGTTCATATGTTGTTGAATGATGAAAGTTCATGTTTTAATTGTGTTCCTAACATCACTAGCTTCAAATTGGTATGTAGGTTGACATGGATTAGTTTCATATGCAAGATTGTTGAATTTGTGATTTTGGATTAGGGTTTGATGAGCTTTACATGAACTTTTGATGCATTAAATGACATGAGATGTTAATTGTAAGTGTTAGGTTGTGTTGTATGCTTAATTACCTTCGAAACGGCATATTGTACATGTAATTTGGTTGCCAAATCATTTAATTGCAATATTGACTTGAATGCATTGACTATGGAACATTAAATGCGGTTTTGTTTGTCATAAGTGCAAGCTTGATTGATGATATGTGTTTAGTTGCATTCCTTATCAAAATACCTTTCCAACGATGTATGATAGGCGTTATAAGCATTTGCGGGTCAAGAATTGTGTTAGAAATGGTTTTGGTTCGTGCACATTTAAAAAGCAGAAAAATAGCTGAAGCAGCAGGGTGGCGCGGCGCGCCATACCCCCCGCGCGGCGCGCCGATTGGGTCTGTCCAATTTGGTCAATTTTCGAATAATGTTTGGCATGCTACGCACCTCCGATTAACATGTAACTTGGCCAACATGCTCATATATGATTTCTAAGATTAGAAAAATAGTTCGGAACCCGACCCGAACGTGTTGACTTTCGTTGACTTTGACCGACCAAAGTTTGACTTTTTGTCAAACTTAACCAAATGATTATGCAACCTTCCTAACTTATTTATATACTTGTATCTTGCATGAAACTTGGCAATTTGATTTCACATGCTAAATAATCGAGTCGTAACGAGCCATAGGACTAATTGAACATCTTTGACCTATCGTGTTTACCGTTATTGATACAACCTATTGTTTAGGTCAAGACTAGCATTGTTCTTTGCACACGTTTACTTGTTGAAGTACTTTACTACTCGTGCACTCAAGGTGAGATCATAGTCCCACTTTTACTCTTTTTGAACTTATATTTGGGATGAGAAAACATAAACGATTCTTTTGAACTAAGTGAACACAAGTACAGGAAAACAAACATTCTACATACGAGTTTAGAACAAAATCCTCAATTCGATTATCATTAGTTACACTTGCAGGGTGTAAGCGAGAACTTATGTTGTATGGATCCATATGGGTTTGACAAACCCTCATTCAAACGGTTCGCTACCGTTTACGAATGAAATATATTTTCGAGAAACAGTGTATGTTCTAGCACTAAGTGATGGGGTTCAATGGAAGGAAACGTTAAGCATTGATAATTGGGTGCTCGTGAAACAAACTTTTGGAATGTATTACTATTATTTCATTGATGCAAATCTTGTGGTTCACTTGTACTTATTTACTTAAACCTATGATTTCACCAACGTTTTCGTTGACAGATTTCTATGTTTTTCTCAGGTCCTTGAACGATACATGATACATGCTTCCGCTCATTATTTTGATACTTGCATTGGATGTCGAGTATACATGCATACATGGAGCGTCTTTTGGATACTTTTAAATTGTGTCGCATAAGTTTCATTTGTACTTAAACTTGGTATCGTAACTTGTGGTGGAACTATTCTTGTAAAACTTGAACAACCTTTACATTTGAAATGAATGCGACATATCTTTTGGTCAACGTTGTTTTAAAGACTTATGACCACGTAACGGGACCTAAGTAGACGGCGCCGTCAATGACGATTTGGTCGGGTCGCTACAGTTCCTACTTTGTTACATTCATCGATGATCATTCCAGGAAGGTGTGGGTTTATACCTTAAAGTCAAAGGATCAAGTATTTGAAAAGTTTAAAGAATTTCATACACTAGTTGAAAGGCAAACGGGAAAGAAACTCAAGTGTATTCGGACTGATAATGGCGGTGAATACATTGGCAGATTTGATGCTTACTGTAAGGAGAATGGTATTCGGCATCAAAAGACTCCACCAAAGACACCTCAGTTGAATGGCTTAGCAGAGAGGATGAACAGAACTTTGGTTGAGAGAGTTAGATGTTTGCTTTCACATGCAGGGTTGTCCGATTCCTTTTGGGGTGAGGCTTTAAATACGGCAGTTCATATTATTAATCTAACCCCTTGTGTTCCTTTGCGTTTTGATGTTCCTAACAGGGTTTGGAGCGGCAAAGATGTTTCTTACCGTCATTTACGAGTTTTTGGATGTAAAGCTTTTGTTCATGTTCCCAAAGATGAGAGGTCAAAGCTTGATATGAAGACTAAGCCATGTGTATTCCTCGGCTATGGTGAAGATGATTTTGGGTACAGGTTATATGATCCAGTTCAGAAGAAACTTGTACGAAGCCGAGATGTTGTTTTTACAGAAGATCAGATGTTAAAAGATGTTGAGAAGACAGATTCAGTTCCTCAAACTAGTGCTGATCTTGTTGATTTGGATCCAGTTACTCCACAACATGTTGGAGATGATGTTCATAATGATGAACATGGTACTGATGATGATTATGCTCCGGAGCAGATAGAGATTCCAGTACCAGATGTACCCCCATTTGTCCCACTTAGGCGGTCTACCCGAGACCGTCATCCTTCTGTTAGATATTCTGCTGATGAGTATGTATTAGTTACTGATGGGGGAGAGCCAGAATGTTATTCAGAAGCAATGAAAGATGAGCATAAGAAAGAGTGGGGTGAAGCTATGCAAGATGAGATGAATTCCTTGCATGAGAACAATACTTATGAGCTGGTGAAGTTACCTAAAGGCAAGAGAGCTTTGAGAAACAAATGGGTATTCAAAGTGAAGACAGATGAGCTTACTTCACAACCAAGGTACAAAGCTAGGTTAGTCGTTAAAGGATTCAGCCAGAAAAAGGGTATTGATTTTGATGAGATTTTCTCACCGGTTGTGAAGATGGGATCTATTCGAGTGGTTCTTGGATTAGCTGCTAGTCTTGATCTTGAGGTTGAACAGATGGATGTCAAGACTGCTTTTCTTCACGGTGATTTGGATAAGGAAATCTACATGATGCAACCTGAAGGTTTTCGGGTTAAGGGTAAAGAAAATTATGTTTGTAGACTTCAGAAAAGTTTATATGGGTTGAAGCAAGCACCGAGACAGTGGTATAAGAAGTTTGAGTCGGTTATAGGAAAGCAAGGCTACCGAAAGACAACTTCAGATCATTGTGTTTTCTTTCAGAGGTTTGGTGATGATGATTTCATCATATTGTTGTTATACGTTGATGATATGTTAATTGTTGGTAAAAATATTAAAAGAATTGTGCAGTTGAAGCGAGAATTGAACAAGTCTTTTGCTATGAAAGACTTGGGGCCAGCAAAACAGATTCTTGGCATTCGGATTTCTAGAGATAGAGGTGCTAAGACGTTACATATATCACAAGAGCAATACATTGAAAAGGTGCTAAGTAGATTCAACATGAAGAATGCTAAAGTGGTTAGTTCCCCTCTTACAAACAACTTTAAGCTAACAGAAAGAGATTGTCCTACTTCAAAGGAGGATGTTGAGGAGATGGATATAGTTCCATATGCGTCAGCAGTTGGTAGCTTGATGTATGCTATGGTGTGTACTAGGCCAGATATAGCTCATGCGGTAAGTGTTGTTAGTCGGTTTATGTCAAATCCGGGTAAGAAGCATTGGGAAGCGGTTAAATGGATTATGAGATACTTACGAGGTACTTCAAAGTTAGGTATCACATTCGGAAATGGAGAGCCGGTGCTTGTTGGTTATACAGACTCAGATATGGCAGGAAACAAAGATAACATGAAATCCACTTCTGGATATTTGATGACTTTCGCAGGGGGAGCAGTTTCATGGCAATCAAGGTTACAAAAGTGTGTTGCATTGTCTACAACCGAGGCTGAGTATATGGCAGCAACAGAAGCGTGCAAAGAACTATTGTGGATGAAAAGGTTTCTACAAGATATTGGGTTTAAGCAATCACGATATGTGGTTCTTTGTGATAATGAGAGTGCGATTCATTTAGCTAGAAATTCTATGTACCATAAGCGGACAAAACATATTGATGTGAGGTATCATTGGATTAGAGAACGTCTTGAAGATGGTTTGTTTGAACTTGATAAAGTTCATACCGATGATAATGGTTCCGACATGTTCACAAAGGCTTTAGCAAGTGAGAAGCTCAAGGTATGTTGCTCGATCGCCGGGATGGCGAACTCTTCCACATAATTGGAAAGGGGGAGATTTGTTGGGTTTATTATTTTGTTTCCATTTATGTGAAAGTAATGGCCCAAGCCCAACAAAAATAGGCCCAAATGCTTGTTGACTTGGTCAAGCATTCTAGGCATTTTGAACTCCAAGTGCAGATCCATTTTTCATTAAGAGAGAGATCAGAGAGTTTTAAGAAAAAGGGAGAAAACCCCAATTTCGTTTTTTAGCTACAGCAGTCCATAAAAGAGACGATCCCCGGAGATCCGACCGTTGAATCTTCTTCATTTTTGGGCTGTGTCTTCCTGACGTCAGTGCCAACATTTTCAACCGTTGAATTCGTCTAAAGAGGTCTGTAGCTCGTGATTTTGCTGCTGGAACAGAGAGCAGATTATTGGGTGACGAATTTCCTCTTTTGTCTTTAAATTGTTTCATATACTTGTTGATTATTGTTGTTCAAGAGTATGATGATGTTGTATGCCTCTAGTTGATCTAGAGAAGGATTATTGTATTGCTCTCTTTGTTGATGATAGTGGAATTTAAGTGGCTTACGAGTCCCGTGGTTTTTACTCTCGATTTTGAGGGGTTTTCCACGTAAAAAGTCTCGTGTGTATTGTGTGTGCTTATTTATTTCGTGTTTACTGATTTGGGACAGAATTGGGACTGATTTGTGATGATTGTGGTATAGCTTGTTTGTTAACATCCTCACGGGTTCATACGGGTCGGGAAAGTATTGGTCAAACGGGTTTGTTTCCGCTTTGTAGATTGTCCGTTGTGACTATTTTCCCATCATATAATAGCTAAATGTCACATTTACTGTTTTGCATATTGTATATGTGTAATATATGTAGAAGTATCATTAAAAATTAGGTTCTAGGAGCTATCTGAACCCATTTACTGTTTTGCATTTTGTATGAGTGGAGATTTTGCTTACTGGAAGTATATCAAGGGCTATATCCACATTTTGTATGGTAATGAACCATTCTAATATATAAAATTTACATAAGTATACTGTTATTTGTGAAACATCAGTTCATTGTCCATCATGTTTGGTAGAGTTGGCCAGATGTAGTCTTTTAAGGGTGAATGGGTCTATTTGGGTTATCATTCGCTGAAGGCTTAACAGAACAAGAATATAAAGCACATAAAAATAGGATGTTTGCAACCATTTAAGGATCTATTTATTTTTTCTCGATTCTTATTTGCATTTGTGTGTTACTTAATCCATATCATCAAATCATTTAAGGTGTTTCCATATGTGTATGTGTATTTTAAACACAAACAAAGGTGTTTTTTCAAGGTATCCGAAGAGTTGTTAAATACTACATTCAAAAATCAAGTACCGGAAATATTGTACCGCTACTAATTTTCTCTTTATTTGAGCTGTTTTCATATTAAAAAATGGTCCTAATTGACCCTATTAGAAATTGGCTCAAATGCTGAAAGCTGGTTGGAGAGATAAAAAGATTAGATGAGAATGAATACAGTTACAACTGAGATTTATTTTTATGATTTATTTATATATGAAATGAAACTCAGATTATCTTAAATTGTTATTTGCAGCATTATCTAATTTTCTGCCTGCAAGATCGATTATCATAATATGGAATCTAGACAACGTTTGTCTTTGGATCGAATCAGCACCCTCCCTCCACACATAATAGACGTCATCCTATCTCTTTTACCAATCAAAGATGCAGTTGGAACAAGTATTCTCTCAAGGGAATGGAGGTACAGTTGGACCAAAATTCCCGTACTCCGTTTTGGCGAGTATGAATTAAAGGGGTCAACAACTGGTAAGGATCGGCTATCCATTCTGGAGCAAACATTTGATTTTCCCCGTCTAGGAAAATTAATGATCAAGAAGTGTAAGTTTTTTAATGCTGTAAAGGAAAATTTGTTATTGCATCAGGGCCCACTACTCGAGTTCTCCCTTATTGCACTTGTAGACGAGACGTGTCTTGAACTCGACCTAATCATAAGTCATTTGTCAAGGAGGAATACTATCAAAATATTTGAACTCGTCTTGATTGGTGACTATAAGTATAGGTTACCGTCATCTATCTTTTCATTTCATCAGTTAACGTAGTTAAGTCTTCGTAATTGTTGTATTTACCTTCAACCAACATTTAAAGGATTTGGTTGCCTGACAAGCTTAAATTTGCAATTTGTGAAGATAACAACAAAAACTCTTATTCATCTTGTATCCAGTTGTCCACTACTTACAAGCCTCATTCTGGTAAGTAAATAAGTTATGATTATTATTTATATGCATTGTAATGAATTTTCATGACTTACTTAAATATTGTAAGTTGCTGCAGTGTTTAACTGAAGATGTTATTCTCGGTAATGACAAAGTTTCCATCACTGGCCTAATTGAGTGTTTGCCTGTTATTGAATGTCTGATTATTGATTCCTCTATTTCTCATGTAAGTTACTTATTCACATGACATGATATATAGTTTATTTATTTTATTTACTTGTAAAATAAAGACTTTGCCTAGCTAGTTAGTTACTCTTTGTTTTGATCTATGGTTCAAGTATTTTTTCGTAGACTCGCTTCCACAAGAGCTTCCAATTTCCTTAATCCACCTTACAGACTTGCATATAGAGGACATGCGTTTTCTTGACTTTTATATGTTACCTTTGCTTTTCCTTTTGATCCGATGCTCCCCAAATTTGGAGTTAATCAATCTACAAGTAAGTCACTTAAGTCCATCTTGTATCCTATGTTTTCAGATTCATGTCAAAATATACTACTGAGAAATTAAATAATTATATATATTTCTGGTAGGTGGATGATGATCCCGAAGTTGTAGAGAATTTTGAAAAAGAACCAATCACACTTAAGAGCTATTCAAATATTTGGTTGAAGAACCTAAATGACTTGGAAATTGTTGGAATGGGCGCCTTTAAGCTTCATTTGGAGCTTGTGCAACTAATATTGGCCAAGTCCCCCATGCTGAAGAAGGTAACCATACGGCTTTCTCATAATGTTATTGATGATGAAGAGTCAGATATATCAAGAATTCTGCTAAACTCCCCACGTGCATCAGGATCGGCAGAAATAATTATTAAGCCTTATCGCTAATTCTCTTGCTTGTAAATGCGAGCTGCTACTTGTTTACTGTAAAGTAAATTCCTCTATTCAGTCTTTAGAAACTTTTGAATTTTATTTTTTTGTTCAATTTTTGATACTTTGGACTTGGTAACGGGTGGTGTTACTTTAGCGATCACAGTTTCGAATCAGAAATGCAGTTTTAAAAACTGGTAGGAATATTTACGTATGAAGACGTACATCTGTTAGCATAATTAGGGAGTACAAAATAGAGCCATTAGTGTACCGGTCGATTAAGTACACTAATATTCATGTCATTCTCTGTATCACTTAGCCAAATTTATAATTTCATCTATGCATTACTTGACTAATTAATGTGATTTTTAGCTAAATTCATTTGAGAATTGAGATTTCCATTGTTATAAAAGGTGCAAGCTAGCATTTTGTTGTTGCCCTAAAGGAGCACATACTAAATTCTTCTTTAAACTTATAAGTCAAACTTAAAACTACTGATGTCATACTATAATTATTGGCAGTCGATCAGAATGCGAAGACTAAATCGAACTATTGATGTCTCATGCAAATAGTTATTGACGACAAAAAGCATAACTTGATGTCATGTAATAATAGCTGATAAAAGCATCAAGTATTCAAGTGTGTTGATGTCAAGTAATAGTAATAGCTTGGATGGCCACCAGGACTTCCTGTGAGGGGAGCCACCCGGGTTCGAATCTTGGCGAAGCCATTTCGTTCAAAAAGGGAGCTCAAGTGAGGATGCTTCATCTGGGATCCGGGTAAGCATGGGGGCTCGGGTACCCGAGGGTTTACCGGTCCTTAGGGCTCCAATGTGGGTGTTGCGGGGCGGGTTCACTCGTTAACCAAAAAAAAAAAGAAGGTAATAGTAATAGCAGGGCCGTTATGTTAAAATTATAGGTCCCGTGCAATAAATAAAAGTGGGCCCTTTATATATGAAATTTTTCATATTAAGTTCAATAATACTAATAAAGTCATATGTATTAAGATCAGTCAAAATAATAGTTGTAGAAAACGTATTGGAGCGGAATATTGGATTACGTTATACTTGTATTCAACGTCAATTATGTTTAATTTTTAAAATTTTAAACTCTTAATTAACAAATGAGCCTAAGTATATAATATAAAGCTAAAAAGTTACTTAGTCTGATGAAAGCCCAATGAAGATACAAACGGAATTAGAGAAATAAAACAAACCATAGGCCCTCGACAAAACAACAAAGCACAACACGGACCAAAGCGGAACTCTAACACGACATTCTAAAGACAACCACATAAAACCAATGTAACAAATTATAAAGAGAAATAAACAAAACCGAACTATAAAACAATTTCAAATCTACAGCCCAAGAAACAAGCAAGCAAACCAAGTGCATTTATCGACTATTCTAATTATAATTGTGTATTTGTGTATTATTAGTGAGTTTAAATGTGCGATTGAGAATATCATGATTAATCAGGCAAGTTGCATATAATTTTGTTGAAATTTCTCATAGAGTAATGTTTTGAACGGTGTTTTTCTTGACATGTATAGCTTGGTGATTCGTTTTAGGTGCAAGAAGGGAGGTTTTTAGATCTTTATAGTTTTGATGAAGCACTCAGATGAGGAAGATGGTATTGAAGAGCCCTCATCATCGAACTCAGGCTCGTAGAATTCTATGGTTGGATATAGACGTGTACAATTGCGGAAATAATAGACTTGAGCCTAATTCAACTCTAAAAGTTAATTCAAGTGAATGAGGAACCTAAGCTATTATAAGCACCATAATATATAGTCTCATATTCGATGTGGGATGAGACAACTCAACACGCTCCCCTCACATGAGGCGCAGATCATTGCGGGTGCGATCCCAACATCAATACCTTAACTATGATACCATGCGGAAATAATAGACTTGAGTCCAATTCAACCCCAAAAGTTATAGAATACATAATGGGGTTATTTGGTGAGGTTTACATGTCTATATCTCCGGTATTTGGTTAGGTAGAGTACATTTTGAAGATGTGTTTGTGTTAGTGAAGTTTATTTGTTTCCGTAGTATTTCTAACTTTTATGCCAGCTGTTTTTACTTTATATTTTTATTAATAATTAAAAATTAAATAATGTTTATATTAATATTAACTAGTTTAATATCCACAAATTTTGCGGTTTTAGACATAAAGCTAGAGTACCATGATTTTTAATTTGTTATAACGTATATATGCAAACACTCAACAAAATTCATAATTGAACTTGTGTACTATGAATTCATATATAACCAAAAAGTACTTAAAATAATAAAATCTTCAAGAAATAATTATTATTTAGAATGACAAACTACATCCCATAAACCCATAACAATCATAAAGTAGCATCTCTTAAACTCTCTAAAGACCCATAACATTGATAAAGTAGCGTAATAGTCAAAGATTGTGTATCATGTATTTATGTATATCATTTACACATATGATTATCATAAAGTCATGGATATCATTTCCTGTAATGTGGGGAGGATTGCTATCATTCCCTAAAATAGTGTATTTATTTATGTATTTATGATAATGATATGTGTAAATAATATACATAAATACATGATACACAATCTTTGACTATTATAGCGAACTTGATCAGAATTATTAATTGTTTCGGCGATGCCTTCAGACTAAAAATCATCATGGCTCAAAGCAAAATATATGGGGTAAATGTGAGAGATTCAGAGGTGGGTGCAATGGCTCGAACAGTGAGGTGCTCTCATGGTAAATTGCCATTTATTTATCTCGGACTTCCAGTTGGTAAAGTGATGCATCACTCTTCCTTCGTTGTTAACAAATTCCTTGCTCGGCTTACTCTCCGGAAGGCCATCAATTGGGGTATGCTCACATTAGCTAAGTCGATTGTGGGGAGCTTACCTCTATATTTCATGTCCCTTTTCAAGTCGCCTAAGTGTGTGCTACAATCCATAGAAAATCTCATAAGGAAATTTCTATGGATCAATTTTGATAATAAGGCCATCTCTTGGATAAGTTGGAACAACACAATGGCGTCAAAAGATAAAGGTGGCCTGGGAATTGGAAGTTTAAAGGCTAAAACCCACATTTGTAATCATTTGTAAATATTCATGAAAAAATTATGTATAGTTTGTGAATTCTCCTTTAAAAAAGTTGTTTTTGTCCTAAATTATCCTAAATTAGCACATACTTAGAACTAATACAAACGATCTTGATACTAAGGGTGTGTTTGTTTGCCTCTTAATGAAATGGTTCAGTGCTGAATGCTGAACCATTCAGCATTCAGTGCGTTTGTTTCTGACCTCTGAATGATATATGGTGCTGAATGGTTCAGATGTCAGTGCTGAACCATTCAGAGATGAAACACTCTCTTAACCATTAAGAGGCTAAATTTTCTGTAATTTTCTCCTCAAAACCTATCCTGAACACTTAACTAACAAGTATATTGAATATTTTATTCATGTTCCTTTTTTTTTTTTTTTTTTTTTTTTGATAAGGTAATTTTACTCAGTTTATATCGTTCATTCTAAATGATTATCAAACAGCTTATTTCATTCAGAACAAACTTTATTGAGAGGCTTTGAATCATTCAGATTCTGAACCATTCAGCGCTAAATCATTCAGTATTATCAAACGCACCCTCTAAGATTAATATTTCAACATCTATCTTTTCTATCTATATCTATATAGATTCTATTATATTCCTAAAATGATGACATCATAAATAAGCTTTTTCCTTTACAAAAGAAATTCAAAAAATAAAAAGAAAAAATTTTAAGCCATGTTAATGATGTCAAATTTAAAATATAAGCTAAGGTTCTTTACGCCCTAAATTCTTCACTATGAAACCCTAAATTACGGAGGAAATCACGATATTCTATTAAAAGTTTTATTTTTTCTCCAGGTAAGTCATACTAAAGCACGCCTCTTTTGTAATTGGATATCTTTAACAGGTAAGTAATATCTAGAATCTGAATCATCTTCTTTATAGCGTCTTCTCATCTGGCTTCATCCACAGGTAAATAATCATCGTCAACAGGTAAACGAAACATTCTGTAATACCTATCATTGTGAAAAGATGTTATTTTTTTCGATTATAACTTGATTTTGGGTGTTAGGGTTTTATACAGTTTCAATTTCATGGTTAAGGAAATGAGATTTTTCTTCCAATGTAAGGTATATCTATCTTCTCATTCGTGGTTTTGATTTGTAACTTCTTAAGTGTTTATGATTGTCTTTTGTTATTGGTGGTACTATATGATAATTTTAATTTTACCAAGAAAATGATTTGTAGTGCTTACCATGTGTTCGATGAAATTCCTCAATGAATTTGTTTTAATTTTACTAATATGGGTTCTCAATATGAGACTAATTTTATGCATCATATCCTACAGGAAGTGAAGTGACCTATTGAATGATACAACTAAAGTGAGTGTATGGTTTTGTATGAAAAATATTAGGTGTTTGTTTGTTGGAGGTTTGATTGATGAAAGGACTTTGCTAGAGTTTTGATTTAAAATGAATTTTGAAGCTAGCCAATAGCTGTTAGGGGTTTTGTCTAATCTAATATGATGAGATCATGACTGTCTTCGGTTTATATTTTAGTTTCTACTATTTGAAGTTATTACAGTCATTTTTAGGCTTTTTTTGTGCTTAATTTGGTTTCTTAGCTGTTTTAGTTTTGCTTTCCCTGTAGTATTTTTAAAATTTGTTTACCATTACAAATATCTTCTTTAATGGGTTTGATTTTTTTATCCTTAAATGGTGATCATTGTTCTGTTAATTGATGGAAAGTAGTGTCTTAAACTACAAATTTTGGGTTTTATTACCTCTTTAACAATTATATGGTTGAAGCAGGAAGCCATGGTAGGCCTTAAAGGTCGCAAGCTAGGACTAATGGATTTTGAGAAAAGCATCAAAAGGTTGTCATACAAAAAATCAAATTCAAGATCAGGTAATGTATGTTACAAATTGTGCCAAACTTATGGTGTTGTATGGATAAAGCCAGTTAACCATGAATGTGTATGCTGGGTTTATTTTTGGCTTCAGTTATACGCACTTTCAAGTATCATCAATATATAAATATCCCACATTTGAAGTTTGTGTTGGGTTATTGTTATGAGTATAACATATAGTTATCTCTTCAGACTACTTTTGATTACATAAATTATATCACACTAATACAATAATCATTTTTATTTCCATCTTTACACTTCACAGACTTTTGGAAACACTATAGTCATTTGTAATGCATGTTAGTAAGCTATATATTATTTTGGCGTAGATAAGTTTTGTATTGTTTATACATAGTATCCGGTAGCATACTAACCAACATGTTTTTTGCAGTAACTTCTCAAGTGTTGCAAAATGATAGTTATGAATCCTTATTTGAACAAATCCATACTTTAGCATATATGTAAGATGTATCAATATATGCAAAATTAATATTTGTAAGATGTAGCCAAGGCAATGCAACTGGTTAATAATATTTAATGATGTATTTGGGTCACATTGCATCTTACGTCACATTTTGTAAATTTGTTTCATACCCGCGAAGCCTTTTATTTATTTATTTTCCTACCTATGGAATCCTTTCAAATTTGCTTTTTTAACTATAATTTTCTAAATATGTTTCTTTAAATATAGCATTGTAAGGCAATCTGGACCCATATAATGTTTTTATTTAGTTATTATATTATCAATAACATTTTGTACTTTGAGACGGCATTGCTCTCAAGTGGGAATAAGAGTAACACGGTTTAAGATGGCTAAATTTAAACCATCTTCACAGTTACAGGTTGCAATTTTCTATGTGTATGTGTGTAATCCTAATTGTCGTTCTTGCTTAGATTGTTTATGATAGATTGACATATAGATGCAGGAGTTTTGAGTTGATTACAATGGTAAGTGCTCATGAAACAAATGAACCTACTGGCATGTTTAATGGATTTGTAAGTTTTCCTTTTTCTTGAAAGTTTCTTATGCAAACTGGTAATAATTTTTTTTTATTGTTCTTTATTTTTTCCAATTGATCTTTTGGTATCATTTCAAGCTACTAAATTCTACTCATGTATATTTTGCTCGAATTAGGAATGGGTCAACCCTATTTTGTAAAGATTGTTAAAGTTATAAGTCTTCGCTAAAGGGAAACTGAAACCAACTGTATTAAATTAACGGCTACAAGTAATCATATTTACACTTTTAGTAGAAACAAAAATTATGGGATATCATGAGTCAGGTATGCCAAAATCTTAGTGGATTTATTATTATTCTTATGCAAGTTAGCTTTTCTCTTATCACTATTACTTTTATATTATGTGGAGTATAAGTAACATATGTTTTTAAATCACTAATTGCATTCTTTGACATTGGGTATTGTTGTTGTTATGTTACTAATTGACATTCCCACTGTTGGTGTTATGTTTTGTACATGAGTATGAATAGGTTGTTACAAGTTGACATTGTTAATACTTCGCTCTTTTATGTCAAGGGAGATTTAGATTTTTATCTGGTATGTTACTTGGTGTTTGTTGCAGGTTATGATGGTGGTTTTGTTGGTAGAATTTGAAGATCGGAAGATGATGAAGATATGTATGTTCAGTTCAATCTATATAAAATGTTAAGGTATTGTTCACTTCAATCTACTGTATATAATTACAATACAATATAAACAATTAGGAACACTGTGATACAGAAACACGTGGAGTAATACTACTACAGTAAGAAGCTCCACATTAGACCAAATGAAAGTAGCTCTACTTCATATGGAAGTAGAGATACTTCATAAGTATCAAACACAAGGACCTGCGTACTTTCACATTTTGCATACTGAACTTAACATATAAGCTTAACAATGTCATTTAAAATATTTAAAATGTTATAATGATATTCATGACCATTTAGTCACTTAGATTTTTACATAGTGACTTTATTTATTGATAGAGTTATAATTTTTTTTATCAAATGAATTGTGGGCTGAACTGTTATCAAATGGATCGAAATGAAAGCATAGTAGCTAAAGCTCGATATATAGGCTCCAGGTTGAATCTGAATGGCTGTCAGAATGGGTCAAACAAATGATGCAGGGCACTACAATTAATTACACTATGTGGAGCTCGAAAAATGAATATTAGTTGCTGCTGTTTGGAGCTACTTCTTTGAGCATCATGTATTGACGTGTGATTTTGTTTTAAATTGTACAAAGATAATAGAGGTGCATGAGTGTTATGTTATTAATGTGATCGTGTTTGGGTTTATTTTATCTGTATCAATTCACTTATAGTTGTAGATATTCTGATTTAGTATTAATGAGCTTTCCTTTCTTAAATGTCAACGTTTGATAATAACATGTAGCTATAAACTCTAATTCAATTCAAATTTAAGTAATACTAAGACTTTTATAAATAGTTTTTTATATATATATTTTTAGTAAACCCGTGAATGCACGGGTCATTAAACTAGTAGAGCTATTAAATCACTAGTCAAATTTATAACTACTTATGTCACACTATAAGACTATTCGTTGTGGTAAAGTGATATATTGTAGTGTTGTGAAGTTGTAAGGGGAAATTGCGCTGACGTCGTTGTATTGTGGAAAAGAGGTGACACTGTGTTAAAAGTTTTATTGTGGTGTTGAGTGTTTTAGGTGATACGTTAGGGATAACTAGTCCGGACCGGCCCGCGCGTTGCGGCGGGGGCTTTCGGGCTGCGTATTCATATTTAGCGTAGCGTTGTGTATTTACAGAGGGGAACACGGCTCATGTGTTAAACGCTGTTTTAGATGTCGTTGTGTTAAGCGTTTTTTAAAAAGTATCCGTTTCGAACGTAGTTAGTTTTGTTTTATTCAATAAATTTTTTCGAGTGCAACGGTGCTGTCGGAAAAATTTAACTCGCGGCGAGCAGAAAGATACGGGTTGTCGTTGTGTTTAGCGTTTTTTAAAAAGTGTCCGTTTTGAACGTGGTTAGTTTCGTTTTGTTCATAAAATTATTTCGAGTCTGACGCTGCCGTCGAAAAAATTTAACTCGTGGTGAGCGGGAGGATACAGGTTGTCGTTGTGTTTAGCGTTTTTTTAAAAATTGTCCGTTTTGCGTATAGTTAGTCCCGTTGGGGTTCATAAGATTTTTCGTAATTGAACGGTGGTCTCGAAAAAATTTAACTCGCACCGAGCGAGAAGATATGGCCGGTTATAAATTCGGGTGGAATTAGTTTCTTTTATTTTAATAAAATTATATATTTACACTTTTAACCCCTGAGAAAGTGTAAACTTGAGGGGTCGTTGTGTAACTATAAGCGAAGTTGAAGGACCATTTGTAATGTGAACGTAAACTCAAAACTACAATGAAATGTAACTAAAACTACATAGAATCCCACAACATTTATTATGTAAGGGTTAAAATTAATTAATAATTAATAATAATAATTAGTAGTAGGGTGAATAAATGAATCAATAAATAAAAATATCTTCCCAATGAAAAATAGCACTTCCGTTGTGTTGAAACTCATTAGAAGTTCCAGAGTTGAAACCTCTTAGGGGCAAAAAAAATAATAGCCCTTCCGTTTTGAATTTTAAATGGTCGTGCTTCAAAGTAATTTCTCCATCTAATGGTTGAGGCTATGTCAAATAAATTTTTAATGTGTTTAAAGTTCTTGATAAAAAATAAAAATAATAATTATAAGATAAAGTTTATTATTTATTATCAAATATTAATTTAATTAACTAATAGATTATTAATAAATTAATTATTAATTGTTTCTATTAATTTGAAATTTCACAATAAATAATAAATAAATTAGTTAATTAAAGGAGAGTGGTTTTCACACATCATTTTTTTAATCCATATATACCTAATTTACTATTATATCATTAATTATATTATATTATATTTAGAATAATAATATAAGTTGAATTTTGTAAATTATTTTGTGAGTATAACAGTGAATTTTTATTATATACAGTGTAGATAATGAAAAAAAGTGGTAGTGGGTGAGGATCACCGTGTTAGTGGTGTGTGACAGTTTCCACAAATTTCTTTCTAAATAGTCGACACGTCTCCAACTCCCGCGCAGAACAGTCTACACCAAACCCTAAATCAGACATCGTGAATCATTCTCTCGCGCTCACTAATTTATTTGTGTTGCCTTAATCGTCTGCAATCCCTCTTTCTATGTCGTAACTCATCATTCTTGATCGCATATATAGATATAAAAGCTTTATATATCGCGAAAACGATTTCTCATTTGCTATTTCGTTGTTAACGGTGAGTCATGAGATCTATATAGTTTTGTGTTTTTGTTATTTTATATTGTTCTTTGTACATCTGTATCCTTTTATACATGCGTATAGATATAGAATTTTTATATGAGCAGTTTTGCTTAATTGCAGTATATAGCAGATTAATACATGATCACAATTTCATCCAAATTGATTTCGTTGTTAATTTGAATATTTGATATGGTTATACTTATTATTGACTATTATTTGCGTGATCACGATTTTTATGATTCATTTTTGTGAAGTTTATGTTAATTAATGACAACCTTTTCTAAGTTGCGTTTTAACTAAACTAAAATTTGATGAATGACTTATCGTAATCATAAGTGGTCCTTAAGTCGTGTTGTCAGTTGGCTTAGGGCTGTAATGATACTGAATTATTTGAGTTGAAGTAATATAGTTCATCTGGTTTATGTTTAGTCCCTTTTATGCTAAGAAAGAGATATGTATTGAAATGGTTTGGTCCTGGTAAAACTACAAATCTGTACAGGCTCAAATTGGGGAAAATTGCCACAACGATTCCTACTATTGGTACGATTCGGTGTTGTCAACAAAACTAATTAAATACATACTGCTTTTTTCTTTTTTGCATTTTTCCATACCTAACATAGCGGTTACAGACTTACAGTAGTTTAATTATTTATGATAATTTGCAGAACCATAGATAAGAACAGGATTCCATGAGTTTTTCATGACTTTATTAGAGTGCTAAAAGAAAAATACGGAGTAGCCGAGTAGGTAAATTTGACATATAAAAGAAAAATAGTTAGGAAGCTGATGTGTTAGCATAATATTGATTCAAAAGAAAAATAACTCAGCTGTTTCATATGGTGTTTGAATGTGTGATGAAACTCCTGATTTCAACTTGAAACCAGTGTTAAAAATGGCTGAGTACTTGTTACCGGCGCTTTATACACGTTACCTGCTATAATTTGGGTCTATCATTCCGGGGGTTATAAATGTAATGCAGGTAACATGTGTAGATCTTTAAGCTGCGTACTTCTTTACCTGCTATAGTCTAGACACGTATATAATGTTGGGTTTATTATTTTGTTTCCATTTATGTGAAAGTAATGGCCCAAGCCCAACAAAAATAGGCCCAAATGCTTGTTGACTTGGTCAAGCATTCTAGGCATTTTGAACTCCAAGTGCAGATCCATTTTTCATTAAGAGAGAGATCAGAGAGTTTTAAGAAAAAGGGAGAAAACCCCAATTTCGTTTTTTAGCTACAGCAGTCCATAAAAGAGACGATCCCCGGAGATCCGACCGTTGAATCTTCTTCATTTTTGGGCTGTGTCTTCCTGACGTCAGTGCCAACATTTTCAACCGTTGAATTCGTCTAAAGAGGTCTGTAGCTCGTGATTTTGCTGCTGGAACAGAGAGCAGATTATTGGGTGACGAATTTCCTCTTTTGTCTTTAAATTGTTTCATATACTTGTTGATTATTGTTGTTCAAGAGTATGATGATGTTGTATGCCTCTAGTTGATCTAGAGAAGGATTATTGTATTGCTCTCTTTGTTGATGATAGTGGAATTTAAGTGGCTTACGAGTCCCGTGGTTTTTACTCTCGATTTTGAGGGGTTTTCCACGTAAAAAGTCTCGTGTGTATTGTGTGTGCTTATTTATTTCATATTTACTGATTTGGGACAGAATTGGGACTGATTTGTGATGATTGTGGTATAGCTTGTTTGTTAACATCCTCACGGGTTCATACGGGTCGGGAAAGTATTGGTCAAACGGGTTTGTTTCCGCTTTGTAGATTGTCCGTTGTGACTATTTTCCCATCAAATTGGTATCTAGAGCTAGGTTATTTGATTTGACTTGTGTGAAAGATGGAAGCTAATACAAGTAAAATGATTAGTTTAAATGGTTCAAATTATCATGTTTGGAAAGGTAAAATGGAGGATCTTCTTTATGTGAAAGATTATTATTTGCCTGTTTTTACTGAGGATAAACCTGAGGAAAAATCTGATGCTCAATGGAAAATTTTGCATAGACAAGTATGTGGGTATATTCGGCAGTGGGTTGATGATAATGTTGTGAATCATATTACTGGGGAGACTGATGCTAAAGCCTTATGGAAAAAGCTTGAGCAGTTATATGAACGAAAGACTGTGAATAACAAGTTGTTCTTAATTAAGCAGATGATGGCTTTGAAGTATCATGATGGGACTCCTATTACAGATCACCTAAATGCATATCAGGGTATTATAAATCAGCTTGCAGGTATGGGTATCAAGTTTGAGGATGAGATTCAAGGTCTCTGGTTACTTGGTACATTACCAGACTCTTGGGAGACTTTTAGGACATCTTTGTCCAACTCTGCACCGAATGGTACTATCACCATGGAATTGGCTAAGGGTAGTATATTGAATGAAGAGATGAGAAGAAAGTCACAAGGTTTCTCTTCACAGTCAGATATCTTGGTCACAGAAACGCGGGGGAGAAGTCATAGTAGAGGTCAGGGTAAAAGAGGCAATCATCGTAGCAGCTCACGCAAAGGCAAATTTGCTAACGTTGAGTGTTATAATTGTCATGAAAAGGGGCACACAAAGTGGTATTGTCCAAAGTTGTAGAATGAGAAGAAAAAGGCATATGACAAGAATAAACAAAAGAAAAGTGATGGTGTTGATGATGATAAGGTTGAAGTTAACGCTATCACAGATGAGTTCTTTGTTTGTATTGATTATGATATGATCAATCTTACTCATGATGACACGAGTTGGATTGTTGATAGTGGTGCTACATGTCATGTTGCAATTTGTAGAGATCACTTCTCATCTTACACTCCAGGTGACTATGGATTTGCTAGGATGGGTAATGCCGGGTTATCAAAGATCGTTGGTATTGGAGATGTTTGTTTGAAATTTGACACGGGAATGGAGTTAGTTTTGCATAATGTAAAACATGTTCCGGATATGAGACTTAATGTTATTTCAACAGGCATTCTTGATGATGATGGTTATTATAACGGTTTTGGTAATGGTATTTGGAAACTAACTCTTGGTTCTATGATAGTGGGAAGAGGCAAGAAAGACTCAAGATTATACATCACGCGTCCGAAGATCATCCAGAACATTGTTAACGCAGTGGACAATGTTGATTCTACTGAGTTGTGGCATAAAAGACTTGGCCACATGAGTGAAAAGGGGATGTCTATCTTGTTCAAGAAGAATGTGTTGTCGGGTGTTAGTGGTATTGATTTGAGTAAGTGTTCTCACTGTTTGGCAGGGAAACAGACCAGAGTTGCGTTTAAGAGTCATTCTCCTTTTCGAATGGAGAACGTACTTGATCTAGTTCATTCGGATGTTTGTGGGCCTATGAAGACTAGGACACTTGGTGGATGTTCCTACTTTGTTACATTCATCGATGATCATTCCAGGAAGGTGTGGGTTTATACCTTAAAGTCAAAGGATCAAGTATTTGAAAAGTTTAAAGAATTTCATACACTAGTTGAAAGGCAAACGGGAAAGAAACTCAAGTGTATTCGGACTGATAATGGCGGTGAATACATTGGCAGATTTGATGCTTACTGTAAGGAGAATGGTATTCGGCATCAAAAGACTCCACCAAAGACACCTCAGTTGAATGGCTTAGCAGAGAGGATGAACAGAACTTTGGTTGAGAGAGTTAGATGTTTGCTTTCACATGCAGGGTTGTCCGATTCCTTTTGGGGTGAGGCTTTAAATACGGCAGTTCATATTATTAATCTAACCCCTTGTGTTCCTTTGCGTTTTGATGTTCCTAACAGGGTTTGGAGCGGCAAAGATGTTTCTTACCGTCATTTACGAGTTTTTGGATGTAAAGCTTTTGTTCATGTTCCCAAAGATGAGAGGTCAAAGCTTGATATGAAGACTAAGCCATGTGTATTCCTCGGCTATGGTGAAGATGATTTTGGGTACAGGTTATATGATCCAGTTCAGAAGAAACTTGTACGAAGCCGAGATGTTGTTTTTACAGAAGATCAGATGTTAAAAGATGTTGAGAAGACAGATTCAGTTCCTCAAACTAGTGCTGATCTTGTTGATTTGGATCCAGTTACTCCACAACATGTTGGAGATGATGTTCATAATGATGAACATGGTACTGATGATGATTATGCTCCGGAGCAGATAGAGATTCCAGTACCAGATGTGCCCCCATTTGTCCCACTTAGGCGGTCTACCCGAGACCGTCATCCTTCTGTTAGATATTCTGCTGATGAGTATGTATTAGTTACTGATGGGGGAGAGCCAGAATGTTATTCAGAAGCAATGAAAGATGAGCATAAGAAAGAGTGGGGTGAAGCTATGCAAGATGAGATGAATTCCTTGCATGAGAACAATACTTATGAGCTGGTGAAGTTACCTAAAGGCAAGAGAGCTTTGAGAAACAAATGGGTATTCAAAGTGAAGACAGATGAGCTTACTTCACAACCAAGGTACAAAGCTAGGTTAGTCGTTAAAGGATTCAGCCAGAAAAAGGGTATTGATTTTGATGAGATTTTCTCACCGGTTGTGAAGATGGGATCTATTCGAGTGGTTCTTGGATTAGCTGCTAGTCTTGATCTTGAGGTTGAACAGATGGATGTCAAGACTGCTTTTCTTCACGGTGATTTGGATAAGGAAATCTACATGATGCAACCTGAAGGTTTTCGGGTTAAGGGTAAAGAAAATTATGTTTGTAGACTTCAGAAAAGTTTATATGGGTTGAAGCAAGCACCGAGACAGTGGTATAAGAAGTTTGAGTCGGTTATAGGAAAGCAAGGCTACCGAAAGACAACTTCAGATCATTGTGTTTTCTTTCAGAGGTTTGGTGATGATGATTTCATCATATTGTTGTTATACGTTGATGATATGTTAATTGTTGGTAAAAATATTAAAAGAATTGCGCAGTTGAAGCGAGAATTGAACAAGTCTTTTGCTATGAAAGACTTGGGGCCAGCAAAACAGATTCTTGGCATTCGGATTTCTAGAGATAGAGGTGCTAAGACGTTACATATATCACAAGAGCAATACATTGAAAAGGTGCTAAGTAGATTCAACATGAAGAATGCTAAAGTGGTTAGTTCCCCTCTTACAAACAACTTTAAGCTAACAGAAAGAGATTGTCCTACTTCAAAGGAGGATGTTGAGGAGATGGATATAGTTCCATATGCGTCAGCAGTTGGTAGCTTGATGTATGCTATGGTGTGTACTAGGCCAGATATAGCTCATGCGGTAAGTGTTGTTAGTCGGTTTATGTCAAATCCGGGTAAGAAGCATTGGGAAGCGGTTAAATGGATTATGAGATACTTACGAGGTACTTCAAAGTTAGGTATCACATTCGGAAATGGAGAGCCGGTGCTTGTTGGTTATACAGACTCAGATATGGCAGGAAACAAAGATAACATGAAATCCACTTCTGGATATTTGATGACTTTCGCAGGGGGAGCAGTTTCATGGCAATCAAGGTTACAAAAGTGTGTTGCATTGTCTACAACCGAGGCTGAGTATATGGCAGCAACAGAAGCGTGCAAAGAACTATTGTGGATGAAAAGGTTTCTACAAGATATTGGGTTTAAGCAATCACGATATGTGGTTCTTTGTGATAATGAGAGTGCGATTCATTTAGCTAGAAATTCTATGTACCATAAGCGGACAAAACATATTGATGTGAGGTATCATTGGATTAGAGAACGTCTTGAAGATGGTTTGTTTGAACTTGATAAAGTTCATACCGATGATAATGGTTCCGACATGTTCACAAAGGCTTTAGCAAGTGAGAAGCTCAAGGTATGTTGCTCGATCGCCGGGATGGCGAACTCTTCCACATAATTGGAAAGGGGGAGATTTGTTGGGTTTATTATTTTGTTTCCATTTATGTGAAAGTAATGGCCCAAGCCCAACAAAAATAGGCCCAAATGCTTGTTGACTTGGTCAAGCATTCTAGGCATTTTGAACTCCAAGTGCAGATCCATTTTTCATTAAGAGAGAGATCAGAGAGTTTTAAGAAAAAGGGAGAAAACCCCAATTTCGTTTTTTAGCTACAGCAGTCCATAAAAGAGACGATCCCCGGAGATCCGACCGTTGAATCTTCTTCATTTTTGGGTTGTGTCTTCCTGACGTCAGTGCCAACATTTTCAACCATTGAATTCGTCTAAAGAGGTCTGTAGCTCGTGATTTTGCTGCTGGAACAGAGAGCAGATTATTGGGTGACGAATTTCCTCTTTTGTCTTTAAATTGTTTCATATACTTGTTGATTATTGTTGTTCAAGAGTATGATGATGTTGTATGCCTCTAGTTGATCTAGAGAAGGATTATTGTATTGCTCTCTTTGTTGATGATAGTGGAATTTAAGTGGCTTACGAGTCCCGTGGTTTTTACTCTCGATTTTGAGGGGTTTTCCACGTAAAAAGTCTCGTGTGTATTGTGTGTGCTTATTTATTTCGTATTTACTGATTTGGGACAGAATTGGGACTGATTTGTGATGATTGTGGTATAGCTTGTTTGTTAACATCCTCACGGGTTCATACGGGTCGGGAAAGTATTGGTCAAACGGGTTTGTTTCCGCTTTGTAGATTGTCCGTTGTGACTATTTTCCCATCATATAATAGCTAAATGTCACATTTACTGTTTTGCATATTGTATATGTGTAATATATGTAGAAGTATCATTAAAAATTAGGTTCTAGGAGCTATCTGAACCCATTTACTGTTTTGCATTTTGTATGAGTGGAGATTTTGCTTACTGGAAGTATATCAAGGGCTATATCCACATTTTGTATGGTAATGAACCATTCTAATATATAAAATTTACATAAGTATACTGTTATTTGTGAAACATCAGTTCATTGTCCATCATGTTTGGTAGAGTTGGCCAGATGTAGTCTTTTAAGGGTGAATGGGTCTATTTGGGTTATCATTCGCTGAAGGCTTAACAGAACAAGAATATAAAGCACATAAAAATAGGATGTTTGCAACCATTTAAGGATCTATTTATTTTTTCTCGATTCTTATTTGCATTTGTGTGTTACTTAATCCATATCATCAAATCATTTAAGGTGTTTCCATATGTGTATGTGTATTTTAAACACAAACAAAGGTGTTTTTTCAAGGTATCCGAAGAGTTGTTAAATACTACATTCAAAAATCAAGTACCGGAAATATTGTACCGCTACTAATTTTCTCTTTATTTGAGCTGTTTTCATATTAAAAAATGGTCCTAATTGACCCTATTAGAAATTGGCTCAAATGCTGAAAGCTGGTTGGAGAGATAAAAAGATTAGATGAGAATGAATACAGTTACAACTGAGATTTATTTTTATGATTTATTTATATATGAAATGAAACTCAGATTATCTTAAATTGTTATTTGCAGCATTATCTAATTTTCTGCCTGCAAGATCGATTATCATAATATGGAATCTAGACAACGTTTGTCTTTGGATCGAATCAGCACCCTCCCTCCACACATAATAGACGTCATCCTATCTCTTTTACCAATCAAAGATGCAGTTGGAACAAGTATTCTCTCAAGGGAATGGAGGTACAGTTGGACCAAAATTCCCGTACTCCGTTTTGGCGAGTATGAATTAAAGGGGTCAACAACTGGTAAGGATCGGCTATCCATTCTGGAGCAAACATTTGATTTTCCCCGTCTAGGAAAATTAATGATCAAGAAGTGTAAGTTTTTTAATGCTGTAAAGGAAAATTTGTTATTGCATCAGGGCCCACTACTCGAGTTCTCCCTTATTGCACTTGTAGACGAGACGTGTCTTGAACTCGACCTAATCATAAGTCATTTGTCAAGGAGGAATACTATCAAAATATTTGAACTCGTCTTGATTGGTGACTATAAGTATAGGTTACCGTCATCTATCTTTTCATTTCATCAGTTAACGTAGTTAAGTCTTCGTAATTGTTGTATTTACCTTCAACCAACATTTAAAGGATTTGGTTGCCTGACAAGCTTAAATTTGCAATTTGTGAAGATAACAACAAAAACTCTTATTCATCTTGTATCCAGTTGTCCACTACTTACAAGCCTCATTCTGGTAAGTAAATAAGTTATGATTATTATTTATATGCATTGTAATGAATTTTCATGACTTACTTAAATATTGTAAGTTGCTGCAGTGTTTAACTGAAGATGTTATTCTCGGTAATGACAAAGTTTCCATCACTGGCCTAATTGAGTGTTTGCCTGTTATTGAATGTCTGATTATTGATTCCTCTATTTCTCATGTAAGTTACTTATTCACATGACATGATATATAGTTTATTTATTTTATTTACTTGTAAAATAAAGACTTTGCCTAGCTAGTTAGTTACTCTTTGTTTTGATCTATGGTTCAAGTATTTTTTCGTAGACTCGCTTCCACAAGAGCTTCCAATTTCCTTAATCCACCTTACAGACTTGCATATAGAGGACATGCGTTTTCTTGACTTTTATATGTTACCTTTGCTTTTCCTTTTGATCCGATGCTCCCCAAATTTGGAGTTAATCAATCTACAAGTAAGTCACTTAAGTCCATCTTGTATCCTATGTTTTCAGATTCATGTCAAAATATACTACTGAGAAATTAAATAATTATATATATTTCTGGTAGGTGGATGATGATCCCGAAGTTGTAGAGAATTTTGAAAAAGAACCAATCACACTTAAGAGCTATTCAAATATTTGGTTGAAGAACCTAAATGACTTGGAAATTGTTGGAATGGGCGCCTTTAAGCTTCATTTGGAGCTTGTGCAACTAATATTGGCCAAGTCCCCCATGCTGAAGAAGGTAACCATACGGCTTTCTCATAATGTTATTGATGATGAAGAGTCAGATATATCAAGAATTCTGCTAAACTCCCCACGTGCATCAGGATCGGCAGAAATAATTATTAAGCCTTATCGCTAATTCTCTTGCTTGTAAATGCGAGCTGCTACTTGTTTACTGTAAAGTAAATTCCTCTATTCAGTCTTTAGAAACTTTTGAATTTTATTTTTTTGTTCAATTTTTGATACTTTGGACTTGGTAACGGGTGGTGTTACTTTAGCGATCACAGTTTCGAATCAGAAATGCAGTTTTAAAAACTGGTAGGAATATTTACGTATGAAGACGTACATCTGTTAGCATAATTAGGGAGTACAAAATAGAGCCATTAGTGTACCGGTCGATTAAGTACACTAATATTCATGTCATTCTCTGTATCACTTAGCCAAATTTATAATTTCATCTATGCATTACTTGACTAATTAATGTGATTTTTAGCTAAGTTCATTTGAGAATTGAGATTTCCATTGTTATAAAAGGTGCAAGCTAGCATTTTGTTGTTGCCCTAAAGGAGCACATACTAAATTCTTCTTTAAACTTATAAGTCAAACTTAAAACTACTGATGTCATACTATAATTATTGGCAGTCGATCAGAATGCGAAGACTAAATCGAACTATTGATGTCTCATGCAAATAGTTATTGACGACAAAAAGCATAACTTGATGTCATGTAATAATAGCTGATAAAAGCATCAAGTATTCAAGTGTGTTGATGTCAAGTAATAGTAATAGCTTGGATGGCCACCAGGACTTCCTGTGAGGGGAGCCACCCGGGTTCGAATCTTGGCGAAGCCATTTCGTTCAAAAAGGGAGCTCAAGTGAGGATGCTTCATCTGGGATCCGGGTAAGCATGGGGGCTCGGGTACCCGAGGGTTTACCGGTCCTTAGGGCTCCAATGTGGGTGTTGCGGGGCGGGTTCACTCGTTAACCAAAAAAAAAAAGAAGGTAATAGTAATAGCAGGGCCGTTATGTTAAAATTATAGGTCCCGTGCAATAAATAAAAGTGGGCCCTTTATATATGAAATTTTTCATATTAAGTTCAATAATACTAATAAAGTCATATGTATTAAGATCAGTCAAAATAATAGTTGTAGAAAACGTATTGGAGCGGAATATTGGATTACGTTATACTTGTATTCAACGTCAATTATGTTTAATTTTTAAAATTTTAAACTCTTAATTAACAAATGAGCCTAAGTATATAATATAAAGCTAAAAAGTTACTTAGTCTGATGAAAGCCCAATGAAGATACAAACGGAATTAGAGAAATAAAACAAACCATAGGCCCTCGACAAAACAACAAAGCACAACACGGACCAAAGCGGAACTCTAACACGACATTCTAAAGACAACCACATAAAACCAATGTAACAAATTATAAAGAGAAATAAACAAAACCGAACTATAAAACAATTTCAAATCTACAGCCCAAGAAACAAGCAAGCAAACCAAGTGCATTTATCGACTATTCTAATTATAATTGTGTATTTGTGTATTATTAGTGAGTTTAAATGTGCGATTGAGAATATCATGATTAATCAGGCAAGTTGCATTTAATTTTGTTGAAATTTCTCATAGAGTAATGTTTTGAACGGTGTTTTTCTTGACATGTATAGCTTGGTGATTCGTTTTAGGTGCAAGAAGGGAGGTTTTTAGATCTTTATAGTTTTGATGAAGCACTCAGATGAGGAAGATGGTATTGAAGAGCCCTCATCATCGAACTCAGGCTCGTAGAATTCTATGGTTGGATATAGACGTGTACAATTGCGGAAATAATAGACTTGAGCCTAATTCAACTCTAAAAGTTAATTCAAGTGAATGAGGAACCTAAGCTATTATAAGCACCATAATATATAGTCTCATATTCGATGTGGGATGAGACAACTCAACACGCTCCCCTCACATGAGGCGCAGATCATTGCGGGTGCGATCCCAACATCAATACCTTAACTATGATACCATGCGGAAATAATAGACTTGAGTCCAATTCAACCCCAAAAGTTATAGAATACATAATGGGGTTATTTGGTGAGGTTTACATGTCTATATCTCCGGTATTTGGTTAGGTAGAGTACATTTTGAAGATGTGTTTGTGTTAGTGAAGTTTATTTGTTTCCGTAGTATTTCTAACTTTTATGCCAGCTGTTTTTACTTTATATTTTTATTAATAATTAAAAATTAAATAATGTTTATATTAATATTAACTAGTTTAATATCCACAAATTTTGCGGTTTTAGACATAAAGCTAGAGTACCATGATTTTTAATTTGTTATAACGTATATATGCAAACACTCAACAAAATTCATAATTGAACTTGTGTACTATGAATTCATATATAACCAAAAAGTACTTAAAATAATAAAATCTTCAAGAAATAATTATTATTTAGAATGACAAACTACATCCCATAAACCCATAACAATCATAAAGTAGCATCTCTTAAACTCTCTAAAGACCCATAACATTGATAAAGTAGCGTAATAGTCAAAGATTGTGTATCATGTATTTATGTATATCATTTACACATATGATTATCATAAAGTCATGGATATCATTTCCTGTAATGTGGGGAGGATTGCTATCATTCCCTAAAATAGTGTATTTATTTATGTATTTATGATAATGATATGTGTAAATAATATACATAAATACATGATACACAATCTTTGACTATTATAGCGAACTTGATCAGAATTATTAATTGTTTCGGCGATGCCTTCAGACTAAAAATCATCATGGCTCAAAGCAAAATATATGGGGTAAATGTGAGAGATTCAGAGGTGGGTGCAATGGCTCGAACAGTGAGGTGCTCTCATGGTAAATTGCCATTTATTTATCTCGGACTTCCAGTTGGTAAAGTGATGCATCACTCTTCCTTCGTTGTTAACAAATTCCTTGCTCGGCTTACTCTCCGGAAGGCCATCAATTGGGGTATGCTCACATTAGCTAAGTCGATTGTGGGGAGCTTACCTCTATATTTCATGTCCCTTTTCAAGTCGCCTAAGTGTGTGCTACAATCCATAGAAAATCTCATAAGGAAATTTCTATGGATCAATTTTGATAATAAGGCCATCTCTTGGATAAGTTGGAACAACACAATGGCGTCAAAAGATAAAGGTGGCCTGGGAATTGGAAGTTTAAAGGCTAAAACCCACATTTGTAATCATTTGTAAATATTCATGAAAAAATTATGTATAGTTTGTGAATTCTCCTTTAAAAAAGTTGTTTTTGTCCTAAATTATCCTAAATTAGCACATACTTAGAACTAATACAAACGATCTTGATACTAAGGGTGTGTTTGTTTGCCTCTTAATGAAATGGTTCAGTGCCGAATGCTGAACCATTCAGCATTCAGTGCGTTTGTTTCTGACCTCTGAATGATATATGGTGCTGAATGGTTCAGATGTCAGTGCTGAACCATTCAGAGATGAAACACTCTCTTAACCATTAAGAGGCTAAATTTTCTGTAATTTTCTCCTCAAAACCTATCCTGAACACTTAACTAACAAGTATATTGAATATTTTATTCATGTTCCTTTTTTTTTTTTTTTTTTTTTTTTGATAAGGTAATTTTACTCAGTTTATATCGTTCATTCTAAATGATTATCAAACAGCTTATTTCATTCAGAACAAACTTTATTGAGAGGCTTTGAATCATTCAGATTCTGAACCATTCAGCGCTAAATCATTCAGTATTATCAAACGCACCCTCTAAGATTAATATTTCAACATCTATCTTTTCTATCTATATCTATATAGATTCTATTATATTCCTAAAATGATGACATCATAAATAAGCTTTTTCCTTTACAAAAGAAATTCAAAAAATAAAAAGAAAAAATTTTAAGCCATGTTAATGATGTCAAATTTAAAATATAAGCTAAGGTTCTTTACGCCCTAAATTCTTCACTATGAAACCCTAAATTACGGAGGAAATCACGATATTCTATTAAAAGTTTTATTTTTTCTCCAGGTAAGTCATACTAAAGCACGCCTCTTTTGTAATTGGATATCTTTAACAGGTAAGTAATATCTAGAATCTGAATCATCTTCTTTATAGCGTCTTCTCATCTGGCTTCATCCACAGGTAAATAATCATCGTCAACAGGTAAACGAAACATTCTGTAATACCTATCATTGTGAAAAGATGTTATTTTTTTCGATTATAACTTGATTTTGGGTGTTAGGGTTTTATACAGTTTCAATTTCATGGTTAAGGAAATGAGATTTTTCTTCCAATGTAAGGTATATCTATCTTCTCATTCGTGGTTTTGATTTGTAACTTCTTAAGTGTTTATGATTGTCTTTTGTTATTGGTGGTACTATATGATAATTTTAATTTTACCAAGAAAATGATTTGTAGTGCTTACCATGTGTTCGATGAAATTCCTCAATGAATTTGTTTTAATTTTACTAATATGGGTTCTCAATATGAGACTAATTTTATGCATCATATCCTACAGGAAGTGAAGTGACCTATTGAATGATACAACTAAAGTGAGTGTATGGTTTTGTATGAAAAATATTAGGTGTTTGTTTGTTGGAGGTTTGATTGATGAAAGGACTTTGCTAGAGTTTTGATTTAAAATGAATTTTGAAGCTAGCCAATAGCTGTTAGGGGTTTTGTCTAATCTAATATGATGAGATCATGACTGTCTTCGGTTTATATTTTAGTTTCTACTATTTGAAGTTATTACAGTCATTTTTAGGCTTTTTTTGTGCTTAATTTGGTTTCTTAGCTGTTTTAGTTTTGCTTTCCCTGTAGTATTTTTAAAATTTGTTTACCATTACAAATATCTTCTTTAATGGGTTTGATTTTTTTATCCTTAAATGGTGATCATTGTTCTGTTAATTGATGGAAAGTAGTGTCTTAAACTACAAATTTTGGGTTTTATTACCTCTTTAACAATTATATGGTTGAAGCAGGAAGCCATGGTAGGCCTTAAAGGTCGCAAGCTAGGACTAATGGATTTTGAGAAAAGCATCAAAAGGTTGTCATACAAAAAATCAAATTCAAGATCAGGTAATGTATGTTACAAATTGTGCCAAACTTATGGTGTTGTATGGATAAAGCCAGTTAACCATGAATGTGTATGCTGGGTTTATTTTTGGCTTCAGTTATACGCACTTTCAAGTATCATCAATATATAAATATCCCACATTTGAAGTTTGTGTTGGGTTATTGTTATGAGTATAACATATAGTTATCTCTTCAGACTACTTTTGATTACATAAATTATATCACACTAATACAATAATCATTTTTATTTCCATCTTTACACTTCACAGACTTTTGGAAACACTATAGTCATTTGTAATGCATGTTAGTAAGCTATATATTATTTTGGCGTAGATAAGTTTTGTATTGTTTATACATAGTATCCGGTAGCATACTAACCAACATGTTTTTTGCAGTAACTTCTCAAGTGTTGCAAAATGATAGTTATGAATCCTTATTTGAACAAATCCATACTTTAGCATATATGTAAGATGTATCAATATATGCAAAATTAATATTTGTAAGATGTAGCCAAGGCAATGCAACTGGTTAATAATATTTAATGATGTATTTGGGTCACATTGCATCTTACGTCACATTTTGTAAATTTGTTTCATACCCGCGAAGCCTTTTATTTATTTATTTTCCTACCTATGGAATCCTTTCAAATTTGCTTTTTTAACTATAATTTTCTAAATATGTTTCTTTAAATATAGCATTGTAAGGCAATCTGGACCCATATAATGTTTTTATTTAGTTATTATATTATCAATAACATTTTGTACTTTGAGACGGCATTGCTCTCAAGTGGGAATAAGAGTAACACGGTTTAAGATGGCTAAATTTAAACCATCTTCACAGTTACAGGTTGCAATTTTCTATGTGTATGTGTGTAATCCTAATTGTCGTTCTTGCTTAGATTGTTTATGATAGATTGACATATAGATGCAGGAGTTTTGAGTTGATTACAATGGTAAGTGCTCATGAAACAAATGAACCTACTGGCATGTTTAATGGATTTGTAAGTTTTCCTTTTTCTTGAAAGTTTCTTATGCAAACTGGTAATAATTTTTTTTTATTGTTCTTTATTTTTTCCAATTGATCTTTTGGTATCATTTCAAGCTACTAAATTCTACTCATGTATATTTTGCTCGAATTAGGAATGGGTCAACCCTATTTTGTAAAGATTGTTAAAGTTATAAGTCTTCGCTAAAGGGAAACTGAAACCAACTGTATTAAATTAACGGCTACAAGTAATCATATTTACACTTTTAGTAGAAACAAAAATTATGGGATATCATGAGTCAGGTATGCCAAAATCTTAGTGGATTTATTATTATTCTTATGCAAGTTAGCTTTTCTCTTATCACTATTACTTTTATATTATGTGGAGTATAAGTAACATATGTTTTTAAATCACTAATTGCATTCTTTGACATTGGGTATTGTTGTTGTTATGTTACTAATTGACATTCCCACTGTTGGTGTTATGTTTTGTACATGAGTATGAATAGGTTGTTACAAGTTGACATTGTTAATACTTCGCTCTTTTATGTCAAGGGAGATTTAGATTTTTATCTGGTATGTTACTTGGTGTTTGTTGCAGGTTATGATGGTGGTTTTGTTGGTAGAATTTGAAGATCGGAAGATGATGAAGATATGTATGTTCAGTTCAATCTATATAAAATGTTAAGGTATTGTTCACTTCAATCTACTGTATATAATTACAATACAATATAAACAATTAGGAACACTGTGATACAGAAACACGTGGAGTAATACTACTACAGTAAGAAGCTCCACATTAGACCAAATGAAAGTAGCTCTACTTCATATGGAAGTAGAGATACTTCATAAGTATCAAACACAAGGACCTGCGTACTTTCACATTTTGCATACTGAACTTAACATATAAGCTTAACAATGTCATTTAAAATATTTAAAATGTTATAATGATATTCATGACCATTTAGTCACTTAGATTTTTACATAGTGACTTTATTTATTGATAGAGTTATAATTTTTTTTATCAAATGAATTGTGGGCTGAACTGTTATCAAATGGATCGAAATGAAAGCATAGTAGCTAAAGCTCGATATATAGGCTCCAGGTTGAATCTGAATGGCTGTCAGAATGGGTCAAACAAATGATGCAGGGCACTACAATTAATTACACTATGTGGAGCTCGAAAAATGAATATTAGTTGCTGCTGTTTGGAGCTACTTCTTTGAGCATCATGTATTGACGTGTGATTTTGTTTTAAATTGTACAAAGATAATAGAGGTGCATGAGTGTTATGTTATTAATGTGATCGTGTTTGGGTTTATTTTATCTGTATCAATTCACTTATAGTTGTAGATATTCTGATTTAGTATTAATGAGCTTTCCTTTCTTAAATGTCAACGTTTGATAATAACATGTAGCTATAAACTCTAATTCAATTCAAATTTAAGTAATACTAAGACTTTTATAAATAGTTTTTTATATATATATTTTTAGTAAACCCGTGAATGCACGGGTCATTAAACTAGTAGAGCTATTAAATCACTAGTCAAATTTATAACTACTTATGTCACACTATAAGACTATTCGTTGTGGTAAAGTGATATATTGTAGTGTTGTGAAGTTGTAAGGGGAAATTGCGCTGACGTCGTTGTATTGTGGAAAAGAGGTGACACTGTGTTAAAAGTTTTATTGTGGTGTTGAGTGTTTTAGGTGATACGTTAGGAATAACTAGTCCGGACCGGCCCGCGCGTTGCGGCGGGGGCTTTCGGGCTGCGTATTCATATTTAGCGTAGCGTTGTGTATTTACAGAGGGGAACACGGCTCATGTGTTAAACGCTGTTTTAGATGTCGTTGTGTTAAGCGTTTTTTAAAAAGTATCCGTTTCGAACGTAGTTAGTTTTGTTTTATTCAATAAATTTTTTCGAGTGCAACGGTGCTGTCGGAAAAATTTAACTCGCGGCTAGCAGAAAGATACGGGTTGTCGTTGTGTTTAGCGTTTTTTAAAAAGTGTCCGTTTTGAACGTGGTTAGTTTCGTTTTGTTCATAAAATTATTTCGAGTCTGACGCTGCCGTCGAAAAAATTTAACTCGTGGTGAGCGGGAGGATACAGGTTGTCGTTGTGTTTAGCGTTTTTTTAAAAATTGTCCGTTTTGCGTATAGTTAGTCCCGTTGGGGTTCATAAGATTTTTCGTAATTGAACGGTGGTCTCGAAAAAATTTAACTCGCACCGAGCGAGAAGATATGGCCGGTTATAAATTCGGGTGGAATTAGTTTCTTTTATTTTAATAAAATTATATATTTACACTTTTAACCCCTGAGAAAGTGTAAACTTGAGGGGTCGTTGTGTAACTATAAGCGAAGTTGAAGGACCATTTGTAATGTGAACGTAAACTCAAAACTACAATGAAATGTAACTAAAACTACATAGAATCCCACAACATTTATTATGTAAGGGTTAAAATTAATTAATAATTAATAATAATAATTAGTAGTAGGGTGAATAAATGAATCAATAAATAAAAATATCTTCCCAATGAAAAATAGCACTTCCGTTGTGTTGAAACTCATTAGAGGTTCCAGAGTTGAAACCTCTTAGGGGCAAAAAAAATAATAGCCCTTCCGTTTTGAATTTTAAATGGTCGTGCTTCAAAGTAATTTCTCCATCTAATGGTTGAGGCTATGTCAAATAAATTTTTAATGTGTTTAAAGTTCTTGATAAAAAATAAAAATAATAATTATAAGATAAAGTTTATTATTTATTATCAAATATTAATTTAATTAACTAATAGATTATTAATAAATTAATTATTAATTGTTTCTATTAATTTGAAATTTCACAATAAATAATAAATAAATTAGTTAATTAAAGGAGAGTGGTTTTCACACATCATTTTTTTAATCCATATATACCTAATTTACTATTATATCATTAATTATATTATATTATATTTAGAATAATAATATAAGTTGAATTTTGTAAATTATTTTGTGAGTATAACAGTGAATTTTTATTATATACAGTGTAGATAATGAAAAAAAGTGGTAGTGGGTGAGGATCACCGTGTTAGTGGTGTGTGACAGTTTCCACAAATTTCTTTCTAAATAGTCGACACGTCTCCAACTCCCGCGCAGAACAGTCTACACCAAACCCTAAATCAGACATCGTGAATCATTCTCTCGCGCTCACTAATTTATTTGTGTTGCCTTAATCGTCTGCAATCCCTCTTTCTATGTCGTAACTCATCATTCTTGATCGCATATATAGATATAAAAGCTTTATATATCGCGAAAACGATTTCTCATTTGCTATTTCGTTGTTAACGGTGAGTCATGAGATCTATATAGTTTTGTGTTTTTGTTATTTTATATTGTTCTTTGTACATCTGTATCCTTTTATACATGCGTATAGATATAGAATTTTTATATGAGCAGTTTTGCTTAATTGCAGTATATAGCAGATTAATACATGATCACAATTTCATCCAAATTGATTTCGTTGTTAATTTGAATATTTGATATGGTTATACTTATTATTGACTATTATTTGCGTGATCACGATTTTTATGATTCATTTTTGTGAAGTTTATGTTAATTAATGACAACCTTTTCTAAGTTGCGTTTTAACTAAACTAAAATTTGATGAATGACTTATCGTAATCATAAGTGGTCCTTAAGTCGTGTTGTCAGTTGGCTTAGGGCTGTAATGATACTGAATTATTTGAGTTGAAGTAATATAGTTCATCTGGTTTATGTTTAGTCCCTTTTACGCTAAGAAAGAGATATGTATTGAAATGGTTTGGTCCTGGTAAAACTACAAATCTGTACAGGCTCAAATTGGGGAAAATTGCCACAACGATTCCTACTATTGGTACGATTCGGTGTTGTCAACAAAACTAATTAAATACATACTGCTTTTTTCTTTTTTGCATTTTTCCATACCTAACATAGCGGTTACAGACTTACAGTAGTTTAATTATTTATGATAATTTGCAGAACCATAGATAAGAACAGGATTCCATGAGTTTTTCATGACTTTATTAGAGTGCTAAAAGAAAAATACGGAGTAGCCGAGTAGGTAAATTTGACATATAAAAGAAAAATAGTTAGGAAGCTGATGTGTTAGCATAATATTGATTCAAAAGAAAAATAACTCAGCTGTTTCATATGGTGTTTGAATGTGTGATGAAACTCCTGATTTCAACTTGAAACCAGTGTTAAAAATGGCTGAGTACTTGTTACCGGCGCTTTATACACGTTACCTGCTATAATTTGGGTCTATCATTCCGGGGGTTATAAATGTAATGCAGGTAACATGTGTAGATCTTTAAGCTGCGTACTTCTTTACCTGCTATAGTCTAGACACGTATATAATGTTGGGTTTATTATTTTGTTTCCATTTATGTGAAAGTAATGGCCCAAGCCCAACAAAAATAGGCCCAAATGCTTGTTGACTTGGTCAAGCATTCTAGGCATTTTGAACTCCAAGTGCAGATCCATTTTTCATTAAGAGAGAGATCAGAGAGTTTTAAGAAAAAGGGAGAAAACCCCAATTTCGTTTTTTAGCTACAGCAGTCCATAAAAGAGACGATCCCCGGAGATCCGACCGTTGAATCTTCTTCATTTTTGGGCTGTGTCTTCCTGACGTCAGTGCCAACATTTTCAACCGTTGAATTCGTCTAAAGAGGTCTGTAGCTCGTGATTTTGCTGCTGGAACAGAGAGCAGATTATTGGGTGACGAATTTCCTCTTTTGTCTTTAAATTGTTTCATATACTTGTTGATTATTGTTGTTCAAGAGTATGATGATGTTGTATGCCTCTAGTTGATCTAGAGAAGGATTATTGTATTGCTCTCTTTGTTGATGATAGTGGAATTTAAGTGGCTTACGAGTCCCGTGGTTTTTACTCTCGATTTTGAGGGGTTTTCCACGTAAAAAGTCTCGTGTGTATTGTGTGTGCTTATTTATTTCGTATTTACTGATTTGGGACAGAATTGGGACTGATTTGTGATGATTGTGGTATAGCTTGTTTGTTAACATCCTCACGGGTTCATACGGGTCGGGAAAGTATTGGTCAAACGGGTTTGTTTCCGCTTTGTAGATTGTCCGTTGTGACTATTTTCCCATCAAATTGGTATCTAGAGCTAGGTTATTTGATTTGACTTGTGTGAAAGATGGAAGCTAATACAAGTAAAATGATTAGTTTAAATGGTTCAAATTATCATGTTTGGAAAGGTAAAATGGAGGATCTTCTTTATGTGAAAGATTATTATTTGCCTGTTTTTACTGAGGATAAACCTGAAGAAAAATCTGATGCTCAATGGAAAATTTTGCATAGACAAGTATGTGGGTATATTCGGCAGTGGGTTGATGATAATGTTGTGAATCATATTACTGGGGAGACTGATGCTAAAGCCTTATGGAAAAAGCTTGAGCAGTTATATGAACGAAAGACTGTGAATAACAAGTTGTTCTTAATTAAGCAGATGATGGCTTTGAAGTATCATGATGGGACTCCTATTACAGATCACCTAAATGCATATCAGGGTATTATAAATCAGCTTGCAGGTATGGGTATCAAGTTTGAGGATGAGATTCAAGGTCTCTGGTTACTTGGTACATTACCAGACTCTTGGGAGACTTTTAGGACATCTTTGTCCAACTCTGCACCGAATGGTACTATCACCATGGAATTGGCTAAGGGTAGTATATTGAATGAAGAGATGAGAAGAAAGTCACAAGGTTCCTCTTCACAGTCAGATATCTTGGTCACAGAAATGCGGGGGAGAAGTCATAGTAGAGGTCAGGGTAAAAGAGGCAATCATCGTAGCAGCTCACGCAAAGGCAAATTTGCTAACGTTGAGTGTTATAATTGTCATGAAAAGGGGCACACAAAGTGGTATTGTCCAAAGTTGTAGAATGAGAAGAAAAAGGCATATGACAAGAATAAACAAAAGAAAAGTGATGGTGTTGATGATGATAAGGTTGAAGTTAACGCTATCACAGATGAGTTCTTTGTTTGTATTGATTATGATATGATCAATCTTACTCATGATGACACGAGTTGGATTGTTGATAGTGGTGCTACATGTCATGTTGCAATTTGTAGAGATCACTTCTCATCTTACACTCCAGGTGACTATGGATTTGCTAGGATGGGTAATGCCGGGTTATCAAAGATCGTTGGTATTGGAGATGTTTGTTTGAAATTTGACACGGGAATGGAGTTAGTTTTGCATAATGTAAAACATGTTCCGGATATGAGACTTAATGTTATTTCAACAGGCATTCTTGATGATGATGGTTATTATAACGGTTTTGGTAATGGTATTTGGAAACTAACTCTTGGTTCTATGATAGTGGGAAGAGGCAAGAAAGACTCAAGATTATACATCACGCGTCCGAAGATCATCCAGAACATTGTTAACGCAGTGGACAATGTTGATTCTACTGAGTTGTGGCATAAAAGACTTGGCCACATGAGTGAAAAGGGGATGTCTATCTTGTTCAAGAAGAATGTGTTGTCGGGTGTTAGTGGTATTGATTTGAGTAAGTGTTCTCACTGTTTGGCAGGGAAACAGACCAGAGTTGCGTTTAAGAGTCATTCTCCTTTTCGAATGGAGAACGTACTTGATCTAGTTCATTCGGATGTTTGTGGGCCTATGAAGACTAGGACACTTGGTGGATGTTCCTACTTTGTTACATTCATCGATGATCATTCCAGGAAGGTGTGGGTTTATACCTTAAAGTCAAAGGATCAAGTATTTGAAAATTTTAAAGAATTTCATACACTAGTTGAAAGGCAAACGGGAAAGAAACTCAAGTGTATTCGGACTGATAATGGCGGTGAATACATTGGCAGATTTGATGCTTACTGTAAGGAGAATGGTATTCGGCATCAAAAGACTCCACCAAAGACACCTCAGTTGAATGGCTTAGCAGAGAGGATGAACAGAACTTTGGTTGAGAGAGTTAGATGTTTGCTTTCACATGCAGGGTTGTCCGATTCCTTTTGGGGTGAGGCTTTAAATACGGCAGTTCATATTATTAATCTAACCCCTTGTGTTCCTTTGCGTTTTGATGTTCCTAACAGGGTTTGGAGCGGCAAAGATGTTTCTTACCGTCATTTACGAGTTTTTGGATGTAAAGCTTTTGTTCATGTTCCCAAAGATGAGAGGTCAAAGCTTGATATGAAGACTAAGCCATGTGTATTCCTCGGCTATGGTGAAGATGATTTTGGGTACAGGTTATATGATCCAGTTCAGAAGAAACTTGTACGAAGCCGAGATGTTGTTTTTACAGAAGATCAGATGTTAAAAGATGTTGAGAAGACAGATTCAGTTCCTCAAACTAGTGCTGATCTTGTTGATTTGGATTCAGTTACTCCACAACATGTTGGAGATGATGTTCATAATGATGAACATGGTACTGATGATGATTATGCTCCGGAGCAGATAGAGATTCCAGTACCAGATGTGCCCCCATTTGTCCCACTTAGGCGGTCTACCCGAGACCGTCATCCTTCTGTTAGATATTCTGCTGATGAGTATGTATTAGTTACTGATGGGGGAGAGCCAGAATGTTATTCAGAAGCAATGAAAGATGAGCATAAGAAAGAGTGGGGTGAAGCTATGCAAGATGAGATGAATTCCTTGCATGAGAACAATACTTATGAGCTGGTGAAGTTACCTAAAGGCAAGAGAGCTTTGAGAAACAAATGGGTATTCAAAGTGAAGACAGATGAGCTTACTTCACAACCAAGGTACAAAGCTAGGTTAGTCGTTAAAGGATTCAGCCAGAAAAAGGGTATTGATTTTGATGAGATTTTCTCACCGGTTGTGAAGATGGGATCTATTTGAGTGGTTCTTGGATTAGCTGCTAGTCTTGATCTTGAGGTTGAACAGATGGATGTCAAGACTGCTTTTCTTCACGGTGATTTGGATAAGGAAATCTACATGATGCAACCTGAAGGTTTTCGGGTTAAGGGTAAAGAAAATTATGTTTGTAGACTTCAGAAAAGTTTATATGGGTTGAAGCAAGCACCGAGACAGTGGTATAAGAAGTTTGAGTCGGTTATAGGAAAGCAAGGCTACCGAAAGACAACTTCAGATCATTGTGTTTTCTTTCAGAGGTTTGGTGATGATGATTTCATCATATTGTTGTTATACGTTGATGATATGTTAATTGTTGGTAAAAATATTAAAAGAATTGCGCAGTTGAAGCGAGAATTGAACAAGTCTTTTGCTATGAAAGACTTGGGGCCAGCAAAACAGATTCTTGGCATTCGGATTTCTAGAGATAGAGGTGCTAAGACGTTACATATATCACAAGAGCAATACATTGAAAAGGTGCTAAGTAGATTCAACATGAAGAATGCTAAAGTGGTTAGTTCCCCTCTTACAAACAACTTTAAGCTAACAGAAAGAGATTGTCCTACTTCAAAGGAGGATGTTGAGGAGATGGATATAGTTCCATATGCGTCAGCAGTTGGTAGCTTGATGTATGCTATGGTGTGTACTAGGCCAGATATAGCTCATGCGGTAAGTGTTGTTAGTCGGTTTATGTCAAATCCGGGTAAGAAGCATTGGGAAGCGGTTAAATGGATTATGAGATACTTACGAGGTACTTCAAAGTTAGGTATCACATTCGGAAATGGAGAGCCGGTGCTTGTTGGTTATACAGACTCAGATATGGCAGGAAACAAAGATAACATGAAATCCACTTCTGGATATTTGATGACTTTCGCAGGGGGAGCAGTTTCATGGCAATCAAGGTTACAAAAGTGTGTTGCATTGTCTACAACCGAGGCTGAGTATATGGCAGCAATAGAAGCGTGCAAAGAACTATTGTGGATGAAAAGGTTTCTACAAGATATTGGGTTTAAGCAATCACGATATGTGGTTCTTTGTGATAATGAGAGTGCGATTCATTTAGCTAGAAATTCTATGTACCATAAGCGGACAAAACATATTGATGTGAGGTATCATTGGATTAGAGAACGTCTTGAAGATGGTTTGTTTGAACTTGATAAAGTTCATACCGATGATAATGGTTCCGACATGTTCACAAAGGCTTTAGCAAGTGAGAAGCTCAAGGTATGTTGCTCGATCGCCGGGATGGCGAACTCTTCCACATAATTGGAAAGGGGGAGATTTGTTGGGTTTATTATTTTGTTTCCATTTATGTGAAAGTAATGGCCCAAGCCCAACAAAAATAGGCCCAAATGCTTGTTGACTTGGTCAAGCATTCTAGGCATTTTGAACTCCAAGTGCAGATCCATTTTTCATTAAGAGAGAGATCAGAGAGTTTTAAGAAAAAGGGAGAAAACCCCAATTTCGTTTTTTAGCTACAGCAGTCCATAAAAGAGACGATCCCCGGAGATCCGACCGTTGAATCTTCTTCATTTTTGGGCTGTGTCTTCCTGACGTCAGTGCCAACATTTTCAACCGTTGAATTCGTCTAAAGAGGTCTGTAGCTCGTGATTTTGCTGCTGGAACAGAGAGCAGATTATTGGGTGACGAATTTCCTCTTTTGTCTTTAAATTGTTTCATATACTTGTTGATTATTGTTGTTCAAGAGTATGATGATGTTGTATGCCTCTAGTTGATCTAGAGAAGGATTATTGTATTGCTCTCTTTGTTGATGATAGTGGAATTTAAGTGGCTTACGAGTCCCGTGGTTTTTACTCTCGATTTTGAGGGGTTTTCCACGTAAAAAGTCTCGTGTGTATTGTGTGTGCTTATTTATTTCGTATTTACTGATTTGGGACAGAATTGGGACTGATTTGTGATGATTGTGGTATAGCTTGTTTGTTAACATCCTCACGGGTTCATACGGGTCGGGAAAGTATTGGTCAAACGGGTTTGTTTCCGCTTTGTAGATTGTCCGTTGTGACTATTTTCCCATCAAATTGGTATCTAGAGCTAGGTTATTTGATTTGACTTGTGTGAAAGATGGAAGCTAATACAAGTAAAATGATTAGTTTAAATGGTTCAAATTATCATGTTTGGAAAGGTAAAATGGAGGATCTTCTTTATGTGAAAGATTATTATTTGCCTGTTTTTACTGAGGATAAACCTGAAGAAAAATCTGATGCTCAATGGAAAATTTTGCATAGACAAGTATGTGGGTATATTCGGCAGTGGGTTGATGATAATGTTGTGAATCATATTACTGGGGAGACTGATGCTAAAGCCTTATGGAAAAAGCTTGAGCAGTTATATGAACGAAAGACTGTGAATAACAAGTTGTTCTTAATTAAGCAGATGATGGCTTTGAAGTATCATGATGGGACTCCTATTACAGATCACCTAAATGCATATCAGGGTATTATAAATCAGCTTGCAGGTATGGGTATCAAGTTTGAGGATGAGATTCAAGGTCTCTGGTTACTTGGTACATTACCAGACTCTTGGGAGACTTTTAGGACATCTTTGTCCAACTCTGCACCGAATGGTACTATCACCATGGAATTGGCTAAGGGTAGTATATTGAATGAAGAGATGAGAAGAAAGTCACAAGGTTCCTCTTCACAGTCAGATATCTTGGTCACAGAAACGCGGGGGAGAAGTCATAGTAGAGGTCAGGGTAAAAGAGGCAATCATCGTAGCAGCTCACGCAAAGGCAAATTTGCTAACGTTGAGTGTTATAATTGTCATGAAAAGGGGCACACAAAGTGGTATTGTCCAAAGTTGTAGAATGAGAAGAAAAAGGCATATGACAAGAATAAACAAAAGAAAAGTGATGGTGTTGATGATGATAAGGTTGAAGTTAACGCTATCACAGATGAGTTCTTTGTTTGTATTGATTATGATATGATCAATCTTACTCATGATGACACGAGTTGGATTGTTGATAGTGGTGCTACATGTCATGTTGCAATTTGTAGAGATCACTTCTCATCTTACACTCCAGGTGACTATGGATTTGCTAGGATGGGTAATGCCGGGTTATCAAAGATCGTTGGTATTGGAGATGTTTGTTTGAAATTTGACACGGGAATGGAGTTAGTTTTGCATAATGTAAAACATGTTCCGGATATGAGACTTAATGTTATTTCAACAGGCATTCTTGATGATGATGGTTATTATAACGGTTTTGGTAATGGTATTTGGAAACTAACTCTTGGTTCTATGATAGTGGGAAGAGGCAAGAAAGACTCAAGATTATACATCACGCGTCCGAAGATCATCCAGAACATTGTTAACGCAGTGGACAATGTTGATTCTACTGAGTTGTGGCATAAAAGACTTGGCCACATGAGTGAAAAGGGGATGTCTATCTTGTTCAAGAAGAATGTGTTGTCGGGTGTTAGTGGTATTGATTTGAGTAAGTGTTCTCACTGTTTGGCAGGGAAACAGACCAGAGTTGCGTTTAAGAGTCATTCTCCTTTTCGAATGGAGAACGTACTTGATCTAGTTCATTCGGATGTTTGTGGGCCTATGAAGACTAGGACACTTGGTGGATGTTCCTACTTTGTTACATTCATCGATGATCATTCCAGGAAGGTGTGGGTTTATACCTTAAAGTCAAAGGATCAAGTATTTGAAAATTTTAAAGAATTTCATACACTAGTTGAAAGGCAAACGGGAAAGAAACTCAAGTGTATTCGGACTGATAATGGCGGTGAATACATTGGCAGATTTGATGCTTACTGTAAGGAGAATGGTATTCGGCATCAAAAGACTCCACCAAAGACACCTCAGTTGAATGGCTTAGCAGAGAGGATGAACAGAACTTTGGTTGAGAGAGTTAGATGTTTGCTTTCACATGCAGGGTTGTCCGATTCCTTTTGGGGTGAGGCTTTAAATACGGCAGTTCATATTATTAATCTAACCCCTTGTGTTCCTTTGCGTTTTGATGTTCCTAACAGGGTTTGGAGCGGCAAAGATGTTTCTTACCGTCATTTACGAGTTTTTGGATGTAAAGCTTTTGTTCATGTTCCCAAAGATGAGAGGTCAAAGCTTGATATGAAGACTAAGCCATGTGTATTCCTCGGCTATGGTGAAGATGATTTTGGGTACAGGTTATATGATCCAGTTCAGAAGAAACTTGTACGAAGCCGAGATGTTGTTTTTACAGAAGATCAGATGTTAAAAGATGTTGAGAAGACAGATTCAGTTCCTCAAACTAGTGCTGATCTTGTTGATTTGGATTCAGTTACTCCACAACATGTTGGAGATGATGTTCATAATGATGAACATGGTACTGATGATGATTATGCTCCGGAGCAGATAGAGATTCCAGTACCAGATGTGCCCCCATTTGTCCCACTTAGGCGGTCTACCCGAGACCGTCATCCTTCTGTTAGATATTCTGCTGATGAGTATGTATTAGTTACTGATGGGGGAGAGCCAGAATGTTATTCAGAAGCAATGAAAGATGAGCATAAGAAAGAGTGGGGTGAAGCTATGCAAGATGAGATGAATTCCTTGCATGAGAACAATACTTATGAGCTGGTGAAGTTACCTAAAGGCAAGAGAGCTTTGAGAAACAAATGGGTATTCAAAGTGAAGACAGATGAGCTTACTTCACAACCAAGGTACAAAGCTAGGTTAGTCGTTAAAGGATTCAGCCAGAAAAAGGGTATTGATTTTGATGAGATTTTCTCACCGGTTGTGAAGATGGGATCTATTTGAGTGGTTCTTGGATTAGCTGCTAGTCTTGATCTTGAGGTTGAACAGATGGATGTCAAGACTGCTTTTCTTCACGGTGATTTGGATAAGGAAATCTACATGATGCAACCTGAAGGTTTTCGGGTTAAGGGTAAAGAAAATTATGTTTGTAGACTTCAGAAAAGTTTATATGGGTTGAAGCAAGCACCGAGACAGTGGTATAAGAAGTTTGAGTCGGTTATAGGAAAGCAAGGCTACCGAAAGACAACTTCAGATCATTGTGTTTTCTTTCAGAGGTTTGGTGATGATGATTTCATCATATTGTTGTTATACGTTGATGATATGTTAATTGTTGGTAAAAATATTAAAAGAATTGCGCAGTTGAAGCGAGAATTGAACAAGTCTTTTGCTATGAAAGACTTGGGGCCAGCAAAACAGATTCTTGGCATTCGGATTTCTAGAGATAGAGGTGCTAAGACGTTACATATATCACAAGAGCAATACATTGAAAAGGTGCTAAGTAGATTCAACATGAAGAATGCTAAAGTGGTTAGTTCCCCTCTTACAAACAACTTTAAGCTAACAGAAAGAGATTGTCCTACTTCAAAGGAGGATGTTGAGGAGATGGATATAGTTCCATATGCGTCAGCAGTTGGTAGCTTGATGTATGCTATGGTGTGTACTAGGCCAGATATAGCTCATGCGGTAAGTGTTGTTAGTCGGTTTATGTCAAATCCGGGTAAGAAGCATTGGGAAGCGGTTAAATGGATTATGAGATACTTACGAGGTACTTCAAAGTTAGGTATCACATTCGGAAATGGAGAGCCGGTGCTTGTTGGTTATACAGACTCAGATATGGCAGGAAACAAAGATAACATGAAATCCACTTCTGGATATTTGATGACTTTCGCAGGGGGAGCAGTTTCATGGCAATCAAGGTTACAAAAGTGTGTTGCATTGTCTACAACCGAGGCTGAGTATATGGCAGCAATAGAAGCGTGCAAAGAACTATTGTGGATGAAAAGGTTTCTACAAGATATTGGGTTTAAGCAATCACGATATGTGGTTCTTTGTGATAATGAGAGTGCGATTCATTTAGCTAGAAATTCTATGTACCATAAGCGGACAAAACATATTGATGTGAGGTATCATTGGATTAGAGAACGTCTTGAAGATGGTTTGTTTGAACTTGATAAAGTTCATACCGATGATAATGGTTCCGACATGTTCACAAAGGCTTTAGCAAGTGAGAAGCTCAAGGTATGTTGCTCGATCGCCGGGATGGCGAACTCTTCCACATAATTGGAAAGGGGGAGATTTGTTGGGTTTATTATTTTGTTTCCATTTATGTGAAAGTAATGGCCCAAGCCCAACAAAAATAGGCCCAAATGCTTGTTGACTTGGTCAAGCATTCTAGGCATTTTGAACTCCAAGTGCAGATCCATTTTTCATTAAGAGAGAGATCAGAGAGTTTTAAGAAAAAGGGAGAAAACCCCAATTTCGTTTTTTAGCTACAGCAGTCCATAAAAGAGACGATCCCCGGAGATCCGACCGTTGAATCTTCTTCATTTTTGGGCTGTGTCTTCCTGACGTCAGTGCCAACATTTTCAACCGTTGAATTCGTCTAAAGAGGTCTGTAGCTCGTGATTTTGCTGCTGGAACAGAGAGCAGATTATTGGGTGACGAATTTCCTCTTTTGTCTTTAAATTGTTTCATATACTTGTTGATTATTGTTGTTCAAGAGTATGATGATGTTGTATGCCTCTAGTTGATCTAGAGAAGGATTATTGTATTGCTCTCTTTGTTGATGATAGTGGAATTTAAGTGGCTTACGAGTCCCGTGGTTTTTACTCTCGATTTTGAGGGGTTTTCCACGTAAAAAGTCTCGTGTGTATTGTGTGTGCTTATTTATTTCGTATTTACTGATTTGGGACAGAATTGGGACTGATTTGTGATGATTGTGGTATAGCTTGTTTGTTAACATCCTCACGGGTTCATACGGGTCGGGAAAGTATTGGTCAAACGGGTTTGTTTCCGCTTTGTAGATTGTCCGTTGTGACTATTTTCCCATCATATAATAGCTAAATGTCACATTTACTGTTTTGCATATTGTATATGTGTAATATATGTAGAAGTATCATTAAAAATTAGGTTCTAGGAGCTATCTGAACCCATTTACTGTTTTGCATTTTGTATGAGTGGAGATTTTGCTTACTGGAAGTATATCAAGGGCTATATCCACATTTTGTATGGTAATGAACCATTCTAATATATAAAATTTACATAAGTATACTGTTATTTGTGAAACATCAGTTCATTGTCCATCATGTTTGGTAGAGTTGGCCAGATGTAGTCTTTTAAGGGTGAATGGGTCTATTTGGGTTATCATTCGCTGAAGGCTTAACAGAACAAGAATATAAAGCACATAAAAATAGGATGTTTGCAACCATTTAAGGATCTATTTATTTTTTCTCGATTCTTATTTGCATTTGTGTGTTACTTAATCCATATCATCAAATCATTTAAGGTGTTTCCATATGTGTATGTGTATTTTAAACACAAACAAAGGTGTTTTTTCAAGGTATCCGAAGAGTTGTTAAATACTACATTCAAAAATCAAGTACCGGAAATATTGTACCGCTACTAATTTTCTCTTTATTTGAGCTGTTTTCATATTAAAAAATGGTCCTAATTGACCCTATTAGAAATTGGCTCAAATGCTGAAAGCTGGTTGGAGAGATAAAAAGATTAGATGAGAATGAATACAGTTACAACTGAGATTTATTTTTATGATTTATTTATATATGAAATGAAACTCAGATTATCTTAAATTGTTATTTGCAGCATTATCTAATTTTCTGCCTGCAAGATCGATTATCATAATATGGAATCTAGACAACGTTTGTCTTTGGATCGAATCAGCACCCTCCCTCCACACATAATAGACGTCATCCTATCTCTTTTACCAATCAAAGATGCAGTTGGAACAAGTATTCTCTCAAGGGAATGGAGGTACAGTTGGACCAAAATTCCCGTACTCCGTTTTGGCGAGTATGAATTAAAGGGGTCAACAACTGGTAAGGATCGGCTATCCATTCTGGAGCAAACATTTGATTTTCCCCGTCTAGGAAAATTAATGATCAAGAAGTGTAAGTTTTTTAATGCTGTAAAGGAAAATTTGTTATTGCATCAGGGCCCACTACTCGAGTTCTCCCTTATTGCACTTGTAGACGAGACGTGTCTTGAACTCGACCTAATCATAAGTCATTTGTCAAGGAGGAATACTATCAAAATATTTGAACTCGTCTTGATTGGTGACTATAAGTATAGGTTACCGTCATCTATCTTTTCATTTCATCAGTTAACGTAGTTAAGTCTTCGTAATTGTTGTATTTACCTTCAACCAACATTTAAAGGATTTGGTTGCCTGACAAGCTTAAATTTGCAATTTGTGAAGATAACAACAAAAACTCTTATTCATCTTGTATCCAGTTGTCCACTACTTACAAGCCTCATTCTGGTAAGTAAATAAGTTATGATTATTATTTATATGCATTGTAATGAATTTTCATGACTTACTTAAATATTGTAAGTTGCTGCAGTGTTTAACTGAAGATGTTATTCTCGGTAATGACAAAGTTTCCATCACTGGCCTAATTGAGTGTTTGCCTGTTATTGAATGTCTGATTATTGATTCCTCTATTTCTCATGTAAGTTACTTATTCACATGACATGATATATAGTTTATTTATTTTATTTACTTGTAAAATAAAGACTTTGCCTAGCTAGTTAGTTACTCTTTGTTTTGATCTATGGTTCAAGTATTTTTTCGTAGACTCGCTTCCACAAGAGCTTCCAATTTCCTTAATCCACCTTACAGACTTGCATATAGAGGACATGCGTTTTCTTGACTTTTATATGTTACCTTTGCTTTTCCTTTTGATCCGATGCTCCCCAAATTTGGAGTTAATCAATCTACAAGTAAGTCACTTAAGTCCATCTTGTATCCTATGTTTTCAGATTCATGTCAAAATATACTACTGAGAAATTAAATAATTATATATATTTCTGGTAGGTGGATGATGATCCCGAAGTTGTAGAGAATTTTGAAAAAGAACCAATCACACTTAAGAGCTATTCAAATATTTGGTTGAAGAACCTAAATGACTTGGAAATTGTTGGAATGGGCGCCTTTAAGCTTCATTTGGAGCTTGTGCAACTAATATTGGCCAAGTCCCCCATGCTGAAGAAGGTAACCATACGGCTTTCTCATAATGTTATTGATGATGAAGAGTCAGATATATCAAGAATTCTGCTAAACTCCCCACGTGCATCAGGATCGGCAGAAATAATTATTAAGCCTTATCGCTAATTCTCTTGCTTGTAAATGCGAGCTGCTACTTGTTTACTGTAAAGTAAATTCCTCTATTCAGTCTTTAGAAACTTTTGAATTTTATTTTTTTGTTCAATTTTTGATACTTTGGACTTGGTAACGGGTGGTGTTACTTTAGCGATCACAGTTTCGAATCAGAAATGCAGTTTTAAAAACTGGTAGGAATATTTACGTATGAAGACGTACATCTGTTAGCATAATTAGGGAGTACAAAATAGAGCCATTAGTGTACCGGTCGATTAAGTACACTAATATTCATGTCATTCTCTGTATCACTTAGCCAAATTTATAATTTCATCTATGCATTACTTGACTAATTAATGTGATTTTTAGCTAAGTTCATTTGAGAATTGAGATTTCCATTGTTATAAAAGGTGCAAGCTAGCATTTTGTTGTTGCCCTAAAGGAGCACATACTAAATTCTTCTTTAAACTTATAAGTCAAACTTAAAACTACTGATGTCATACTATAATTATTGGCAGTCGATCAGAATGCGAAGACTAAATCGAACTATTGATGTCTCATGCAAATAGTTATTGACGACAAAAAGCATAACTTGATGTCATGTAATAATAGCTGATAAAAGCATCAAGTATTCAAGTGTGTTGATGTCAAGTAATAGTAATAGCTTGGATGGCCACCAGGACTTCCTGTGAGGGGAGCCACCCGGGTTCGAATCTTGGCGAAGCCATTTCGTTCAAAAAGGGAGCTCAAGTGAGGATGCTTCATCTGGGATCCGGGTAAGCATGGGGGCTCGGGTACCCGAGGGTTTACCGGTCCTTAGGGCTCCAATGTGGGTGTTGCGGGGCGGGTTCACTCGTTAACCAAAAAAAAAAAGAAGGTAATAGTAATAGCAGGGCCGTTATGTTAAAATTATAGGTCCCGTGCAATAAATAAAAGTGGGCCCTTTATATATGAAATTTTTCATATTAAGTTCAATAATACTAATAAAGTCATATGTATTAAGATCAGTCAAAATAATAGTTGTAGAAAACGTATTGGAGCGGAATATTGGATTACGTTATACTTGTATTCAACGTCAATTATGTTTAATTTTTAAAATTTTAAACTCTTAATTAACAAATGAGCCTAAGTATATAATATAAAGCTAAAAAGTTACTTAGTCTGATGAAAGCCCAATGAAGATACAAACGGAATTAGAGAAATAAAACAAACCATAGGCCCTCGACAAAACAACAAAGCACAACACGGACCAAAGCGGAACTCTAACACGACATTCTAAAGACAACCACATAAAACCAATGTAACAAATTATAAAGAGAAATAAACAAAACCGAACTATAAAACAATTTCAAATCTACAGCCCAAGAAACAAGCAAGCAAACCAAGTGCATTTATCGACTATTCTAATTATAATTGTGTATTTGTGTATTATTAGTGAGTTTAAATGTGCGATTGAGAATATCATGATTAATCAGGCAAGTTGCATTTAATTTTGTTGAAATTTCTCATAGAGTAATGTTTTGAACGGTGTTTTTCTTGACATGTATAGCTTGGTGATTCGTTTTAGGTGCAAGAAGGGAGGTTTTTAGATCTTTATAGTTTTGATGAAGCACTCAGATGAGGAAGATGGTATTGAAGAGCCCTCATCATCGAACTCAGGCTCGTAGAATTCTATGGTTGGATATAGACGTGTACAATTGCGGAAATAATAGATTTGAGCCTAATTCAACTCTAAAAGTTAATTCAAGTGAATGAGGAACCTAAGCTATTATAAGCACCATAATATATAGTCTCATATTCGATGTGGGATGAGACAACTCAACACGCTCCCCTCACATGAGGCGCAGATCATTGCGGGTGCGATCCCAACATCAATACCTTAACTATGATACCATGCGGAAATAATAGACTTGAGTCCAATTCAACCCCAAAAGTTATAGAATACATAATGGGGTTATTTGGTGAGGTTTACATGTCTATATCTTCGGTATTTGGTTAGGTAGAGTACATTTTGAAGATGTGTTTGTGTTAGTGAAGTTTATTTGTTTCCGTAGTATTTCTAACTTTTATGCCAGCTGTTTTTACTTTATATTTTTATTAATAATTAAAAATTAAATAATGTTTATATTAATATTAACTAGTTTAATATCCACAAATTTTGCGGTTTTAGACATAAAGCTAGAGTACCATGATTTTTAATTTGTTATAACGTATATATGCAAACACTCAACAAAATTCATAATTGAACTTGTGTACTATGAATTCATATATAACCAAAAAGTACTTAAAATAATAAAATCTTCAAGAAATAATTATTATTTAGAATGACAAACTACATCCCATAAACCCATAACAATCATAAAGTAGCATCTCTTAAACTCTCTAAAGACCCATAACATTGATAAAGTAGCGTAATAGTCAAAGATTGTGTATCATGTATTTATGTATATCATTTACACATATGATTATCATAAAGTCATGGATATCATTTCCTGTAATGTGGGGAGGATTGCTATCATTCCCTAAAATAGTGTATTTATTTATGTATTTATGATAATGATATGTGTAAATAATATACATAAATACATGATACACAATCTTTGACTATTATAGCGAACTTGATCAGAATTATTAATTGTTTCGGCGATGCCTTCAGACTAAAAATCATCATGGCTCAAAGCAAAATATATGGGGTAAATGTGAGAGATTCAGAGGTGGGTGCAATGGCTCGAACAGTGAGGTGCTCTCATGGTAAATTGCCATTTATTTATCTCGGACTTCCAGTTGGTAAAGTGATGCATCACTCTTCCTTCGTTGTTAACAAATTCCTTGCTCGGCTTACTCTCCGGAAGGCCATCAATTGGGGTATGCTCACATTAGCTAAGTCGATTGTGGGGAGCTTACCTCTATATTTCATGTCCCTTTTCAAGTCGCCTAAGTGTGTGCTACAATCCATAGAAAATCTCATAAGGAAATTTCTATGGATCAATTTTGATAATAAGGCCATCTCTTGGATAAGTTGGAACAACACAATGGCGTCAAAAGATAAAGGTGGCCTGGGAATTGGAAGTTTAAAGGCTAAAACCCACAGTATCTTGGTCAAATGGTGGTGGAGATTTGCAAATGAAGATAAAGCTTTATGGAGAAATTTTTGTCTCGCTATATGGTGGAGATGGAGGACTAAATCATGGTCGGCGCAAAGCAATTCACGGATTTGTTTGGAAAAACATTTGTAATCTGCGCTCGATTGTTGATAAAGTAGGAATACAGTTCTCATCTTCTATCATTAGGAAGGTGGGTTTAGGTGATTCAACTCACTTTTGGTTGGATAATTGATGCAAATTTAGATCCTGCACTAAAAGATGTATTCCCAAGGTTTTTTGCTATGGAAGTCGAAAAAGATATCATGGTAGCTTATAAGATCACAAATGGTCCAGGTGGAATGATTGGAGGATGGAATTCATGTAGGAAAATACGAGGAAGAACATGTGATAATCTAACATATTTGGCGGCATTATTACTTTATGCTGGATGCATGTCCTCATCCCTAGACAGTGAAACAATCCAAAACCGTTTACCAAAAATGAGCACTATTTTTTTTTTAAAGTTAGATAAAGTTAAATACATCATAACGCAAGATCCGTTTAACGATAGTTTTAGCGTGCCCAATATACAACAAAATACATGTTTAACATGTGACTAAATCCAAAACGTGCAATTCGACGCCTTTTGACCCGTTACACAACAAGTGGGTAATTACGACCCATTTACACTACAAACCGGGTTAAGACTCAATAACCCAACCCGATACCAAGAGCATAACCCCGGGAACTACCGAATCCCCAATCCGCGTTCAAATATTCAAAAGCTAATTTTCCAAGCTTAAGCAACATCTATCAACCTTAGTCTAACAACTAGGTATCACCGCATCAACGATACCTATAAAAAGGTAAACAACGATAGGGGTAAGCATGAAGCTTAGTGAATGCAATAATTATACATATACATATATAATCTACTTACTTGTGAACACTTACACAAATACCGCATACATGCTAGAAATCTAATTAGCATACCATCGCAAAGTAATAAGCTAATACTCTCCAATACCGCAAGCTAGCATAACCAAAAGCATGTAATATAAATAATGCTCACGAATTCTACACACACAAAACATTTGGTTAACCATACTCGCGTCATGGTGCTACCGGCTCCGTGGTTCACACCATACGCATTTGTCATGATGCTACCGGCTCCGTGGTTCACATCACAACTTAAGTCATACTCACGCTAAGGCGCTACCGGCTCCGTGGTTCACACCTTAACAACTCGTGCTATAGTGATACCGGCTCCGTGGTTCACACTACAACACACGTACCATGATGCTATCGGCTCAGTGGTTCACATCATAGCACACTCGCACATGCTATGGCACTACCGGTATGACAATCCGGAAATTTCCGACTAAATTTAAACTTAATCCTTATGTCATTCTGACACGATAATTAAAGTCAGTTAAACTGAATCTCAAAATTTTTGAACTATTTATATGGATTCAATTATCCTTCAACAAATCCCGACGATTCACGAACAATTGTTGTAAATAAATATGTAATATTTTTACCTATTATATATTACATAATTAATAAATTGTAATATTAAAATATTTAATTACAAGTTAAAATCTAATTGTTATATTAATATTACTTTTATTATTATTATTAATATTAATATTAATAATAATATTAACATCAGATTTGATATACGTAATTTTTTATATTAAGAATAATATTGTTATTATTATAATTATAATTATTTTTATCATTAATATTATTATCAATATTATGAAAAATTAAGATTTTAATAACTTTACTATAGTTATTATTTAAATGAATTATTAGTTACAAAATTATCATTTTTATTATTATTATTAAATATCATTAATATTAGATATCATTCTTATTATTAGTATTATTTTGATTATTATTATTATTATTATTATTTCTATTATTATTATTAGTATTTTTATTATTTCTATTAATATTAACTGTATTATATATATATATATATATATATATATATATATATATATATATATATATATATATATATATATATAATCATTTATTATTAATATTAAAAATTATATATATAAAGCATATAGAAACAAGAGCAGTTAAAGATCCCTATGTACCAATTGATTGTCTAAGGGTTGTTGAAAAATCAGTCAAATATCCATCACCATTATCAATTATAACAACCTAATTCATGGCACTATCTGATTTTTTTTTTTTTCGTGATCTAGCTTTATATATTTATTTATTTATCTTCAAATTATTTTTTAATCCTTTACTGGTTATGATCTTATCTCTAACGAATTCCATTACCATAAATAAATCCATTCCAGTTGTTAAGTGATACAATACGAATTCACATTATCAATTATCAATTATCAATTTCAATTGCAAATTAATCGATTTTTTTTAAAAAATATGCTTGATATCTCTGTTTTTGGTCCATTATTACAAAAGCTCGATTTCGAATTTAATTTCAAAATCCTTAAATGTAGTCTTGTTAGGAATCCTCCAAAAAAAATCTTTCTGTAAAATCTCAACCTCCAATTCCTTATATCGAGTTCTAATTTTGAAGTCAAAGTTTTAGTTTTTAAAAGTCAAACCTGTGTTCATCCTGAAATTCGATTTCTATTCGATGTTTCTAGTTAAATTGATGATTTATAAAGTTTCTAGGAGCAATTTTAAACATAATTCGTGTTATAAACTTTGGCCAAAACGTTCTTAAAATCAAAAATCAATATTTTTTTTTTTTGCCACGACGAATACAGCAGCATCAGACAGATTTATAATTTATTTATTTTTTCTCCGTTTACTGATTTATACCCACTATGAGACGTTTCTATTTCAATTACTAGTTTTAAAACAAACAAATTTGAGTTTAGTATGCTCTCTGGTCGATTAAACTTTGAAGAAGAAGAAGAAGATATGAAACAGATTAAAGGATTATATAAAATTAAGTGGGAATTAAAACAGATAAGAAGCAGCAGAGAAACTGTTAGGAATGTTTACGGGTATTCGAGAGGTCGCGGGTTCGAGCCCGGTTCGGGTCATATTTTTTAGAAAAAGCTTTAAAGGTAGCTTTCTTTATCAAAATTTTTATTATTGCTATTATTATTAGAATTATAATTATTATCATTATTATTATTATGATTTTAATTATTATTATTATTAGTATCATAACTATTATAATTATTATTATTACTAATAAAAGTTACCATGTATTATTATTAACATAATTAAAATTAAAATTATAATTACTATTATAATTGTTACTACTAAAATTATTATTATTACTAGTATCATTAGTAGTATTATTATTATTAAAAATTATTATCATTTTTACAAAAATATCGTTATTATTGTTATCATTTTTACTACTATTACTATTGTAGATATTACAAAAATTATTAATATCATTACTATTGTAAACATATAACATTTTAATTATTTTAATTATCAGTATTATAAGAACTTTCATTTTTACTATTATTATTATTTTACTAAATAAGTATAAAGTCATATATATTATACTTATTATATATATCAATTATCAATAAATTAGTTAATTAAAATAGTTTAATAAGACATGTAATTTATTGAAATAACAATTACACAATTAATAATATAATTGTTCAATTACAATTATAGATTTTAATATATAAACTTGATATAGGTTCGTGAATCCGAGGACAACCCTACACTTGTTCAGTGTCGTCATATACATATTTACTACAAACTATCGTATCGTATCGTGAGTTTTCATAGCTCCCTTTTTATATGTATTTTTGGGCTGAGAATACATGCGCAAATTTTATAACTGTTTTATACGTTAGACACAAGTACCAACTATTAAACAGTGCTATATCTGGCTATGTCCTGCAAGTCCCCACTGTGATATTTTTAATTGCTTTTACATAACGCATTCTTAATTATTGGGGGTAGGCCTATTGGGAGTAACGTTTCCGATACATTTGAACAAGTCATTGTATTACTTAATAATGATTCAAACCGACAAGGACAATACAACTTGTCACGGGGCAAACTTTGAAACTGTTTAGTCTAAATATCACAAACTTGGCACTACTTTTAGATCCCTGCGAGATCTACTTTATAAAAATCTTGTGGTCTACATCTATTACTGAAATCATTATTTATGACAAACCTATGAACTCACTCAACCTCATGTTGACTTTTTAAGCATGTTTATTCTCAGGTACTTAAATATTGCTTCCGCTGTATATCTGCTGCTTTGAATGATGATTGCTTGCCATGATTGGAGTCTTCATGCATTACTTATCGATTCATTTAAAAACATTTAATGCTTTAAATACAATGTAATCTATTTATCTTCCGCTGCAAAACTCAATAAAACGTCTCATATAGAGTCGTTATCGTTATACAACTGTGATTTGATATAATTAGTCACAAATACCCCAGACCCTATTTGGGGGTGTGACAGATTGGTATCAGAGCTAGGTTCGTTGTAGAGAACCAGGATTTGCATTTTATGTGTGCCTTATACAATTAGGTATCTTAGCAATATAGGAATAAAACTTTCCTTGACCATAGTGCCTTTATTTGTTGCCTTTGATTGTTAAATGCTACACTATACTTTAGAAACTTTACTTATCTTAGAATGCCGAGCCAATCTAAGAACTCTGCTCATTCTCCTAAGTAATATCCAATTCCGCCACCACATTTAAATGCGACACCAAGATTTCTGAAATTCTCGACATTCCTATGTCATCTATCATGGTTTTGTATATTACATATGTATTACATGAAATATTATCCATGATTTTTGAAACTCCTATATTTGTTCCTATTCATACTCAAACATATATAACTCCCTGTTATATCATGTACCTATATGCCTTATGCCTTTGTGCATCGGTTTGCGAACCGAAAAATGTCATTGGGTTATCGAGAATCACAAAGACATTATAATGTCATCACTATTCATATTCATTACTTTCAAAATCTTTGCTTTCTCGTTATTTTTGATCATTGAATTTTCTTGATGGGTGGCGTCTACGAAACTCTAGAATAGAAGGGTTTGGATTACCGATTTAAAGGATCCTATAGCTCAAGCCCCTAGACCTGAATAGGCCATTATGAATTGAAAGTCTTTAATCGAATGATTATCTGATTACATACTTATCATTTTTATCTCGACACGTCATATTGCAATTATTGCATAAATGGAGTATAAACACATCATATCTTATCACATTTTATCATATCTATCCCAATAAACTTTGTCTAACACTTTTCCTAAATTTTCTCCGTAAATTACGGAAATATTTTTGCTATATATATACGTATTCAAGGAGACGAATATATCAATTAGTATCCAACACCCATTTCATATCAAACCCTATTCCAAACACATAATATGGATTAGTCACTTGATTCCTCGAGCTCCACAGGCAGCGTAACCGGAACGAACAAACCAATTAGCCATCATCAATTCTGGATGAATTGCGGATGGGTTCGTAGTCGACTCAATCAATGGAGACAAGAAGAAGGAGATCCCTTCCACCAACCGAATTCACCTATTGGCGAAGAACCTGAAGCACTTACCGGCGAACCGGTCCGAAACACCATTTTCACCCTCATTTTCAGAACAGCTCGCCACGATTATATAATATCTAGAATTCTAGATCTTATTAATCCCCTTGTCCGAACCGCCAATCATCCCGGAATAGTAGAAGAAATCAATGAGCTTCGCACCCGAATAGTGGCTCTAGAGAATATGGTGCAAAATATAAGAGCATCAGCAGCATAACCAGCACCGACATCACCACCAGTACCATTAGCATCACCACCAACAGCACCAGCTTCACCAATAACAACATCCGCATCCCACATCACACTCAGTACATCAAACATCAACATCATACGCCCATAGATATCAAGGAATATTAATAATAATGAGTTAAGATGTATTGACTCATTCTTCCTGAAGATTATATATGTATACTTTATATATATATGGTTTGGAACAATAATAAATCTTTTCGTTCTAAAGCTATTACGTGTGAATCTTAACTAGTATGTACTACTTGGTTAATTCATATCACTAATATGCTATGATGTACATCCTTCGTTAATGACTTAACAATCGTTAATCACTGCTTCAGCATAATAAACTCCATTTCATAATATACCAAGTGTATTATTCAAATACATGTTTGATTTTACACTTCTATTTTCGATGTACTCGAAACTTTCTAGAAAACATCATTAGTGCCTTACGAATTTCACAAGAATCCACGAGCACCAACATCATATACCGAGGTATATCAATGAACGATGAAGTATTGATTCATAACTTCATTAAAGAAATATTCCGCGACGATTATGTAATCTCAAGTTTTGAAGATTATTTTCGTTTCAACCGCAAATCAAATGAGTTTAAAATTATATTAACTCATTAAATCTGTATTGTAATTAAAAACTCTTTTGTATAAACTGTTAATTGTGAAATTTTTTTAACGGGTAGGTAAAAACCGAGAAATATTTATATCTCACATTAATATATTACATTGTACATTCTTCAATTCTGATTCAATAGTCAGTAACTATTCTACTTACATCCACATATATATGTATATGTTCACCGAAGAACAACCATTTTCATTCAAAAATTCAATTACATATTCTAATTTTGGCATATCAGAATCTAAGTAAGACTTTAGCAAGTATTATCTTCCTAAAGATCACTACATTCATGAATTATATTCATTCGTATTCTGCGATGAATTTTCACATCAAACCACCGAAATTATCATTCACTACTTTTGAAATCAACAACGCCTATTCGTCAACCATTAGATCTATTGACGATTACAATCAGCATTTAATCATCTAAAATAAAATTTCTTGAAACCATCTCGGATTGATAACCGATGATTCAGATATGGTAGCATTAAATGCAGAGGAAACAGCAAAATTGTAGATGGTCTAAATGGCCAAAAGTTGATGATAAAAGAATGGAGTGTTAGAAATGCTCGATGAAAAATTTGGTACTGGAAAACGGATTGAGCAAACCATGAAGGAAGGTGTGGACAAATCACAAGGACTAAAACTATAATCCAAGAATCTAGATGATTCGATTTCTGATGAAAACCACAAAAGATCTCTTTAAGTATTTTAAATCCTTACAGGAGAATTTTCCTCATTATCATTTGATCTTAGAAAATTATAAGATATCATCGTATCTTTCGTTATAAATATCCTCTATATTTCTGAAGATATCTTCATAACGATTCTTGTCCGCAATTAATTGTCTCTTTGCGATATCTTTAGTACATCATAAAGGAAACTGTTTTAGTTTCTATATTCTGTAAAATTCAAGCTTAAATTATAAATATTTTGAAGAAGTGTTGGGAATTGAAGCATGAGTTAGTATAATATAATGACGTCAGGCCAACTTGATTATATTACAGTAAGTCATGCTAAATTTTTAATGGAAGATGATGATTCATAAGACTTTATAATCATCATGTGCCATGTTACACGACTCTTACATTCTACTTAATCTCTGAACATATCAAGAAAATATATTCTTGATAGTTCTATCCTCAGTAATTCTGGTAATTTGACAAATCAAATCGTGCTATTACCTTTCCTTTCTGCTTTGTATATTATGATCATTCGAAACTCCATACCTACGAATTCTGGACCATTATTTGCTTTACTTAAAGTCGAGAAGAGAAAGCAAAAGCATGGAACTCCGAAATATAAAGGAAAATATAAAGCCCGATAACAACACAGAAATTACAAACCGTGTATATCAATGCGTATAGCAATATAAAGACACGGGAGAACTAAAAATACTATAAATCCAAGAGCATAGTAGAGGTAAACAGACTCTTCCGGCGATAGATGGAAAAGAAGAACGATAGATATAAAAATCAGGACTATATCCAGAATTAGAACTGGATGAAGCATATTGACGAATCTTTTAAAAGTATGAATCGGGAAAGAAAGTATAGAAGTGGTGAAGATAATGAAGTGAAAGAAGCTAATTTATAGCAAAATTCCAGACACAACAATCAAGGCAATTTACCGCATTTAATCAAAGAAAATCCTAATTTCCTTAATTACCGGAGAATCAAATCTTATAAAGATTATAAAGATTTTCTTTAATTCCTTGAATTCCGGATATCAATCGTGGCTACGTCAAAAGTTAAGGCGAACATTTAATTTCTTCATTTCACTCTTTTGTGATAGCTTCGTTTATACTCTTCCTGTAATCGAATCATTTCATCCATGTTACCCAATGTTGATAAAACTCTATTTTTCAACTCATATTCATCATTCTTGTTGTAAACAATGACGATCTCTATCAAATTTCATGACCGTGATTTTCACGAACTCCTCTCTATTTTTTCTACCCTAATATTGTGGCATAAACGCTCAAGATTTAAATAAGCTCAATATTATTCATAACACATATCATGTATCCAATTTATTGAAATTACTTGTAAAACATCATCAATCCTTTTTGAGAAAATCTAATCGATGACACTCTTGTTAATCCTTTAGATAACCTTCGCATTAATGATAAAATGCACTTCATAGAAGAACCTGTAGAAATTATGGTTCGTATGATTTAAACGCTTGAAACAGAACAATATTCTATCAGTTAGAATTCACGCAAGGCCCCGAATATACCTGGGAACGTGATAAAACGAAAATATCCTCACCTATTTATAAACAACGCCGACTGATGGCAACAACTAAATTTCAGGACGAAATTTCTTTTAACGGGTAGGTACTATGACAACCCGAAAATTTCTGACTAAATTTAAACTTAATCCTTATGTCATTCTGACACGATAATTAAAGTCAGTTAAACTGAATCTCAAAATTTTTGAACTATTTATATGGATTCAATTATCCTTCAACAAATCCCGATGATTCACGAACAATTGTTGTAAATAAATATGTAATATTTATACCTATTATATATTACATTATTAATAAATTGTAATATTAAAATATTTAATTACAAGTTAAAATTTAATTGTTATATTAATATTACTTTCATTATTAATATTAATATTAATATTAATAATAATGTTAACAACAGATTTGATATACGTAATTTGTTATATTAAGAATAATATTGTTATTATTATAATTATTATTATTTTTATCATTAATATTATTATCAATATTATAAAAAATTAAGATTTTAATAACTTTACTATAGTTATGATTTAAATGAATTATTAGTTACAAAATTATCATTTTTATTATTATTATTAAATATCATTAATATTAGATATCATTCTTATTATTAGTATTATTTTGATTATTAATATTATTATTATTATTTCTATTATTATTATTAGTAATTTTATTATTTCTAATAATATTAACTGTATTATATATATATATATATATATATATATATATATATATATATATATATATAATCATTTATTATTAATATTAAAAATTATATATATAAAGCATATAGAAACAAGAGCAGTTAAAGATCCCTATATACCAATTGATTGTCTAAGGGTTGTTGAAAAATCAGTCAAATATCCATCACCATTATCAATTATAACAACCTAATTCATGGCACTATCTGAATTTTTTTTATTTTCGCGATCCAGCTTTATGTATTTATTTATTTATCTCCTAATTATTTTTTTAATCCTCTACTGGTTATGATCGTGTCTCTAACGAATTCCATTACCATAAATAAATCCATTCCAGTTGTTAAGTGATACAATACGAATTCACATTATCAATTGCAAATTAATCGATTTTTTTAAAAAAAAATATGCTTGATATCTCTGTTTTTGGTCCATTATTACAAAAGCTCGATTTCGAATTTAATTTCAAAATACTTAAATGTAGTCTTGTTAGGAATCCTCCAAAATAAATCTTTCTGTAAAATCTCAACCTCCAATTCCTTATATCGAGTTCTAATTTTGAAGTCAAAGTTTTAGTTTTTAAAAGTCAAACCTGTGTTCATCCTGAAATTCGATTTCTGTTCGATGTTTCTTGTTAAATTGATGATTTATAAAGTTTCTAGGAGCAATTTTAAACATAATTCGTGTTATAAACTTTGGCCAAAACATTCTTAAAATCAAAAATCAATATTTTTTTTTGTTTTTTTGCCACGACGAATACTGCAGCAACAGGCAGATTTATAATTTTTTTTTCTCCGTTTACTAATTTATACCCACTATGAGACGTTTCTGTTTCAATTACTAGTTTTAAAACAAACAAATTTGAGTTTCGTATGTTCTCTGGTCGATTAAACTTTGAAGAAGAAGAAGATATGAAACAGATTAAAGGATTATATAAAATTAAGTGGGAATTAAAACAGATAAGAAGCAGCAGAGAAACGGTTAGAAATGTTTACGGGTATTCGAGAGGTCGCGGGTTCGAGCCCGGTTTGGGTCATATTTTTTAGAAAAATCTTTAAAGGTAGCTTTCTTTATCAAAATTTTTATTATTAGTATTATTGTTATTATTATTAGAATTAGAATTATTAACATTATTATTATGATTTTAATTATTATTATTATTAGTATCATAACTATTATAATTAATATTATTACTAATAAAAGTTACCATGTATTATTATTAAGATAATTAAAATTAAAATTAAAATTACTTATAATTTTTACTACTAAAATTATTATTATTACTAGTATCATTAGTAGGATTATTATTATTAAAAATTATTATCATTTTTACAAAAATATCGTTATTATTGTTATCATTTTTACTACTAATATCATTATTATTATTACTATTACTATTGTAGATATTAAAAAATTATTAATATCATTACTATTGTAAACCTATAACATTTTAATTATTTTAATTATCAGTATTATAAGAACTTTCATTTTTACTATTATTATTATTATTATTTTACTAAATAAGTATAAAGTCATATATATTATACTTATTATATATATCAATTATCAACAAATTAGTTAATTAAAATAGTTTAATAAGACATGTAATTTATTGAAATAACAATTACACCATTAATAATATAATTGTTCAATTACAATTATAGATTTTAATATATAAACTTGATATAGGTTCGTGAATCCGAGGACAACTCTACACTTGTTCAGTGCCGTCATATACATATTTACTACAAACTATCGTATCGTGAGTTTTCATAGCTCCCTTTTTATATGTATTTTTGGGCTGAGAATACATGCGCAACTTTTATAACTGTTTTATACGTTAGACAGAAGTACCAACTATTAAACTGTGCTATATCTGGCTATGTCCTGCAAGTCCCCACTGTGATATTTTTAATTGCTTTTACATAACGCATTCTTAATTATTGGGGGTAGGCCTATCGGGAGTAACGTCCCCGATACATTTGACCAAGTCATTGTATTACTTAATAATGATTCAAACCGACAAGGACAGTACAACTTGTCACGGGGCAAACTTTGAAACTGTTTAGTCTAAATATCGCAAACTTGGCACTACTTTTAGATCCCTGCGAGATCTACTTTATAAAAATCTTGTGGTCTACATCTATTACTGAAATCAATATTTATGACAAACCTATGAACTCACTCAACCTCGTGTTGACTTTTTAAGCATGTTTATTCTCAGGTACTTAAATATTGCTTCTGCTGTATATCTGCTGCTTTGAATGATGATTGCTTGCCATGATTGGAGTCTTCATGCATTACTTATCGATTCATTTAAAAACATTTAATGCTTTAAATATTATGTAATCTATTTATCTTCCGCTGCAAAACTCAATAAAACGTCTCATATAAAGTCGTTCTCGTTTATACAACTGTGATTTGATATAATTAGTCACAAATACTCCAGGCCCTATTTGGGGGTGTGACAACCGGCTCCGTGGTTCATACCATAGCAAACAAATAAATACACAATATAAATACACGTTTAATTATTCCACTCACCTTGGAATGCTTGCACAAGTCATGTATAACATGATCTCCGTCCTCAAATTCGAGCAAGTAACCACCTGTATCACACATAGGCACAATACACACATAAGTAAGAATTCTCTAAAAGAGAATCCGACACCCACATCCCTTAGCTGAGGGATCTTACCTTGCTCGTCAAAACCCGCCCATTTAACACCTAATGGACACAAACCAATTACCACTTCGGGTGGTAATTCAAACCCACTCTACAAAATACAATTTAACCCAAATTATACTTTACACTAACTAGACCAACCTAGGTCCCGACACTAGATTACTACTAAGGTAGTGATCATTTCAAACGCCATGTACACCAAAATCATAACACGTGCAATATTGACCCATATTGCTTTTGACCACCTTTGACTTATGTTAAAGCATCACTTTGACTCAAAATCACTTCTCATGAGCAATTATTTCCACAAACGCCATTTAACACTTAACACAAGTGTTTAAACATCCATTTAACCAAAACTAGTGTCATTATCAAATTCGACCCAATCATCTTACCCATTTTGACATAACTCCCAAAAACGCCCAAAATTACTAACGGCTAGTATTTCCAAAACACCAATTAACACCCAAATCAAGTATTTACATACTTGATTCACCAAAACTTGACTCAAACCTCGTTTTGTGTTAGTCAACACACATTTTGACTAGCAAACTTGTTTTTAAGAACATCAAAATCACTAACAACCTTCCAATCTAGTGGTTTAACACCCAAACCATGATAAATACTTCCAAATTCGTCATCAAACCCTAAGCCCACAATACTTACACAACACATACAACAAAACCCCCAATTTCATGAGTAATGGGGTTTATAACCCTAAGTAGCACAAACCCTAACCCCAAATCAAAATCAAAGTAATTAAAATCGAATCTAGGGTTTACCTCAACTCCAAAACCGAGCTAGTAGCTAAAAACGTCAAGGAGAACCAAGACCCGCTTCCAATTTGGGCGAAAATCACCATCTTCATCTTCCATTGAAGGTTTCTCTCTTTAGAAACCCCCATTTCTCTCTCTAGAGTTTGGTTGGTGAAAAATGGGGATAAAATGAGATCTAGATCATTTTGGGGGTATAAAACCCGTCCATTAGTAAAAGGACCAAAGTGCCCTTCATTTAAGCTCTTTAAAAATAGAAAAGAATGCTGAATCAGGTCTTAGCATGGCGTGCTACCTAACTGCCACGTCGTGCCACTTAGGTTCTCAATTTGCTGATGCTGCCTTGACACGACGTGCTACTTTCTTGGCACGACGTGCCGCTCTGAAACTTGATTTGCTAAATTTTACTTTGGCACGACGTGCCACTTTCTTGGTACGGCGTGCCACTCTGAAACTAAATGTGATGTATAAAATTCAGGGTCTTACAACTCTCCCCCACTGAAACTGGATCACGTCCCCGTGATCTCCGTCACTTAACAAACCGGACCCACACTCAATGGTCCTTCGACATACCTCCAAACTCAATGTCCACAACGATTTCCATTAACTCGAATATCTCACCACACGCTAATAATCACTAGCGTGCATTACCGAAACAAACGGTATGTCATACACTCAACGTCCAAATGCCCACTTAGGAAAATACGGAAAACACCATTATCCCTTTAAGTTCTCTCGGCTAAAACTCTCAACAAGCTACACCCATAACTATATCACCCAACGCGATCTACTAGGTCCACTACTCCGTGAACTAAGTCTTGCTTTAATCCAGATCGAGAAGGATCCATGCCTCATTAAAACTCCGTACTTCATCGGTTCATAAACACATCACTCAACCGGTCAATCACGAATGTTCTCCGAATCAAGAACCAACTTCCCTCGTCACCACCATCGGGTTATTCCTTCAATGAAGAAATTTCGGTATCCCTAAATAATCATACTGGGAACACAAACTTTCCCATCAATCGATCCGCAAACGACCACCAGTCTCTGGATTAATCCAGGACGACAATAATACACCACGAGCTAGACAAAACATCAACACACAGGGTTTCTCCCCTAAACCCTCCAACACATCCTTACAATTACGGCTTCCTAGTACTAACATGGAAACTATTCGTGTACTAGAATCCCGTCAACAATGAATTATCATCACAACAATTCGCAATTCGTCATGCAACCCACAAAAATATCCACCAACGCTCGGTGAATCCTCTTGCCTCGACCATCCGTTAAGGATGGCCCCCACATTTCAATGCAACCAACGGGTCGCAACACTAGGGAACACACTCTATCAAACAAACAACATTCGTGTGCCTCGATGTGAGATAAACAGAACCGACACTCCCCGCCTTACAATCATCCATAAAGTGGAATAATCCACTGACAATTTCCACGATCACGTTTCCCGACAGGGAAAGTACAGTATTCACCACGATATCGAACTCGTTCACATTTAATAATACTGTCTGAGTTTCACGACAACCCAGATTTTCACTACGAGAGCACCCGCAACGACAGCTTCATTCTCTCACTCCGGGATCTCAAACTTCACATTTGGTCTCATACCGTACATTGGTACTACACGACCACCTTACATAAGAAGACTTATACTTCCTTCAATCCCATCATCACAATCTTCATGCATAACATTTCGGAATTGTAACTCACAATCGTAATGCACGATCTCGAGTCGACATCAACAACCTGTCACTCTTCCTCGTTAGGAACTCCGAATACCTATTGAGGCTTAGCACGGTACACTCTGAAACTTCACTATACATAACACCACTGGAGCTTCCTCGGGCGGTAGTAAAAACTCCCCCACTTAGGATTCAGCTCCACATTCTCACCGCCAAGATGATAACATCCCGCAGAATTGTAATTCCACGAAACACATGACCATTCTCATCGTTGGTCATAAACACCAAATCTTCGCAAATTCACTTCAGGCTCTCATAGCCATCATACACAATCACCTGAGATGTCGTACACGCGACAACCCCGCATTTCATACCACAAATCACAACTAACAGCCCTCTATCGTTCGCAAAGTGAACTCCACCAAAGTCCTACGTACGCCTCTAAGCCTAGGCATATGCCACTTGGCTTAGTCAGTCGTGTATCTCAGTTGAGATCACCCGACCTTCCACTCAACGAACCTTTATCAACAATTGCTCACTCTCATGGAGAAGAGTGACCAATCCGACAAAATAATTGCATCGACCGCAATATCAACACTTCATCATAATCTTCGGCCTAACCGACCATTAAGTCCATCATCGGCTCACCGGTCATCTCTACCCGTCTATCACTTAAGAGCAACAAGATTCGCTCATCCGTCACTTCATAAGAAGCATTTACGGCAATGCTCTTAAACTTTGACTTTCGCAACCATCGAATTACTATCATCCATCACTATTGTAATCTCTGCTTCCAAGGGTATATCACGGGCACCCTAAGTACAAAGTGATCACACCATCACCGGAGTTGAACATCACACTAGAAGGTATAAGGGGGCACCTGACGCAATGTCATGCAGACTCCCACCACAATCTACCGAGATTTAGAAACTCGATCTTTGGGGTCCATACACCCGATGTCACCCATCTCTCCACAAAAATGACCCGAAGTCATACCTACCCGACAAACCTCACGGTTTATTGTCTTATAAAAATTTACTAGCAATCACACGCTGCCCGCAATTCCACAAGGCTAAACGATATAGCCTAATGAAGCCCTTCATCTAACACTAAGAAGATGCTCGGGAACACCAAGTCTTACACTTTTCCACATATCGACACAACCAAAACTGCATGGGATATTCCGTTAGGAATGTTTCCCTATAATCTACAACACACTAACACACTAACGCAACCATTGTCATATGGGTCCCACTCCCATGAGTTTAACAACCCGAAGACTCCTTGATTCGCCAATTTCAAGGCGACCCACAACTAGAATCCTTACACAATTCTCTAACCACACACTCTACCGAGTGTAACCCAATTCTACAATCATTAGACTCATTGCATCCCATTACGGAATTCAAGTCCTCGACGCACACACACGCACACATTAATCGGTCATCCTAGTTACGATGGGTAATTATAACTGATATTGCGCTATTTATATATGTTTTATCTCGCGATATCTCTCTCACTTTGTTCAGTTTTTGATGATCTTGGAGCCTATTTTATGTTCTATTGAGCTAAATGGTAATTTGGGGGCTAAGGACTTGATTTGGTGTAAAATTGACCATATCTTGGGCAAAATTGGCTAAGGAAATGGAAAGTGCAGGATTCAGCTCAAAAAGCGCCTCTCCTCAACTAAGAGTGCCGCTCCTGTGGAACAAAAGCGCCGCACCAACATAAAAAATGATGTTCTTATGCACGTTTTGGCTCCAATTTACATCAGTGAGCAAAAGCGTCGTTCCTACAGCCAAAAGCGCCGCTCCTATCCAGACAAAAGCGGCGCTCCTATAGCAAAAGCACCGCCCCTGAATGTTGCCAAAAGCGGTGTTCCTGATCAAAAGCGCCGCTCCTCACTTAAGACAAAAGCGCCGCTCCTGAGTCAAAAGCGGCGCTCCTGTCGCTATTTCAGCCCAGATTTTCAGCACTATAAAAGGAACAAGATTAGGTCATTTTTCATATGTATCTTTAGAGAGCAGCTACCACAACTCCGATTTTCACCTACAATGAAATGTCCCGTTCTTATTGATTAAAAACGTTCCATATTAATTGATTTCGTTGCGAGGTTTTGACCTCTATATGAGACGTTTTTCAAAGACTGCATTCATTTTTAAACAAACCATAACCTTTATTTCATCAATAAAGGTTTAAAAAGCTTTACGTAGATTATCAAATAATGATAATCTAAAATATCCTGTTTACACACGACCATTACATAATGGTTTACAATACAAATATGTTACAACAAAATAAGTTTCTTGAATGCAGTTTTTACACAATATCATACAAGCATGGACTCCAAATCTTGTCCTTATTTAAGTATGCGACAGCGGAAGCTCTTAATAATCACCTGAGAATAAACATGCTTAAAACGTCAACAAAAATGTTGGTGAGTTATAGGTTTAACCTATATATATCAAATCATAATAATAGACCACAAGATTTCATATTTCAATACACATCCCATACATAGAGATAAAAATCATTCATATGGTGAACACCTGGTAACCGACAATAACAAGATGCATATATAAGAATATCCCCATCATTCCGGGACACCCTTCGGATATGATATAAATTTCAAAGTAATAAAGCATCCGGTACTTTGGATGGGGTTTGTTAGGCCCAATAGATCTATCTTTAGGATTCGCGTCAATTAGGGTGTCTGTTCCCTAATTCTTAGATTACCAGACTTAATAAAAAGGGGCATATTCGATTTCGATAATTCAACCATAGAATGTAGTTTCACGTACTTGTGTCTATTTTGTAAATCATTTATAAAACCTGCATGTATTCTCATCCCAAAAATATTAGATTTTAAAAATGGGACTATAACTCACTTTCACAGATTTTTACTTCGTCGGGAAGTAAGACTTGGCCACTGGTTGATTCACGAACCTATAACAATATATACATATATATTAAAGTATGTTCAAAATATATTTACAACACTTTTAATATATTTTGATGTTTTAAGTTTATTAAGTCAGCTGTCCTCGTTAGTAACCTATAACTAGTTGTCCACAGTTAGATGTACAGAAATAAATCGATAAATATTATCTTGAATCAATCCACGACCCAGTGTATACGTATCTCAGTATTGATCACAACTCAAACTATATATATTTTGGAATCAACCTCAACCCTGTATAGCTAACTCCAACATTCACATATAGAGTGTCTATGGTTGTTCCGAAATATATATAGATGTGTCGACATGATAGGTCGAAACATTGTATACGTGTCTATGGTATCTCAAGATTACATAATATACAATACAAGTTGATTAAGTTATGGTTGGAATAGATTTGTTACCAATTTTCACGTAGCTAAAATGAGAAAAATTATCCAATCTTGTTTTACCCATAACTTCTTCATTTTAAATCCGTTTTGAGTGAATCAAATTGCTATGATTTCATATTGAACTCTATTTTATGAATCTAAACAGAAAAAGTATAGGTTTATAGTCGGAAAAATAAGTTACAAGTCGTTTTTGTAAAGGTAGTCATTTCAGTCGAAAGAACGACGTCTAGATGACCATTTTAGAAAACATACTTCCACTTTGAGTTTAACCATAATTTTTGGATATAGTTTCATGTTCATAATAAAAATCATTTTCTCAGAATAACAACTTTTAAATCAAAGTTTATCATAGTTTTTAATTAACTAACCCAAAACAGCCCGCGGTGTTACTACGACGGCGTAAATCCGGTTTTACGGTGTTTTTCGTGTTTCCAGGTTTTAAATCATTAAGTTAGCATATCATATAGATATATAACATGTGTTTAGTTGATTTTAAAAGTCAAGTTAGAAGGATTAACTTTTGTTTGCGAACAAGTTTAGAATTAACTAAACTATGTTCTAGTGATTACAAGTTTAAACCTTCGAATAAGATAGCTTTATATGTATGAATCGAATGATGTTATGAACATCATTACTACCTTAAGTTCCTTGGATGAACCTACTGGAAAAGAGAAAAATGGATCTAGCTTCAATGGATCCTTGGATGGCTCAAAGTTCTTGAAGCAAAATCATGACACGAAAACAAGTTCAAGTAAGATCATCACTTGAAATAAGATTGTTATAGTTATAGAAATTGAACCAAAGTTTGAATATGATTATTACCTTGTATTAGAATGATAACCTACTGTAAGAAACAAAGATTTCTTGAGGTTGGATGATCACCTTACAAGATTGGAAGTGAGCTAGCAAACTTGAAAGTATTCTTGATTTTATGAAACTAGAACTTTTGGAATTTATGAAGAACACTTAGAACTTGAAGATAGAACTTGAGAGAGTTCAATTAGATGAAGAAAATTGAAGAATGAAAGTGTTTGTAGGTGTTTTTGGTCGTTGGTGTATGGATTAGATATAAAGGATATGTAATTTTGTTTTCATGTAAATAAGTCATGAATGATTACTCATATTTTTTGTAATCTTATGAGATATTTCATGCTAGTTGCCAAATGATGGTTCCCACATGTGTTAGGTGACTCACATGGGCTGCTAAGAGCTGATCATTGGAGTGTATATACCAATAGTACATACATCTAAAAGCTGTGTATTGTACGAGTACGAATACGGGTGCATACGAGTAGAATTGTTGATGAAACTGAACGAGAATGTAATTGTAAGCATTTTTGTTAAGTAGAAGTATTTTGATAAGTGTATTGAAGTCTTTCAAAAGTGTATAAATACATATTAAAACACTACATGTATATACATTTTAACTGAGTCGTTAAGTCATCGTTAGTCGTTACATGTAAGTGTTGTTTTGAAACCTTTAGGTTAACGATCTTGTTAAATGTTGTTAACCCAATGTTTATAATATCAAAAGAGATTTTAAATTATTATATTATCATGATATTATGATGTACGAATATCTCTTAATATGATATATATACATTAAATGTCGTTACAACGATAAACGTTACATATATGTCTCGTTTCAAAATCATTAAGTTAGTAGTCTTGTTTTTACATATGTAGTTCATTATTAATATAATTAATGATATGTTTACTTATCATAATATCATGTTAACTATATATATAACCATATATATGTCATCATATAGTTTTTTACAAGTTTTAACGTTCGTGAATCACCGGTCAACTTGGGTGGTCAATTGTCTATATGAAACCTATTTCAATTAATGAAGTCTTAACAAGTTTGATTGCTTAACATGTTGGAAACATTTAATCATGTAAACATCAATCTCAATTAATATATATAAACATGGAAAAGTTCGGGTCACTACAGTACCTACCCGTTAAATAAATTTCGTCCCGAAATTTTAAGCTGTTGAAGGTGTTGACGAATCTTCTGGAAATAGATGCGGGTATTTCTTCTTCATCTGATCTTCACGCTCCCAGGTGAACTCGGGTCCTCTACGAGCATTCCATCGAACCTTAACAATTGGTATCTTGTTTTGCTTAAGTCTTTTAACCTCACGATCCATTATTTCGACGGGTTCTTCGATGAATTGGAGTTTTTCGTTGATTTGGATTTCATCTAACAGAATAGTGAGATCTTCTTTAGCAAAACATTTCTTCAAATTCGAGACGTGGAAAGTGTTATGTACAGCCGCGAGTTGTTGAGGTAACTCAAGTCGGTAAGCTACTGGTCCGACACGATCAATAATCTTGAATGGTCCAATATACCTTGGATTTAATTTCCCTCGTTTACCAAATCGAACAACGCCTTTCCAAGGTGAAACTTTAAGCATGACCATCTCTCCAATTTCAAATTCTATATCTTTTCTTTTAATGTCAGCGTAGCTCTTTTGTCGACTTTGGGCGGTTTTCAACCGTTGTTGAATTTGGATGATCTTCTCGGTAGTTTCTTGTATAATCTCCGGACCCGTAATCTGTCTATCCCCCACCTCACTCCAACAAATCGGAGACCTGCACTTTCTACCATAAAGTGCTTCAAACGGCGCCATCTCAATGCTTGAATGGTAGCTGTTGTTGTAGGAAAATTCTGCTAACGGTAGATGTCGATCCCAACTGTTTCCGAAATCAATAACACATGCTCGTAGCATGTCTTCAAGCGTTTGTATCGTCCTTTCGCTCTGCCCATCAGTTTGTGGATGATAGGCAGTACTCATGTCTAGACGAGTTCCTAATGCTTGCTGTAATGTCTGCCAGAATCTTGAAATAAATCTGCCATCCCTATCAGAGATAATAGAGATTGGTATTCCATGTCTGGAGACGACTTCCTTCAAATACAGTCGTGCTAACTTCTCCATCTTGTCATCTTCTCTTATTGGTAGGAAGTGTGCTGATTTGGTGAGACGATCAACTATTACCCAAATAGTATCAAAACCACTTGCAGTCCTTGGCAATTTAGTGATGAAATCCATGGTAATGTTTTCCCATTTCCATTCCGGGATTTCGGGTTGTTGAAGTAGACCTGATGGTTTCTGATGCTCAGCTTTGACCTTAGAACACGTCAAACATTCTCCTACGTATTTAGCAACATCGGCTTTGTTACCCGGCCACCAAAAATGTTTCTTGAGATCCTTGTACATCTTCCCCGTTCCAGGATGTATTGAGTATCTGGTTTTATGAGCTTCTCTAAGTACCATTTCTCTCATATCTCCAAATTTTGGTACCCAAATCCTTTCAGCCCTATACCGGGTTCCGTCTTCCCGAATATTAAGATGCTTCTCCGATCCTTTGGGTATTTCATCCTTTAAATTTCCCTCTTTTAAAACTCCTTGTTGCGCCTCCTTTATTTGAGTAGTAATGTTATTATGAATCATTATATTCATAGATTTTACTCGAATGGGTTCTCTATCCTTCCTGCTCAAGGCATCGGCTACCACATTTGCCTTCCCCGGGTGGTAACGAATCTCAAAATCGTAATCATTCAATAATTCAATCCACCTACGCTGCCTCATATTCAGTTGTTTCTGATTAAATATGTGTTGAAGACTTTTGTGGTCGGTATATATAATACTTTTGACCCCATATAAGTAGTGCCTCCAAGTCTTTAATGCAAAAACAACCGCGCCTAATTCCAAATCATGCGTCGTATAATTTTGTTCGTGAATCTTCAATTGTCTAGACGCATAAGCAATTACCTTCGTTCGTTGCATTAATACACAACCGAGACCTTGCTTTGATGCGTCACAATAAATCACAAAATCATCATTCCCTTCAGGCAATGACAATATAGGTGCCGTAGTTAACTTTTTCTTCAATAACTGAAACGCTTTCTCTTGTTCATCATTCCATTCAAATTTCTTCCCTTTATGCGTTAATGCAGTCAAGGGTTTTGCTATTCTGGAAAAGTCTTGGATGAACCTTCTGTAGTAACCAGCTAGTCCTAAAAACTGGCGTATGTGTTTCGGAGTTTTCGGGGTTTCCCACTTTTCAACAGTTTCTATCTTTGCCGGATCCACCTTAATACCTTCTTTGTTCACTATGTGACCGAGGAATTGAACTTCTTCCAACCAAAATGCACACTTTGAAAACTTAGCGTACAATTCTTCCTTCCTCAATACTTCTAACACCTTTCTCAAATGTTCACCGTGTTCTTGGTCATTCTTTGAGTAAATAAGTATGTCATCAATGAAAACAATGACAAACTTGTCAAGGTATGGTCCACACACTCGGTTCATAAGGTCCATGAACACAGCTGGTGCATTAGTTAAACCAAACGGCATGACCATAAACTCGTAATGACCATAACGTGTTCTGAAAGCAGTCTTTGGAATATCATCTTCTTTCACCCGCATTTGATGATACCCGGAACGTAAGTCAATCTTTGAATAAACAGACGAGCCTTGTAGTTGATCAAATAAGTCGTCGATTCTCGGTAGTGGGTAGCGGTTCTTGATGGTAAGTTTGTTCAACTCTCGGTAGTCGATACACAACCTGAATGTACCATCTTTCTTCTTGACAAACAAAACAGGAGCTCCCCACGGTGATGTGCTTGGTCGAATAAAACCACGCTCTAAAAGTTCTTGTAATTGGCTTTGCAGTTCTTTCATCTCGCTGGGTGCGAGTCTGTAAGGAGCACGAGCTATTGGTGCAGCTCCTGGTACAAGATCTATTTGAAATTCAACGGATCGATGTGGGGGTAATCCCGGTAATTCTTTCGGAAATACATCGGGAAATTCTTTTGCAATGGGAACATCATTGATGCTCTTTTCTTCAGTTTGTACTTTCTCGACGTGTGCTAGAACAGCATAGCAACCTTTTCTTATTAGTTTTTGTGCCTTCAAATTACTAATAAGATGTAGCTTCGTGTTGCCCTTTTCTCCGTACACCATTAAGGGTTTTCCTTTTTCTCGTATAATGCGAATTGCATTTTTGTAACAAACGATCTCCGCTTTCACTTCTTTCAACCAGTCCATACCGATTATCACATCAAAACTCCCTAACTCTACTGGTATCAAATCAATCTTAAATGTTTCGCTAACCAGTTTAATTTCTCGATTCCGACATATATTATCTGCTGAAATTAATTTACCATTTGCTAATTCGAGTAAAAATTTACTATCCAAAGGCGTCAATGGACAACTTAATTTAGCACAAAAATCTCTACTCATATAGCTTCTATCCGCACCCGAATCAAATAAAACGTAAGCAGATTTATTGTCAATAAGAAACGTACCCGTAACAAGCTCCGGGTCTTCCTGTGCCTCTACCGCATTAATATTGAAAACTCTTCCACGGCCTTGTCCATTCGTGTTCTCCTGGTTCGGGCAATTTCTAATAATGTGGCCTGGTTTTCCACATTTATAACAAACTACATTGGCATAACTTGCTCCGACACTACTTGCTCCGCCATTACTCGTTCCGACACCATTTGTTCCTTTCGTTCTATTAACCCCTGGTCCGTAGACCTCACACTTCGCCGCGCTATGACCATTTCTTTTACACTTGTTGCAAAATTTGGTGCAGAACCCCGAGTGATTCTTTTCACACCTTTGGCATAGTTGCTTCTGATTGTTGTTGTTGTTGCGGTTATTATTGTTGTTGGGATGATTGTTGTAGTTGCTGTTGTTGTTGTTGTTGTTGTTGTTGGGCCGTTTGTTGTAGTTGCGATTGATGTTGCGATTGTTGGGATAATTGTTGCGATTATTGTTGTAATTGCTGTTGTTGTTGTATTGGTGATTCTTATCACCGTTTTCCTCCCACTTTCTTTTGACTTGCTTCACATTGGCCTCTTCAGCAGTCTGTTCTTTAATTCTTTCTTCAATCTGGTTCACTAGTTTGTGAGCCATTCTACATGCCTGTTGTATGGAGGCGGGCTCGTGTGAACTTATATCTTCTTGGATTCTTTCCGGTAATCCTTTCACAAACGCGTCGATCTTCTCTTCCTCATCTTCGAATGCTCCCGGACACAATAGGCACAATTCTGTGAATCGTCTTTCATACGTGGTAATATCAAATCCTTGGGTTCGTAACCCTCTAAGTTCTGTCTTGAGCTTATTGACCTCGGTTCTGGGACGGTACTTCTCGTTCATCAAGTGCTTGAATGCTGACCACGGTAGTGCGTACGCATCATCTTGTCCTACTTGCTCTAGATAGGTATTCCACCATGTTAACGCAGAACCTGTGAAGGTATGCGTAGCGTACTTCACTTTGTCCTCTTCAGTACACTTACTTATGGCAAACACCGATTCAACCTTCTCGGTCCACCGTTTCAATCCGATCGGTCCTTCGGTTCCATCAAATTCCAAAGGTTTGCAGGCAGTGAATTCTTTGTAGGTGCATCCTACACGATTTCCTGTACTGCTAGATCCAAGGTTATTGTTGGTATGTAGTGCAGCCTGTACTGCGGCTATGTTTGAAGCTAGAAAAGTACGGAATTCCTCTTCATTCATATTCACGGTGTGTCGAGTAGTCGGTGCCATTTCCTTCAAAATAGTTAAATGGAACAAGTTAATCATACAGAATATTAAGAGTAGTTAATAGTATTTCGTAGCATAATATGAACTCATTTATAAAAGCTTTTTCTTCATATTAGCATTTTATAAGTTTAAATTCGGGTAGTACCTACCCGTTAAGTTCATATTTAGTAGCTAATATACAATTCAACTACTACAATTCTATATGAAAAACTGATTATAATAATATTTCGCGTTCAAACTTTTATACAATATTTTACAAACTTACAATACCGCTTATTTTACATAAAGCATGAAATATAGCACACAATAACTTTGATACAAGATAGTTGTGAAGACAATTCTAGCTAGTACACAAGTCGTTCAGCAAAGGCAATAAAGACACGTAATTCATACATCCAGAAACAAGTCATGCATTCTGGTTTTACTAGGACTACTTCCCATCCTTGGTCTTGTGCAACATAACCGTTATGGCCGTTGATAAGACAGCGTGTTGTAACGTCATCAAAGGGACGAGGGTTACGTAATGTCCAACAGTCCCGTAATAATCTAAAAACCTCATTTCTTACCCCAATTACCGACTCTGTCACTTGTGGAAACGTTTTGTTTAATAGTTGTAGCCCGATGTTCTTGTTCTCACTTTGGTGAGAAGCGAACATTACTAATCCGTAAGCATAACATGCTTCTTTATGTTGCATGTTAGCCGCTTTTTCTAAATCACGAAGTCCAATATTCGGATATATTGAGTCAAAATAATTTCTTAACCCGTTGCGTAAAATAGCATTTGGGTTCCCCGCAATATATGCGTCAAAGTAAACACATCGTAACTTATGGGTTTCCCAATGTGATATCCCCCATCTTTCAAACGAAAGTCTCTTATAAACCAAGACATTCTTGGAACGTTCTTCGAATGTCTTACAAACTGATCTCGCCTTAAATAGTTGTGCCGAAGAATTCTGGCCGACTCTAGACAAGATTTCATCAATCATGTCTCCGGGTAGGTCTCTTAAAATATTGGGTTGTCTATCCATTTTGTGTTTTTAAACTGTAAAATAGACAAGAGTTAGATTCATAAAAAAAATACTTATTAATACAAACAATTTTTACATATATCATAAAGCATAAGAACACTATATTCCATATATTACACCACACGAATACAACTATCTTATTCCGACTCGCTCGTTTCTTCTTCTTCGATTTTGGTTCGTTTTGCCAAGTTTCCAGGGATATATGATGTTCCCCTAATACGAGCCGTCGTTGTCCACATTGGTTTAGAAAAACCTGGTGGTTTAGAGGTTCCCGGGTCATTGTTACAACTTAAGGACTTCGGGGGTTGACGATACATATAAAGTTCATCGGGGTTGGAATTAGATTTCTCTATTTTTATGCCCTTTCCCTTATTATTTTCTTTTGCCTTTTTAAATTCAGTTGGGGTAATTTCTATAACATCATCGGAATTCTCGTCGGAATCCGATTCATCGGAGAATTGGTAATCCTCCCAATATTTTGCTTCCTTGGCGGAAACACCATTGACCATAATTAACTTTGGTCGGTTGGTTGAGGATTTTCTTTTACTTAACCGTTTTATTATTTCCCCCACCGGTTCTATTTCTTCATCCGGTTCCGATTCTTCTTCCGGTTCCGATTCTTCTTCCGGTTCCGACTCTTCTTCCGGTTCCTCTTCGGGAACTTGTGAATCAGTCCACAAATCATTCCAATTTACATTTGACTCTTCATTATTATTAGGTGAGTCAATGGGACTTGTTCTAGAGGTAGACATCTATCACATAATATCAAACACGTTAAGAGATTAATATATCACATAATATTCATATGTTAAAAATATATAGTTTCCCACAAAAATGTTAAGCAATCATTTTTAAAGAAAACACGGTCGAAGTCCAGACTCACTAATGCATCCTAACAAACTCGATAAGACACACTAATGCAAATTTTCTGGTTCTCTAAGACCAACGCTCGGATACCAACTGAAATGTCCCGTTCTTATTGATTAAAAACGTTCCATATTAATTGATTTCGTTGCGAGGTTTTGACCTCTATATGAGACGTTTTTCAAAGACTGCATTCATTTTTAAACAAACCATAACCTTTATTTCATCAATAAAGGTTTAAAAAGCTTTACGTAGATTATCAAATAATGATAATCTAAAATATCCTGTTTACACACGACCATTACATAATGGTTTACAATACAAATATGTTACAACAAAATAAGTTTCTTGAATGCAGTTTTTACACAATATCATACAAGCATGGACTCCAAATCTTGTCCTTATTTAAGTATGCGACAGCGGAAGCTCTTAATAATCACCTGAGAATAAACATGCTTAAAACGTCAACAAAAATGTTGGTGAGTTATAGGTTTAACCTATATATATCAAATCATAATAATAGACCACAAGATTTCATATTTCAATACACATCCCATACATAGAGATAAAAATCATTCATATGGTGAACACCTGGTAACCGACAATAACAAGATGCATATATAAGAATATCCCCATCATTCCGGGACACCCTTCGGATATGATATAAATTTCGAAGTACTAAAGCATCCGGTACTTTGGATGGGGTTTGTTAGGCCCAATAGATCTATCTTTAGGATTCGCGTCAATTAGGGTGTCTGTTCCCTAATTCTTAGATTACCAGACTTAATAAAAAGGGGCATATTCGATTTCGATAATTCAACCATAGAATGTAGTTTCACGTACTTGTGTCTATTTTGTAAATCATTTATAAAACCTGCATGTATTCTCATCCCAAAAATATTAGATTTTAAAAATGGGACTATAACTCACTTTCACAGATTTTTACTTCGTCGGGAAGTAAGACTTGGCCACTGGTTGATTCACGAACCTATAACAATATATACATATATATTAAAGTATGTTCAAAATATATTTACAACACTTTTAATATATTTTGATGTTTTAAGTTTATTAAGTCAGCTGTCCTCGTTAGTAACCTATAACTAGTTGTCCACAGTTAGATGTACAGAAATAAATCGATAAATATTATCTTGAATCAATCCACGACCCAGTGTATACGTATCTCAGTATTGATCACAACTCAAACTATATATATTTTGGAATCAACCTCAACCCTGTATAGCTAACTCCAACATTCACATATAGAGTGTCTATGGTTGTTCCGAAATATATATAGATGTGTCGACATGATAGGTCGAAACATTGTATACGTGTCTATGGTATCTCAAGATTACATAATATACAATACAAGTTGATTAAGTTATGGTTGGAATAGATTTGTTACCAATTTTCACGTAGCTAAAATGAGAAAAATTATCCAATCTTGTTTTACCCATAACTTCTTCATTTTAAATCCGTTTTGAGTGAATCAAATTGCTATGATTTCATATTGAACTCTATTTTATGAATCTAAACAGAAAAAGTATAGGTTTATAGTCGGAAAAATAAGTTACAAGTCGTTTTTGTAAAGGTAGTCATTTCAGTCGAAAGAACGACGTCTAGATGACCATTTTAGAAAACATACTTCCACTTTGAGTTTAACCATAATTTTTGGATATAGTTTCATGTTCATAATAAAAATCATTTTCTCAGAATAACAACTTTTAAATCAAAGTTTATCATAGTTTTTAATTAACTAACCCAAAACAGCCCGCGGTGTTACTACGACGGCGTAAATCCGGTTTTACGGTGTTTTTCGTGTTTCCAGGTTTTAAATCATTAAGTTAGCATATCATATAGATATATAACATGTGTTTAGTTGATTTTAAAAGTCAAGTTAGAAGGATTAACTTTTGTTTGCGAACAAGTTTAGAATTAACTAAACTATGTTCTAGTGATTACAAGTTTAAACCTTCGAATAAGATAGCTTTATATGTATGAATCGAATGATGTTATGAACATCATTACTACCTTAAGTTCCTTGGATGAACCTACTGGAAAATAGAAAAATGGATCTAGCTTCAATGGATCCTTGGATGGCTCAAAGTTCTTGAAGCAAAATCATGACACGAAAACAAGTTCAAGTAAGATCATCACTTGAAATAAGATTGTTATAGTTATAGAAATTGAACCAAAGTTTGAATATGATTATTACCTTGTATTAGAATGATAACCTACTGTAAGAAACAAAGATTTCTTGAGGTTGGATGATCACCTTACAAGATTGGAAGTGAGCTAGCAAACTTGAAAGTATTCTTGATTTTATGAAACTAGAACTTTTGGAATTTATGAAGAACACTTAGAACTTGAAGATAGAACTTGAGAGAGTTCAATTAGATGAAGAAAATTGAAGAATGAAAGTGTTTGTAGGTGTTTTTGGTCGTTGGTGTATGGATTAGATATAAAGGATATGTAATTTTGTTTTCATGTAAATAAGTCATGAATGATTACTCATATTTTTGTAATCTTATGAGATATTTCATGCTAGTTGCCAAATGATGGTTCCCACATGTGTTAGGTGACTCACATGGGCTGCTAAGAGCTGATCATTGGAGTGTATATACCAATAGTACATACATCTAAAAGCTGTGTATTGTACGAGTACGAATACGGGTGCATACGAGTAGAATTGTTGATGAAACTGAACGAGAATGTAATTGTAAGCATTTTTGTTAAGTATAAGTATTTTGATAAGTGTATTGAAGTCTTTCAAAAGTGTATAAATACATATTAAAACACTACATGTATATACATTTTAACTGAGTCGTTAAGTCATCGTTAGTCGTTACATGTAAGTGTTGTTTTGAAACCTTTAGGTTAACGATCTTGTTAAATGTTGTTAACCCAATGTTTATAATATCAAAAGAGATTTTAAATTATTATATTATCATGATATTATGATGTACGAATATCTCTTAATATGATATATATACATTAAATGTCGTTACAACGATAAACGTTACACATATGTCTCGTTTCAAAATCATTAAGTTAGTAGTCTTGTTTTTACATATGTAGTTCATTATTAATATAATTAATGATATGTTTACTTATCATAATATCATGTTAACTATATATATAACCATATATATGTCATCATATAGTTTTTTACAAGTTTTAACGTTCGTGAATCACCGGTCAACTTGGGTGGTCAATTGTCTATATGAAACCTATTTCAATTAATCAAGTCTTAACAAGTTTGATTGCTTAACATGTTGGAAACATTTAATCATGTAAACATCAATCTCAATTAATATATATAAACATGGAAAAGTTCGGGTCACTACATACAAAACCCTAATTTTATCATCCATTGGATAATGTTGTTTGAATGATTTACATGATCATGTGTTATTGTGTTAGCTAAAGATCCATTGCTATGAGTTTGTTTTAGGCTTTACTTTGATTACATATGTTGAGTAGCTCTCTTAGTGATTTGAGAAGTGAATCAATGTGTGCTTCAACACCTTGGGTGATCTAGACAACTAGTTTAGAAATTTCAAGTGATTGTGTTCTTGATCTAGGTTGGTTTTTAATTGGCCTTTGGTCAACATAGTAGTGCCGATTATCTTAAGTGATTTCGATAGTTGGGGGTTTTAAGTGATTTTAACCCAAGCATAATCTCAATAACCAAGTCATGCCTAACTTGATCTAGAATACAATGCTTATGTGAATTCGCGGAGTGTTATTTGATTTAAGGTTTAGTAGTGATGCTAAACATTTAATAGTTCAACAACTAGTGCGATAGCAATTTAGGCAAAACGGGGCAAGCCAAGCATAGAGAGGATTAGATAAGTGAACACTTCTTAGTTAATTTGATTTAAGTCTTAATACTTCGTTACTTGTTTCTTGCTTCTAGTTTACTTGTTAAGTTTAAGTTTGTTTAATTGTGCAAGTTTTAGTTGTTAATCAAAATCAATCATATATAAATTTAGAGGGTAAAAGATGTATATCGTTGTATATCATGCACTTCATCATCACTTTCTTGGCGCCGCTGCCGGGGAGCGGTTAGCTTAGTTGGATATTTGGTTTAAACTTTTGATTGTTCGATCCTTTCGTAGGAGTTTACCCTTGTGAAAGTTACTTTTCGTGTTTTATATATTATTTTTGTTTGGAAAAACCGCTTTTGTTTGTGTTGTGATTGAAGGATAGGTACCTTTGGTGTATGAAAACAAGGTCTCACAAGGATCAAGAGTTCACACATCCATTCTCCGATCCGAAAAAACACGTGCATGGGGTTTACAATCGTAGAGAAGAAAGGGTATTAAGAAAGAATTTTGAAGCTTTGCCATTTTGTTTAGAAGACATGGATCCAAACGGTCAACCGATTCTCAATGAAGAGGGTAATCCAATCAATCATGGTCCACCGATTAATCAAGAGTTATTGAATGATCCGAATGACACGCCGATGTAGAACGCTAGATTAGTTGCACCAACAATGATATCACCGACTATTACAAAACCACCAATTGAAGCAGATAATTGGAAGATTGAGGGTAACTTTTTCACATTGATCAAATATACGTACTTTCATGGGTTGATAGACGAGAATTCGTTCGAACACATCCAACATTTTAATGATCTTTGTGATATCTACAAAAACAAGGATGTCACCGATGATGCTTTTAAGTTAAGGGCATTCCCCTTTACACTTCAAGGGGAAGCGAAAATTTGGTTAAGAAGTTTGCCATCCGATTCCATAAGAACTTTTCAAGATTTAACCAATGAGTTTATCTATCACTTCTTTCCACCGTCAAAAGTAGAACGACTTAGAATGGAAATTAATGGGTTCACCCAACGGGGTGATGAATCTTTGTATGATGCGTGGGTACGATTCAAGAAAATGTTAAGAGCTTGCCCACCGTACGGTTTGACGAAGAAGGAGTACATCAACACATTTTATCGGGGTATTAATGTTTTGACGAAGCAATATCTTGATTCTTCATCCGGTGGGGTATTTATGTATAAATCATCAAATGCGACCGAAATCTTATTGGAAGACATCTCGGTTAACACATATGAATGGGCACCTTCACCGCGAAATTTGACAAGGAAAAGTGTAGCACAAATCGAGAGTGATAATGGGCAAGTGACGCTTGCAAGTTTGAACAATCAATTTTAAACATATGGGAAAGAGTTGAAAAAGCTTCAACAAACGATAGTCGCAATGCAAGTAGGTTGTCAACGAAGCGAGGGTCCACATCTCACGAAAAATTGTCCTCAAATTACCCAATGCAATCATGTTGATTTAGATGATATTCCAATGAATTCGGATGCTCATGTGAACTACGTGAGTAATCAAAACTATCAACGGGGAGGAACATCGAACCAAGGCTACTACAATCCTAATAAAAAACAAGTGTCATTCAACAACCAAACCAATACACCACCCGGATTCACAAACCAAAACCGAAACCAAGCTTACAACAACAACTATAACCAAAACCGAAACAACAACTTTCAACACCAAAACTAACAACCTTACAATAATCAACCTTATAACAACCAAGCCAATTCGAATTATCAAAACAACCAAGGTTATAGTCAACCACAAAATAACCAAGGTTACAATCAATAACCTCAACAAAACATTCAACAATCCCAACCTTTTCGGAGAGTTTAGAAGAAATCATGCAAAACTATATCAAGAAGGTAGAATCAACCGAAGCTTTCCTAATGAAAGAGAACGTGCTCTTGAAGCAACAAATACGAAACCAACAAGCCTCATTCCAAAACCTTGAAAGTGCCGTTGGAAGATTTTCAAATCAAGTTGCCGAAAGACCACAAAAAACTTTACCTTCAAACACTCAAGTTAACCCGATCAACAATTACAACAATAACCGTCAACACAACCAAAACCAACAAAACAACAACACAAGAGTGATTCCTATCGATGGCACCAACCAAAACCCTAACTACCCAAACCGAAATGAAAATGTCAACGCCATAACCACTCGAAGTGGTTTAACCACACAAGGGATTGAAGATCCCCATCCACAACCCTTTATAACCCATGAACCACTACCAAGTTTTATTGAAGAGGAAACCGGGGTTAGTAAAGACAAGGGTAAAGAAAAGGTCAACTCAACCGAGGGTACGGGTAATGATGATTTGGGTAAGAAAAAGGGTGATGAGTCTTTAAAGGTTACGAGACCGGTGCCATATCCAAAAGCTTTAAAGAAGGACAAGTTGGCGGCTCAATACAAAAAGTTTCAAGAAATGATGAAAAACATCTCGGTTAACTTGCCGATAACCGATGTGCTCAAAGGAATGCCAAACTAAGGTCGGTTCATCAAGGAGCTAATATCTCAAAGGGGTAAATACCATGACGAAACTTCTTTCTTTATTGAAGAGGAGTGAAACAAGATTCTTGCATCGAGGCCAAGGATTCCTAAGAAGTTAGGAGATCCGGGAAAATTTGTTTTCCCTTATAAGTTCAGTGAATCGGAAGTGTTCAATGCACTAGCCGACTTGGGTGCAAGCATTAACCTAATGCCCCATTCACTTTAGGAGAGACTTGGTCTTGGACCTCTTAAACCGACTCGAATTAGGATAAGATTGGCCAACCATTCGTTTGATATTGCTATTGGCATCGCTGAGGACATTTTGGTTAGCATTGACACCTGGGTGTTCCCGGTTGATTTTGTTATCATGGAGATGAAGGAGGACCTTCAAGTCCCCCTCATCTTAGGTAGACCATTTTTGGCGACTGCCGACACCATCATTTTAGTGCAACGCAACCATCTCAACATTGGAGTTGGTGAAGAGCATGTGACCATCAATATCTTGGAAGCTATGAAGCAACTGAGTAACACCAATGATGATGAGTGCTATGCTTTTGACCACATTGACCTTTATGTGCATAACGAACTTGTAAAGCTTTTAAAGGTTGATACCAAGGGGTTCGACCAAACTTGTGATAATGAAATGGTGGATTTAGAGGCCGAGTTTAAGGAATTGATGAATGTTAATGTTGATGAATTTGAAAGTGAAAATGAGACCACTCGAGAAGAATCATTTGAGTCTATCCCTCATGAAGATAGATTTCGAATCAAATCTTCATCGGAGGAGCCTCCTACTCTTGAGCTTAAAGAGCTCCCTGAGCATCTTGAATATGCTTATCTTAAGGGGGAAAACCAACTTTCGGTGATTATTTTTCGAAACTCACCCAAGACCAAAAGACCCGACTTGTCTCATTACTTAAGTCTCACCATAAGACCATAGCATGGAATATGGATTCCAAGGGCGTAAAACAATCAAGCGAATTAACCTTATTTGACCGGAATCGAATAAGTTAATATCTTAGTGTGGATTAACTCGGATGGTGATCGGAGCACTGATCGAAATTAAGTTGACGACTGGAGTGACGTTGTCGCCATTGATTTTGGCAGAGTAATGTTTATGCATCCAGTGTCCTCCAAATGAATGATTTCACTTGTGTATTTATAGATGTTATGGAGGGAATGATGACGTGGCACATGTCTCTTTCATGGTTGTAACGAACTTTACCAATCCCGAGAGGTGACGTGGCACCTGTCCCTTTCATGAGGAATAACAGATCCTAACGAACTTCCCTAGATTTGCGGGCTGACGTGGCATGCAACTTGCTTGCATGCTTGTTCCGTGACCAAGTGGTCATTCCGGGACAGGGTGCCTACTTCGTGACAATGTGTTCTGTTCTGGGACAACGTGCTTGTCCCGGGAGTGCCTTCATGTTGGTTTGGAAGACCGAGACGGTGGTGTCGATGAGTTAATTCCGGTTAAGGCATCACGGTGCTCTCAATCTAGCCGGGTGGGTCTCGCCTAAACACTTTCCAAGTGTTTCTTCACGGTCATGATTATGATGACTGGTTTTGCGGTGCCTGGTTATGATTATCTCGACCGGTTGTGTGATACCGGTTGCGTGTATGTCATCCAGGTTCTTAGCTTTGCCATTTGTCCGTCATGTTGGAATATCCGGGAAGACGTCAGACGGATGGCGAGAAAAGGAGTTGGCAATCCGGGACGCGTAGTACCGGGTATAGTTTTTTCCGAGATGCTTGCCTATTTTGAGACGGATCATTATGCGTATCATTAAGTCCCCCCAGTTTTATGAGGGTGACCGGAACGGTTACCATTTTCAAACTTTCGAGACAAGGCCACGCTTCCTGATTGGATGTGCATTTAATGCTCGTCAGCGTGAAAAGACAGTTTCTGCAAATCGCCTCCCTTTTCGTTTCTTTCCGTTTTTCAACTTTTGGAACGGCGTTCGAGAGATTTCCTTTTGCTCTTTTAATCATTACTTTTGTCGATCCATCTTTTGATCTGAACCGTTGGATCAGTTTTCTTAAAATCTATAAATAGCTTTCCTTTTCCAATATTTTTACTTTTTACAGCTTTTGTGCCCTAAACGCTTCTTCTTCTTCTTCAAAAAAGCAACAGTTTTCTTACGAAAAAAATGTACCTTCTCTACTTCTTTCTTCTTTACTTATTATTTTTTATTTTCGTTCATATGGCGGATCAGTATTCCACTTCTACAAGCGTAGGTGTTCCCGAAACTTGTGGTAGACCTTCTCTAAACGTCAATGAAATTATGAGTCAAGTGTGCGATGGGTATCTTGACGAGATGGTACAAAAGTACCCTTTTTTGTCCCGTTATTCGTTGAGAGTGCCTGACGCCATCCATAGAGCCCATAAGCCTCCTCCAGGCATGGTTACCTTTTATGGCCATACCATTAGTGTGGGCAACTTTCGACTGCCTTATTCTGAATTTATGTATCAGTTTTTTGATCACTATGGCATAGCGCCTGCACAGGTGCATCCCCATGCATACCAAAAATTGGTGATGTGGGAGATGTACCTTAATCACTACCACATTCTTCCTACTGTCCGTATGTTTCGATTTTTTTTTTCCGTCTCGAAGTCCAAGGTTGGATGGTTTACCATCAAACGGAGAGCGGGAATTAATTTTACTGAAGATATGAACACGTCGTTGAAGGAGTGGCGGGAGTCTTTCTTTTTTGTTGATAGAAAAGGGCTACCACCACGATTTGTTAGGCTCTACGAATGGGCAACCGATCTTAAGAAGAGGGCCAATAAACTCCCGATTTTAAATGCTGCTGAGAGGGCGTGCATAGAAGCTATTCGGGGGTTTAGGTTTCCACAGCGGCCATACCCGGAGGCTATGCTTGTGTGTGGGGGAGTTAGCCATCAATGGCTGGACCCGAATACTAAGCCTGTTCTTCGTTTTAATGGGGTAGGTGAAGACTGATCCCAGCCAACTGTTATGTCATTAGGTTAATTGATCGTATGCTAATCTTGTTTATCTTTGGTGTTTATTTAACAGCGAGGGAGTTTGCTACCGCATTGGGTTTTGGTGATCTTACAGACATCCGGGTAGAGAGTATCCCGGTCAACCCTGGGAAGCAGTCGGATGTTGTGTCGCAGGACTTGGAGCACAATGATGGTGACAGGGCTGATTTGGTTCTTCCCGGCCCTGATGTACCAGGTGATCATTCTGCGGTGAAGAGGAAAATTCACGACCTTCCTCATCTTCGGAAGAAAGCCAAAGGTGATTCAAAAATCTTTCTTCTCATCATCATTTTCCTTTTCCTTTTTTTTTCGATGATACCCTGCCTGTCTCTCCCTTCTCGAGTGTTGGTATTGCCTAGCTACCGTTACGGCATCTGTAAATGTACCCGAGATGTTCCAACGGAGTTCCAAGACAAGTGACGGGTGTGCGTCTTTGTCCAGGCATGTGATAAATCCGGAAATCTGTTCTGTTTCTGGGAGTCCTGGGATTTTCTGACATTCCAGCATGTACCTTGTGATGAAGCTTTCGATCTTCTCTCCCCGATACATTGGGATTTCGTGAGTATACAAGTGCGTATACGTGTGTCGGCGGAGGTTCTGATATTGCATGTGGAACTTCTCTCGCAAGTCCGCGAAGCAAGTGATTCCATTAGGTGGTAACTTTGCAAACCACTCCCTGGCAGCCGACTGTAGCACCGTTGGAAAGAGATGACACGCTACCTCATCATTCCAGTGCTGAGTTTTCATGGCGCCCTCGAAGATTTGCAGGAAATCATCCGGGTCTGTAGTGCCGTTATACACCCCCAAAGTGACTGGTATGACGATGTTGGCGGGAAGTGTACAGCTGGCAATTCGTTCGCACAACTTCTGGCTAGTAGCCGACATCTCAGCCGGTCGCTTTGCTTTGTTACCGGTGATTAATGCGAAGAGATTTTCAAGTGCTGTTCCCTGGACGGTGGGTTGTGACAGGGAATGTTTGTATGCCGGCGGCGCAGCTTGCACGAGAAGCTCGGTCAACCATGCGTTTGCGGCATCCTTGTTAACACCCCCACTTCCCGTACCAATGCTTAGCATCAAGCAGTTTTCAGAACGTCTAGAGTTTGAGATTGTTGCCTCTCTGCTAGACTGTTATCGTTCAGCATGGACTTCAACTTTTCGATTACTTGCTTTTCAACATCGACGGAGATAATTTTGGTGATCATGTCGGTGTCGTTTTTGGATGATCCGATGCCACTTGATCCACCAATTTTGAGACCAAGCATGCCGAGTTTCATCCTATCTCCACTGAGCGGTGGTCCCTCATGTGTTTCCTCATCGTCGTCCAAGACATTCATCTCGTCTCTCGACGCGTCGCCGGAGTGAATGTGAGCGATTGACTGCTTTTGAGGTTGAGGTAGTTCCACCTGTGGTGAGCTTCCCTTGTTCAAAGGTGGCTGAACATCATCGTTCGTACCTTTCTTGCTTGCTGTTTCGCTACTTTGTTTCAGTGTGTTGTTCGTAACTTTAGGTGGCGCCATTTGATCAAACCAAAATCGTAAGGTGTAATTAGATTTCGGGTTTGAGTGCTTAATTTGAGAAAAAGAGTAGGTTGATTGTTTTAACTCCAATAATTGTGCGAACCCTGATTTGGAATCTGGATTCCAAGGGCGTAAAACAATCAAGCGAATTAACCTTATTCGACCGAAATCGAATAAGTTAATATCGTAGTGTGGATTAACTCGGATGGTGATCGGAGCACCGATCGGAATTAAGTTGACGACTGGAGTGAAGTTGTCACCATTGATTTTGGCAGAGTAACGTTTATGCATCCAGTATCCTCCAAATGAATGATTTCACTTGTGTATTTATAGATGTTATGGAGGGAATGATGACGTGGCACATGTTCCTTTCATGGTTGTAACGAACTTTGCCAATCCCGAGGGGTGACGTGGCACCTGTCCCTTTCATGAGGAATAACAGATCCTAACGAACTTCCCTAGATTTGCGGGCTAACGTGGCATGCAACTTGCTTGCATGCTTGTTCCGTGACCAAGTGGTCATTCCGGGACAGGGTGCCTACTTCGTGAAAATGTGTTCTGTTTCGGGACAACGTGCTTATCCCGGGAGTGCCTTCATGTCGGTTTGGAAGATCAATACGGTAGTGTCGGTGAGTTAATTCCGGTTAAGGCATCACGGTGCTCTCAGTCTAGCCGGGTGGGTCTCGCCTAAACACTTGCCATGTGTTTCTTCACGGTCATGATTATGATGACTGGTTTTGCGGTGCCTGGTTATGATTATCTTGACCGGTTGTGTGATACCAGTTGCGTGTATGTCATCCAGGTTCTTAGCTTTGCCATTTGTCCGTCATGATGGAATATTCGGGAAGACGTCAGACTGATGACGAGAAAAGGAGTTGGCAATCCGGGACGCGTAGTACCGGATATAGTTTTTGCCGAGATGCTTGCCTATTTTGAGACGGATCATTATGCGTATCATTAGTATGCATTGACTATAGACGTTTAAATGATGCCACACGAAAAGATCACTTCCCACTCCCTTACGTCGATCAAATGATCGAACATTTGAGCGGGAGAGAGTTTTATTGCTTTCTTGACGGGTTTTCGGGATACTTTCAAATCCCGATAGACCCCGAGGATCAAGAAAAGACGACCTTTACGTGTCCCTATGGTACATTTGCGTATCGAAGGATGCCTTTTGGGCTATGCAATGCCCCGGGAACCTTTCAACGATGCATGCTTGCTATTTTCTCGGATATGGTTGAGGATACTATGGAGGTATTCATGGATGACTTTTCGGTATTCGGAGATTCATTTGACCATTGTCTTAAAAATCTTGATAAAATGTTAACTCGTTGTAAAACTGCAAATTTAGTTCTTAATTGGCAAAAATGACACTTCATGGTCAACGAAGGGGTAGTTTTGGGACATAAAATTTCTAAAAGGGGAATCGAGGTAGACAAAGCTAAAATTAGTGTGATAAAAGACTTACCAAAACCATCGGATGTGAAAGCAATCCGAAGTTTTCTTGGGGACGCGGGATTTTATAGACTGTTCATAAAAGATTTTTCGAAAATCGCTCACCTTATGACCAAGTTGTTAGAAAAAGACCAACCTTTCTTGTTTGATGAGGAATGCACCAAAGCTTTTAACATGTTGAAATACAAGCTCATTAACCCACCAATTCTTGTTTCTCCTGACTGAGATAAAGACTTTGAATTGATGTGCTATGCGAGCGATTATGTGCTAGGCGCGGTGCTTGGTCAAAGAGTTGACCAACACTTTAGACCGATTTACTATGCAAGCAAGACTTTAACCGGGGCCCAATTGAACTACACCACTACCAAGAAGGAGCTTCTTGCGGTAGTATTTGCTTTTGATAAGTTTCGATCTTATCTTGTACTTTCCAAAACGATCGTATACACGGACCACTCTGCGTTACGATATCTTTTTCAAAAACAAGATTCAAAACATCATTTAATTAGGTGAGTCCTTTTATTACAAGAGTTTGATATAGAAATAAGGGATACAAAGGGAGCCGAGAATGTGGCGGCCAACCACTTGTCAAGGTTAGACAATCTCGGGCTTCAACCTTTAGACGAATCAAAGATTCGGGATACTTTCCCGGATGAACATTTAATGAGAATTGATCTAGTCGATGAAGTCCCATGGTTCGCCGATTTTGCAAACTACTTGGCCTCAAACGTTTTACAAAAAAGGTTTGTCATACCAACAAAAGAAAAAGTTTTTCAACGATTTACGGTATTATTTTTGGGATGACCCACACTTGTTCCGCATCGGGGCGGATCAAGTGATTAGGAGATGCGTTTATAGGCAAGAAGCCCGAGATATTTTAAGAAGTTGTCATAGTGGGCCAACGGGAGGCCACTTTGGCCCGAATCACACCGCGAAAAAGGTGTTCGATTTCGGGTTCTATTGGCCCACTATCTTCAAGGACGCACACGAATTTGTTAAGCAATGTGACTCTTGCCAAAGGTCGGGATCCATCTCCAAGAGAGATGAGATGCCCCAAATCGCCATTCAAATATGCGAGGTATTCGACGTATGGGGATTTAGATTTCATGGGTCCATTCCCGAACTTAAATAAGTGCGTTTATATTTTGGTGGCGGTAGATTATGTTTTGAAATGGGCCGAGGCCAAAGCCTTGCCAACCAACGATGCGAGAGTAGTTGTTAAGTTTTTGAAAGGGTTGTTTGCTAGGTTTGGTGTGCCAAAAGCGTTGATCTCGGATCGAGGGACACATTTTGCTAATAGTCTAATGGAGAGAGTCATGAAAAAATATGGTGTAACACATCGTTTTTCGACCCCTTACCATCCCCAAACTAGTGGTCAAGTCGAGAATACAAATTGTGCTTTGAAAAGAATTTTGGAAAAGACGGTTAGTAATAACCCTAAGATTTGGCCAACCAAGCTAGATGAAGCATTGTGGGCATTTAGAACCGCTTACAAAACACCCATAGGAACCACACCGTTTCGTCTAGTGTATGGGAAGGCATGTCACATACCGGTTGAGGTTGAACACAAGGCATTTTGGGAAATTAAGGAAATAAACCTAGACCTAGAAAGAGCTAAGGAAAAACGGGTGACGCAATTGCACGAATTAGAGGAGCTTAGGTTAGAGGCATATGATAAATCTTTGGTATACAAAGAGAAAACTAAGCGTTGGCACGATGCCCGACTCAAAGGTCCTAAAGAATTTCACCAAAACGATAAGGTCTTAGTTTTCAACTCCCGCTTTAAGTTCTCGCCCGGTAAGTTGAAGTCTAGATGGACGGGTCCATGCATTGTTAAGAGGGCTTATCCTACGGGTTATGTGGAGTTATATGCGAATGGGAACACTTTCAAGTAAACGATCATAGATTGAAGATTTATAGGGATGACATCAATGCTATTAAGCTTGATGACATTAAGCTCTACCCAAAGTAACACCTTTGCGCTAAAACGGGTCAAGTGATAGACCCGTGATAAAAACAATCACACTTGTATATATTTGTCCATTTAGGATTGCATTTCATATAGACTTGTATGATATTGTGTTTTAATAGGTTGCATTTTCATGTAGTTGCATTTCATGCATTTGGGTAAATTAGAAAAACTGCAAAAATAGCTTTTGAATGAGTTGAAATGGATTTCGAAACTTCATCAGGTACAAAAGTAGCGCTTTTGTCCTAGGAGCGGCGCTTTTGCTTCCCAAGAGTGGCGCTTCTGTCTCAAGAACGACTCTTTAACCTATGATTTTGGATCAAAATTGGACACTAGGCAGAAGCGACGCTTTTATGTTGAAAAGTGGCGCTTTTACCTCTTCAGGAACGGTGCTCCTGTATTAAGAGCGGCGCTCCTGGACTTGGTACTTAAAAACTCTGCACGACCCAAAATTCATTTGTATCTTTCACCCACTTCATTTACTCTCTCTCTAAAATGGTTAAATATGATCTAATTCGAACTCCTACACTAAATTGGCATCTTTTGTGAAGATTTCTTGTTTACTTATCAACATTTAACATGAGTAAAGTAAGACTCATGCTCCATTAACACTTATCTTCAATTTATTGCATGATTCTTGTTATATTCTTGTTTCTTCTTATTTCTAGATCTCTAAGCAGATGATGATAATTATGCTAAATTGGTGATAGATTCTAGTTATTCTCATGATTCCTAACATGATTTGTATGCTTAGTTTCACAAATTTAAGTCTTGAATTTCTAGGGTTCATCCCAATTTGAGGGTTTTTCGAAATTGATGTCTAATTGAGAGTATAATGATATAATTGGTTACTATACACTTCTATAACATGCCTAAAACAACAAGAATCCATCTTTCATGCTTGTATGAACTTAATTTGAAATTAGGGTTCTTGATTTTTGGAAGTTGTCTATGTTCGACCAATTAGGGTAACTTTGTGATTGAACCTTACTTGTTAATGATTCTACTTGAGATGATATGACTAATTGCTATACTAAAATGCATGCTCCTAGTTTTCTAGCTTAAATTGACCTTTGACTTTGACTAGAGTTGACTTTTTGCAAATAAGTCATATTTTTCATGATTGCATGTTGTGAAGCCCTTGTCCTGAAATTAAATGTAGGGGGTATATTGCCCCATCAATGATTGAATGCGATATATTTAATTGATGCTAATGTCATGGAAACGTTTTTGTGTGTGTTTTTTGTTGAGTCTATTTCAGGGAAGTAATAAAGGAGAGGGATATGCAAGATCCACTGATGCTCATGAATGGTTGCAAGTGCTTCTAAAGGATGAAACAATTCAAGATCAAGTGGTTAATAGGCTTCACATGCCGGTGTGTCCGGCCAAGTACATCAATTGGACCGATTTTGAATTGGCAGGGTTAGGTCATCAGATTCGGGATACGTTCACGGTTGAAGAGGGGAATAAGGTTATGCGCCCATGGGAGTTCCTCCTTTACATGAAAGAAAGTGTCTACCCGTTGCTAACCCGTGAGTTCTTAGCAACTTTGATGGTTAATTTCAAGGTCGGCTCACCATGGCTCTACAACTACCTCACATTCAGGCTAGGGAGTGCGGAAAGGCAAATGAGCATGAGCCAAATCATGGCATGCCTAGGTCTCTACACAGATTCTCATCCCGATTCCACCTTCATGTACTTAGCGAAATGTGAAACCTTCAACCCAAATGAGTTTGATCCCAAGCAAGCGTAGAGTGAAATAAGGCATGTCAAGCTAACCCTCGCTAATCAAGTTCCTAGTGTGCTCAAAAGCCCCATACTTCGTTGCATCCAAAGGTTCTTCGCTCAATCGGTCTTCCACCGAACGGAGGATGTTGATAAGATGACGTTGTTCGATATTTGGTTGATTAATAGTATTCATAAGAAAAAGCACATTCACATTCCCAACCTTATCGCAAGTTATCTATTCGATGCAAGTGGCGAGAAGCCGATGCTCCCAAGTGTTGGTGGTCATTACATGACTCGAATCGCGAAGTTCTTAAAATTAAATTTCAATGAGTCGGAGGAGATGCCCATGGATCGCTTGAGCTATCATGAGTGCATTTGGAGGCGCGTCTAGATGTCAAGCCGACACTCTACAGTTATTTGGTAATCAATCTTCATTATGGTTTGTGAACAATTTATCTTTTGATTTGGCATGTAACTTAACTTAATTTGGTAATTATGTGTGTGAAACTTGGAATTATTGATTCGGTGTGAGGTAGTATACTTATATTGCTATTCTCACACATGATCATCTCTATGTTTGTAATAATTTGACATGGGCGTGCGTGGATATTCTTGTGATTGTTTGTATTTTCTTGCTTGTTGTGGTTCTTAGTGGCAGGATACACTTGTTGATGATTGATTCAAGCCTGGCATTAAGTTCAGGCGTCAAGCTCATCGACTTGCTTTCTTTGGTGATTAAGTTTCTCGAATGGTGACAACAAAGATCGTTTGATCTTAACCGGTTTTTATTTTCTTTTCTCTCATCTTTTCTATTTCAAAATGCCTCTCATTTTCACTTATTCTATCGTTTTAATGCAATGAGGGCATTGCATCAAACTAAATGTAGGGGGAGAGTTAAAATATCGGGCCATTTTGAACTTTTTCGGGTAAACGCGTCACATACACTATACAAAGTTTGAAGCTTGCAATGTCGAACAATTTTTGGAACAAGTTTTTAACCATTACATTAATTCATATCATAAACACTAAAATGGTTAAAACTTGTAAAATTTTAAAATTTTTGGAAAAGTAAAGTCTTTTCCTTGCTTTTCAAAACTTAAGGAAGTAAAGTCTTCCTTTTGTTTCATTCTTGCAATTCACCAAGTGAAAGTAAAGTCTTTCACTTTTCATATGATTTTGTGCGAAAATGATAAAATCTTGAGGAAAAATAAAACTTGTGCTTGAAAGTTAAAGTCTTTCATGCATGTTGAACCAAAACCAAGTGTTTAAAGCATTATGCTTTAACACTTCCGGATGAATCGAGTCCATCCATTGTAGGGAGTCAAGTCTCCCGAATTTCCTTTTACTTGGTGTGGGAGACTTCCTAATCCACACCATTTCATATTGACATTGGTTGTCTCATCATTTCACGATGTTTCAACCGATGTATCATACCGTGAGAAGAGGAGCAACCGAGCTTCACCATGTGCTATCTTCTTGATGAAGAGAAATGGCTTCATGCTAGTGTTGCTAGACAACACACGCCATAGCCATAAGCTATGGCACACTTGTGCATTTAATTAACGGAAATGTAGTAACTACGTCCTACCTTTTCTCAACATAAGCATAAAAGCTTGTTATGTGAGAAGTATATGAGTGAATAAAAGCTTCAAGCTTTGACACTCACAATGTTTCATTTTGGAAGTAAAGTCTTCCAAACTTGGAAGTAAAGTCTTCCAAGTTGTGTTGTGTTCCAAGCTTGGGAGTAAAGTCTCCCAAGTTATGCTCAATCCTTTTTAAGGAAGTTAAAGTCTTCCTAGTGCTTCAAAATTTAGAATTGGCGGACTCTCTTATTTAGCTACGTGGGGCCCTAATTCCACGAACCTCCGTCAATGCTTTCGCCTTACTATGAGAGAAACCATAGAGTTGTGATAGAAAGCTTGATGAGTGCCGGTTATCCCGAGCCCGGGGTGACCAATAAAGGTGGGGTACCCAGTCCCTTACCTTTGGCACACCCACCTTAACCCTAAACTTGGAATTGACGATTATCATTTGGAATTGATGACCATTATTGGAATTGACGAAAATAGGTGTTTTGGGGGCATGGAGGTGGAAGAGGGATAGCCATCGCGGGTTGATGAGGTGAGCATATATTTTTGGAGGCGTATTCTTTACATGAGGTATTTCTTGATGAGTGGTGATGTGTATGATATTCATGGCCCTTATTCATTTTGGGTGCATTTTGGATCTTTTGGATACACCTTGAGTTTTTTGAGTAGGTTTGTGTTAGATTGTAATTGATTTGGAGATTTGATGTGATTGATTAGTTTGATGAGTTTATGGCTATCTCGTGAATCCTACATATTTGGTCAAGGTCAAGGAGGTCTAAGTTAAGTTTGTGAAGATTTGATACTTTGTGATTGATGTCTGATGACCTTCTCGTAGATGAAGTTGACTTTGACCGGGGGAATGATTGGTTCGGGTAGACTTAGGCTTGAAATGTGATTATGTTAGTGTTTGAGGATTGAAGATTTGAAGGTGTTCTAGTGAAGAGGTTATTTAGAGCTTGCTTTGAGCTTATGTTAGTAAAAGAAGATGATGTTTGTGCTTGGTCCTAAGCAAGTGCAAGTTTTTGGAGAACACTCTAGCCATCAAGTGCAAATTCAGGGAAGGTATCAATTTGTGCCCAAACTTTTTGCGCTTTGGCATTGTTCACTTATTTGTTCTCTATCTCCAAAACTTGTTTCGTCGATTTGTTTGCTTGAGGACAAGCAAAGATTCAAATGTAGGGGGTTTGATATCGCTCCATTTATATATGTTTTATCTCGCGATATCTCCCTCACTTTGCTCTGTTTTTGATGATCTTGGAGCCTATTTTGTGTGCTATTGAGCTAAATGGTAATTTGGGGGCTAAGGACTTGATTTGGTGTAAAATTGACCAAATCTTGGGCAAAATTGGCTAAGGAAATGCCAAGTGCAGGATTCAGCTCAAAAAGTGCCGCTCCTTAACTCATAGCACCGCTCCTGTGGAGCAAAAGCGCCGCACCAACATAAAAATCGACGTTCTTATGCACGTTTTGGCTCCATTTTACATCAGTGAGCAAAAGCGTCGTTCCTATAGCCAAAAGCGCCGCTCCTATCCAGACAAAAGTGGCGCTCCTATAGCAAAAGCGCCGCCCCTGAATGTTTCCAAAAGCGGCGTTCCTGATCAAAAGCGCCGCTCCTCACTTAAGCCAAAAGCGCCGCTCCTGAGTCAAAAGTGGTGCTCATGTCGCTGTTTCAGCCCAGACTTTCAGCACTATAAAAGGAACAAGATTAGATCATTTTTCATATGTATCTTTAGAGAGCAGCTACCACAACTCCGATTTTCACCTACAAAACCCTAATTTCATCATCCATTGGTGTTTAAAAGTGGATTCAAGGAAGCTAGCTCAAGATTCATCTTAGATTTACTCTAGATCTTCATCTTTTACATTTTGGGTTGTAATCTCCACTTTTCTTCATTTTACTTTGCATTAATTACTTGTAATAACTTTAAGATGATGATTGTTTATGTTTCTTTGCTTATTATTAGTTTGATCTTAGCCATGATTGGCTAAATCTCTTGTGTTTGCTTATCTATGAATCTCTAATGCAAGTGTTTGCCCCAAATTCAATTGAATAATATTGTTTGAATGAATTACATGATCATGTGTTATTGGGTTAGCTAAAGATCCATTGCTATGAGTTTGTTTTAGGCTTTACTTTGATTACATATGTTGAGTAGCTCTCTTAGTGATTTGAGAAGTGAATCAATGTGTGCTTCAATACCTTGGGTGATCTAGACAACTAGTTTAGGAATTTCAAGTGATTGTGTTCTTAATTTAGGTTGGTTTTCAATTAGCCTTTAGTCAACATAGTAGTGCCGATTATCTTAAGTGATTTCGATAGTTGGGGGTTTTAAGTGATTTCAACCCAAGTATAATCTCAATAACCAAGCATGCCTAACTTGATCTAGAATACAATGCTTATGCGAATTCGCGGAGTGTTATTTGATTTAAGGTTTAGTAGTGATGTGATATCGGCTAAAAAGTCACGTTTTCACCCCGGTATTAAAGGCCAAAAACAAGAAAGATTCAAACTTCATCGGCAAAATACCCACTTCATCGGTTAGAATTGAAGAACAAGTAATTACGAAGACGGTGCAAAAAGAATCAAGAGAATCAGAGCTAAAACGAAGATTCTAGAGCGAAAACGGTGAAAGACAAGAAAAATCAAGTTACGATCCAGGGAACCAGGCAAGCCAAACGGCCTGCCAAATGCCCTCAGCAAATGGCCTCGTTAAACGGCTTGCCTTGGCAAACGGCCCCTGCAAACAGCCTACCAAACGGCCTGCCAGCCATTTGCAGGGAAATTTTAAGCTTATTTAAAGGGTCTTTGTCTTTCATTCCAAACACACACTTCAATTCACTTCTTTCTCTCTCTCTCTCTTGTACAATATTAGTCATACGTTCAAGGTCTTCGACTCCGTGAGGGGAAACCTAGTACCCGGAGAAGAACGCCGAAGATTGTATTAGGAGCGATTTGGAGTCTTGAAGTTGTCACTTTTGTATTCAGAACTCGTTTAATCTACTGGTACTTCTATCCCTTGTCTTTATATAATGTCTTCCATTATTATGCTTTATGATATTGTTGTCATGATTAGCGAGTAGTTATCTTTAGTGTATGTTATGACGTAATCCGTTATAATGCCGAAATTATATTATGGTTCGTTCCACAGGGAGCTAGTGATACGTACTATATTTTTAACAACTATATATATATATGTGTATATATATATATGTGTGTATATATATATATATATATATATATGTGTATATATATATATATATATATATATATATATATATATATAGAGGTAGTATTATTATTATTATAAAAGGGGGGTTGTACCGTTTAATGACCGGTTTGTCGATTTTATATTTTAAGCGTAAAGATAAATGACGATAATTAAAGTTCGTAAAATAAATAACAATATTAAAATGACAATAAATAAAATGATAGTAAATGAAAGTGCGATAGAATATGAAATAAAACAATTATGCTTATTTAAACTTCCGTAACCATGATGTTTGACGTTTTGATTTTAATTTATTACTCTGGGTTAATTGTCCTTTGTCCTGGATTATTTGAAACCTATCTGGTTTTTGTCCATAATAGTTCATCGGTCATAATTATAAAATGCTCGTCAAATTAACCTTATTCCCGAAGTCAAATATTCCAACTAATTAGGGATTCGAACTGTAACAAGGTTTTAATACTTTTATTAATGATTACACTAGGTTATCGACTGCGTATAATCCAAGGTTTTAATACTTTATTAACAATTACACCAATTACCCTTATATGTAATCCACCCCTGTTATAATTAGTCCATGATACATTAATTTATTCACTTGGCCATAATGAATAATAAATTACCCAATCCAATTGATTAAATTAAATGATTTGTAAAAGATGTCGTATAAACGTCACTAAATAGGACATGCATAGCCATTTAATAATTATTAGATTAACTAATTTAAAGATAGGTTCGATAGATTCCAATGAGTTGTCATTCAATTAGACAATACCCCCCATCTATTAATAGTCCATAGTCCAATGTTCACAAGTGTCGGTCTTTTATCCTAACCCAAATTATGGTACAAAATCCAATAACCCCATTTTAATATTTAGTCCAACATCACGATTACTTCGGCTCAAATAAGCATAATAATAACTTAGTTACGAGACATTAATTTAAAAGGGAAGAACATAGCTTACAGTGGTGATTAATCGCGTAGCGTTACACGGACAGAGTTCCGACTTACAAAACCTTAAAACATTTCTTACATTAACCCAATTATTATTAAACTTAATTTAAACTTAATATTATAAATATAAATATATATTACATTGATCAGAGGAAGGAAAAGAAAAAGATGTGTATATTTTGGCCAGAAAACATTCCAATTTATAGATGTGGCCAGCCTCCTGAGGCCATGCGATCGCATTAAATTCCCCCTTCCTGGCCATGCGATCGCATGGCCAGCCTGTCCAGCGTACAACCTTCAATTAAACGTGGGCGGCTTTCTTTAAAATAATATATAATATAATATATATAATTTTATATAATTATATATATTATATTATATTATATTCTTGTGCCTAGTTGACTGGTAATTTTAGGTCCGTTGACTCGCGCGTTGATGCTCGGTTCATGTCTCAGTTTCGGATTTTCGAACGCCTTTTCGTATGATTTAATATCTTGTACTTTACATTTCGCAACTTGTAATTTGCACAAAAAATAATTTTTCTTAACTCCCAAAATCCGCGCAAGTCTTTTAACTCACTTTTTAGGACACTTTTGAGTGCACTATGGCTTAAAGGACCCTTTTCCAGTTTTAGTGGCACTTTTTCTTCAATTCTTTAATCTTCGTGCTTCGTCTTCGTATTTATTTATTTAAACGATTACAACTTAAAAATAGAACAATTACAACTAAAAATATTACATATTGGAACGATATTGCGCCTAAATATATGTTCATTTAGAGCACTATCAAATATCCCCACACTTGAGCATTGCTTGTCCTCAAGCAATACAGAACTTGAAATAAAATCACACTTCACTCGAATCACTTTTTATTATCACACTTTATACATCAGTGATTTTAGTACGGTGGTATAAACAATGATAGTAAAGATGTGGTTTACAATTCCACATGACTATGAAAATTTAGATCCTTTAAGGAAATTGGATCTTTATGAAAACTTTTGATCTTTTGAAAATTCAAGCTAGATTTTATCTCAAGCAAGTTTTCCTGAATAACCCTTCACCGGTGTTTGCAAAATATTTTTGTGGGTTTTGTGGGTTTCATATATTTAAAATTTTAGCTCAAAACTTATGGTTTTGTGTCACCCACTTGCTAATCCTTGTATTAGGAAAGCAACACGTCCAGTATACTTGCTCCGTATATTACCTTTCGGTAAACTACCGTCCGGTTGTAAAGGAAAGCGTTGAACAAGCAACTGTTAAGGCAATGTCTAATGACATACAGATGTTCAAGGTCTGCTACGTGTCGGATGCAATTACTATCCTTTGTAGGAGCAATAGCAAAGATCACCATATAATTTTTCGGTCTGGCACAAGGTCCTGTCTTTGACCATGCTATGCAACCACCGTTCTTACGGTTGACACCCGATTTGGTTCAGGTGACCTAATGAATTCCGATGAATTCTCGGGATTTTACGTTCAATGGTAATGAACGCATTGAAAATAGGTTTTCAGAAAACAAATCGGTTTTAATTTGATCAAAATATTTTCTCGTTCAAGCTTGAGTTTAGATATCATCGAATTCCATGAGTTTGTATTTCTCAATCTTTAAGGTCAATCTCAAGGATTGAGTAATATCAGTCTTAAAAGCTGATTTTTAATCTTTAAGGAGATTATCCTTTCCGGGGGTCTGATTCATTAGTCTTATCAAGCTAATTTGCACGGTGCCCTCCCCATTTTACGAGACAGATCCTCTCATGGTTAGGATAAGTCTGACCACATGGCGACCCTGTTTGATGCTGAGGTCCGTGGATTTCTAGCTGATTTTCGAGAAAACTTTTCAAGGTTTTTCGTAGACTCTACAACTGGTCTGGACGACAACTTCCTAACCTAAATCAAGAAGCGCGTGTCTTTTTCGGAAGACTTTACTTCCTTTTAATGATGGAATTGATTCATCGTGTAGATCCATCTTTCTTTCAAATATATTACAGTAAATCGGGTAAAACTGATTAGTTTAGTCCAAAACAAAAGTACCTACAATAATCTTGTACAAAAATATGTGATATCTGTTTTAAAGAACTTGGTGCATTCTTCCCACACTTAGCTTTTATTTTATTTCTTTCTTTGCCTTTTTATTCTATTCTATTTCATTTTGAATGAATTCTAGCATTTTGGGTTGTTTCTCAATTTATGTCTTTTCCGAGGTAACAATAATTTCGGTATTATCACCTAGTTTTATCATTCATAAATATGTATAAACATGATTTTGATTTCATTTAGTTGAAATTTTTTCAAATTTTCACAAAATTTGGCAATTAAATCAAGTGTAAACCCGAGAGAATTTATAACCCTTCCCCACACTTGAGATCATGCAATGCCCTCATTTGCATGAAATCAGACTATAATTATAAATTCGTGAGGGCGATTAGTGTAGAAAAGTGATTAAAAATACCGAGTTTGCAAACATATTGTTTTATATCACATTTGATATTTTGCGTGTTGTCGTTAAAATTAGTAGCTTTTGCTGAACTTATTGACAGTCTTTGAAAGTGCGTTATTTTACCTTGTTTTGTATACAACATAAAATACAAATACATATATACATATTTTTGAAGTTGGGTATATAATCCCACCTTCATATAATATTTTTGGCATACTTTAGATCACTAATATTAAAATAATGATAACAAAATATTTCGTACCGTCCTTGGGTAAAGCAATTTCGGTTCTACGACCTAGTGTTTATTCACGACGAATTTTAGAAATCATTTTTTTAAACTTAATGAAATAAAGTAAATTTTGTTTTCAAATTCACACAAAACTTAAATTTAAAAAGCGTATTAATTTCATACAAAACCTACAAATCAAAAAAAATTCAGAATGGGGAGAGAAAACTAGTTCTTTGGTGTCTGCTAGTGGAAAAGACCAATCGGATTCCATTCTCGGAACTACACGAGAACAGAACAACTAACTCTAGATATCATTTTCTTTTAGAACATTTAAATCTCCCCACACTTAAGTAGATGTGGTGTCGAAATTGTGATTAACTTCATTGTCAATTTCTCTTGGACCATAATCAAATTGCATATCTGTAACTTTTGCTTTAAGCCATTGGTCGGATTCCTGTGTAATATCCACAAATTTAACTAGTTTCGTCTTTTCTTTTGGCGATAGATTGGATACTAACCGGTTACACAACTTAAAGCTCCCCTTGGTTCTAGCATCGCAAATCCGTTTAATAAGTTTCTTCATTGAACTGTTATTAACGGGATCATTTAATTTCGTATCAACAACGGGGTTCTTTGTTATCAAGTCATCATTAGGTGTCACTTCATCTTCCCCACACTTAGGCATTTTATTATTGTTAAGCATTACCGTTGGAATTAGTAAAACAACATGGTTCTTACCAATCGTTTTTGTTGGTTCAACAGTTTTGGTTGGTGGAGATTTAGACTTTCGAATCACAAAGGTGACCGATTTGTCACCATCATTAAGTTTCATTCTACCATCTCTTACATAAAATAACACCCCGGTGGACGCTAAGAATGGTCGACCTAAAATTAGATGTAACACCCCGTTTTTCCCCGTACATGATTTATAGGTGTATTGTGTATGTACGACAGGCGTATGAAGGGTTCGATACATGTTTGGGTGTTAAAGTCTTGTATGCGAGAAAATGTGTCAGGCCACGTTGGGTGTCGCGGCGCGACAAAGGGAGCCGCGGCGCGGCGTTTCAAATAAATCCAGATCAGAAAGCTTGTTAACAAAGTCACCAGTTCGAGGCAATCGTCGCGGCACGACGAATTATGCCGCGGCGCGGCGAATGGTGTGAACTGGCACCAGATTCTTGTAAATTTAAATGAAGTTCAAGGGCAATTTGGTCTTTTCGCGTTTGAGCCAGATTTGAGGATTTAACCTCATCCATTCATTTCATTTCTCATTTTAATTTTCCTTTTCTTTTCATTTTTCCTCTCAAACTCAAACACCCATTTGATTTCAAAAGGATTTTTGGAAAGGAAGGATCGGGAGTTGATCCTTGGCGTAGTTGACAAGTGTGTTCTCCTCGTTCTTAGCTACACGGTGATACTAGTGGTAAGCTCTAACTCCGAAATTCATTTTCGTGTTCATCATTCAAGTTTAGGGCTTTTGATTGTATGATTCATAGGTGAAACCCATTTAGTTGTTAATTGAAGGTTAACACCAAGATTCGGGTTTTTTGTTGTTAATGTCGGGTTTTGGGTTTGGTGTGCAAGTTCATGCTTGTAAGACTTGTAAATGGTGTATAATCACTAGTATTAGTGATTATTGAGGTTTTGGGGACATTTAGGGTTCTTGGAGTTGACTAATTTTGACTAGAGCCAAAATTAGGGTTTGGGGATGATTTTGACCCGATTGTTGATTTATTAAGGTTTATAAACTTAAAATGGATTAAGTTGAAGTATTAAACCTAGTTAAATGTGTTTTGGTGTCAAGACTTGTAAACTGTGAGATTTTGACTTAATAGGTCAAAATTAGGGTTTTGGTGTCAAAATGGGTGAGACATGTGTTTAACACTTGTGTTTGGGTTTACTTGGCATATTAGGACCATTTTCACCCGTGTTAGTAATTATTGGTTAGTTTGGGTGCGGTTTGTACTTGGAATTACATTTGGGTCGAATTTGCACTAAGTGTCAAATTGGGTTGGTTTGTAAATCCAATCTAAGTGTGTTGTTGAATTTGTGATAATGGAATAGGTACTTTCCATTGACGAGTTGCGGATTACTTGGTTGCATTCATCAAGGCTTAAGGTGAGTGTTAATATCCTATATGCATATGTATGTGTAGGATGGGTGCGGGTCGGGTGAAGTGGTTCTCGGTTATAGAGCTCACTTCACATATAGGTGGATTGATGGACTTGTGTGTAGGTCCAATTGGCACGGTTGTGCGTTTTGGTTGACCATCTTTGACGAGGTGCACACCTTGCGTGTACTCTATCACATGGGCATGTGATGTGGATTATATAACCCCAATGGCGAAGGGTTAATATTGTGAGTGGAATAATTATGCGTGAACGTATATAATGTATTTATTTGTGTGGTATGAATGTGGAAGTGTCGCGGTGTTCAAGACACCACATTCTAGGTAACGAGTAGTATTGTCGCGGTGTTTAAGACACTACTCCTTGTGTAATTGACTTGTGGGATTGTCGCGGTGTTTAAGACACCACAATGTCGTGAGAGTGGAAGTTTCGCGGTGTTCAAGACACCACTCATTGTATTGAATGAAGTGTGGGTTCGTCGCGGTGTTTAAGACGCCACATTGTTGTAAGGGTGAGTTAGTCGCGGTGTTTAAGACATCACCCGGGGGACTAGTGATTACGCGGTGTATAAGTAACACTAGTGGATGTTATGAACTCCAACGGACTTACATGTACCGTTCTCTTGTATACTTGGTTAACCATGGTTATTGTGTTGTAAGCGTAAGCAAATTATGTTATTCGAGAGATATATACATATATATACATATATATTGTATACATATAATGTTGTATTGTCGTGTTGTAGCTAACCCTCCGGGTGTAGCTTATTGGCATGGTTCACATCGTTGTTGGCAAACTTATATTTTGTTGATGTATCTTTAGCTCATTGCTTAGTGATCTTACGGTATGCTTAGACTAGCTTGCCTTTATGTTTGGATGCTCCGGTATGCGGTATTTGCTATTTTGTGGCGTGTCCATTTTATGCATATATATGTATGTAGTATATTCTCACTCACTAAGCGTTAGCTTACCCTCTCGTTGTTGATATTTTTATAGGTTCGCATGCTTGGCGGCTCGGGTAAGCTTGGGAATTAGAGATCTCGGCTAGGTTGCTTTAGAAGATCTTGCTTTTGGACTCGATTAGGATTTGGGTAGCGTAGTCCCAAATCACCATGCTCGGTTTTGTGTAAACGTAACTAGTCGGGTCATAATGATTATAACCGGTTTACGATTTAATTAATGAACCATTGTATTAAGGAGTTTAAATCATTAATGTATGTTTTAAGTTCGATGAACTTACTTTGATAACAAATACGTTTTGGAATATGTGTAACGGGACCTAAAGTATTATTTAACGCGTATTAAAAGGAAAAATTTTTATGGGCCGGTTTTAATACGGGTTGGGTTATTTCAAGTGGTATCAGAGCATGGTCTAAGGGATTTAGGTGACTTGAGATAGGTGCCTAGACTTAGACTTTTGTGTGTGCTTAATTTGTTGCGGGACATGTAGGAGTACGGGTCGGAATGGGTTCTAGCTAGTGCCTTGTTTATAGGTTGACTAACATTTATATTAGTAATGCGAATATTATTAATATGCTATTGTGATGTGATAATAATTCTCGCGTGTGTTTATATCACGTAGAATTTTGTTTGTGTTTGCATATATCATCGAGCGAGACGGTTGTTGTACTAACGAGCCGATACAGCGTGTATGCGTAATAAGGACTTGCAAACCTTATTACGGGTGCAAATCGTTTCTAGCAAGTGATGTACGACAAATGTTTAGCAAGATGGGGCGGTGTTGTGCGTGTGATTTACACGTTCGTGGTCTAACCGCTTTGCATTCCTTAGAATGGCGACGGGAAATGGGATCGGGACGAACGACGATGAGTTTAACACTAGAGTTGCTGCCGCCGTTGCGGAGCAAATGAGTGCGTTTCGAGAAGAAATGGATAGGAAGTATTCCGAATTTCGAAATGGTGGAGAAATGGAGCATTGTCTTAAAAGCTTCATGAGGACTAAACCTCCGATGTATGACGGGAAACCGGATCCTTTAGTAAGCACAACTTGGATCTCGAATGTTGAAGGGTGTTTTCGTACTATTGAATGCCCTCCCGAGAAAAAGACAAGACTCGCTACTAGTTTATTGCGGGGTAGGGCGAAGGATTGGTTGGATGGTAAGATTGATCTTGTCGGTGGTGAGCCGTTTATGGCATTATCGTGGGACGATTTTAAGAAGGAATTCTTCGAGGAGTTCCGGACTTCGGCCGACTTGTCGGAATTGCGTGAAGAGTTGCGAAACTTGCAACAGGGATCTATGGATTTGAATACTCTCAAGACGACCTTTATGGCGAAGACTCGTTTTTGCCCGGAGTATTTAGGGAATGATCGGTTGTTGATGGAGGATTTCTATCGAACCTTGAATGATGACTTGAAGAATAAGATTAGTCGGGGTCACGCGAAATCCTTTGCGGAATTATTCGCCGTGGCTAGAGGTTTCGAGTCGTATTCACGATCAAAGAAGGGTGAACCTTCGAGCGAGAGAAGGGTTGTTTCGCATGGTGCTCCGAGTAAGAGGACTAAGGGTCCGAGTGTGAGCACGGGTGGTACACGGACGGGTATATTGGATTCTAGTGCGTCTAGATGTTACAATTGTGGCGTAAGGGGTCACAAGTCGTGGGAATGTTCGGTACCAAAAGGCGATGGCATGGTGTGCTTCAATTGCCAAGAAGAAGGACATCGTAAGTCGGAATGTCCCAAGTTAGCGGGGACGGGGCCGGCAAGGAGACGTTAAGGTACGTTTCGTTTTAATAAATATGTCTTTTGATTATTTATTAAGTGCCGTTTGAAGTTGAGTTTATTAAATGCATTGTGTTGTGCATGTTATTGATATGGGTGATGTTCCTAATGGAAGTACCCTATGACGACGTTTTGATTGACGGGCGAAGGGCGTAAGACTTGGTGTAACCAAGCATTCCTTGATATTTGTAAAATGTTTCTACCAAGCCATGGAAATGGGTTGGTGTTCGGTTGTTAAGCGCGTGTTCGCTTTTGTGTTGAGGTCGATGAACCGTGAGGTTTGACGGGTGGGCTGAAACCCTTGAGATTGAGTGTTTTGAATCTCGATGTATGTTGGTAATGGAGTCTTTATGACGCGACATTAGGTGCCTCTTTTATACCTACTAGCGTGGTGTTCGACTCCGATTATGTTGCGGTTACATTGTACTTAGGGTACCGAAGTGAAATCCTTAGGTACATGAGTGACTAGGTGTAATTTGACAAACTAAAGCAATTGGATGATTGCGAAGGTATGGTTTGTGTAATCGTGGTACACTTTTTGCTCGAAGTGTTTAAGGATTGATTGAAATCCGTTGTGTGCTCAAGGCTGGAGCAAGATATGGTGACGGGTCGTGTGAGCCCAATCTTTGTAAAGTCTACCTTAGGTAGCATTGTACGGTTGTACGAGTTGTGGATATGGGACGTAGTTCCAAATGGGGGAGTTACACTCCCGCACGAGGAAGTTTTAGTGTGAGATTTCGGATGATGCTTTTGGTAGATCCGGAAAATGTTGTCGAGACCTGATTTTGGTCGATTTGTGGTAGATTACAATTTCGGATAAATTGTACTTATGGTTTGGGTTTGAATTATCACCGAGGTGGTAATGTGGTAAATCTCGATTGAGAGATAATGGACGTGTTTGGCGAGCAAGGTGAAATCCTTCGGTTAAGGGAGGTGTGTGTCGGATTCTCTTCTAGAGAATAATTGTTTTGTGCCTATGTTCGATATAGGTGGTTCTTGCTCGTGTATGTGAATGGTTAGTGGTATCCGTTAGGATTCACTATGGCGTAGCAGAGCGCGATGTTACGCTACTCGTCGTTCGAGGCCAAAAGGGCGTTGATTGATGAAGCATGACTTTCGGGTCCGCTGACTTCATCATGGTATTGGTGATTGATGAAGCATGACCTTTAGGGTCCGCTGACTTCATCATGGGAGTATGCGATTGGTGGAGCATGACCTTCGGGGTCCGCTGATTTCATCATGAGCGAGGTGTTATATCGGTGAAGCATGACTTTCGGAGTCCGCTGACTTCATCCGGTGTTGAGATTGGTGAAGCATGACCTTCGGGGTCCGCTGACTTCATCATGGGATTATTGATTGGTGAAGCATGATATTCGGGTTCGCTGACTTCATCATGGTAGTGAATCGCGTGTAGTTCTGATTCACTAAGGCGCGTATGTTTTCGGCCAGCCTTCGTGTTGTGTGATCTGTCGGTTGTTTTATACACCGATGGTGGGGTCGTAAGGACCGTGATGTTGATCTGTTGGTAGTTTTATACACCAATGGTGGGGTCGTAAGGACCGTGTTGTGTGATCGATCGGGTGTTTTTATACGCCGATGGTGGGGTCGCGAGGACCATGTGGTATGATTAGTGATGCGATCGCCGTGTTTCGCTCACGTGTTGTTACAAGTGTGACGATAGTCGATTTTGTACACCTTTGGATTTGGCGTTTTCATAGTCGTTTTGGGCGCTATCGGTTTTAGCCTTTTGATTATGATGTTACGGTAGTTGCGTATTGATCGTATTGCGCACTACAAGGGATGTTTAGTGATTGGTGTTATCCGTCAGGATTCGTTGGTTCGGTCTTCATCGTTTCGGATTGTTGACCTTAGGTTGAGACTTGGTTGCTTTTAGCGTTGTACTCGGTAAGGGTACGCTAAGGGGTTGATATCTCTGTACGAGATTGGTTGAGTTTTCCCGATGTTAGGGAATGAGCATGGTTTTAGTGCTCGGATTGTGGATTTGATAAATCGCGGGTGACGATTTAGTTGTTAAAGGCAATTCAGTGGGAAGAATTGCTTAGGAAAGTCGGTTTGGACTTATGTTTGAGGACTGTGAAGTGTGGTCCGTTTGGTTAAATGACAAGGATCACGAGGACGTGATCGAGTCTAAGTGGGGGAGAGTTGTAACACCCCGTTTTTCCCCGTACATGATTTATAGGTGTATTGTGTATGTACGACAAGCGTATGAAGGGTTCGATACATGTTTGGGTGTTAAAGTCTTGTATGCGAGAAAATGTGTCAGGCCACGTTGGGTGTCGCGGCGTGACAAAGGGAGCCGCGGCGCGGTGTTTCAAATAAATCCAGATCAGAAAGCTTGTTAACAAAGTCACCAGTTCGAGGCAATCGTCGCGGCGCGACGAATTAGGCCGCGGCGCGGCGAATGGTGTGAACTGGCACCAGATTCTTGTAAATTTAAATGAAGTTCAAGGGCAATTTGGTCTTTTCGCGTTTGAGCCAGATTTGAGGATTTAACCTCATCCATTCATTTCATTTCTCATTTTAATTTCCCTTTTCTTTTCATTTTTCCTCTCAAACTCAAACACCCATTTGATTTCAAAAGGATTTTTGGAAAGGAAGGATCGGGAGTTGATCCTTGGCGTAGTTGACAAGTGTGTTCTCCTCGTTCTTAGCTACACGGTGATACTAGTGGTAAGCTCTAACTCCGAAATTCATTTTCGTGTTCATCATTCAAGTTTAGGGCTTTTGATTGTATGATTCATAGGTGAAACCCATTTAGTTGTTAATTGAAGGTTAACACCAAGATTCGGGTTTTTTGTTGTTAATGTCGGGTTTTGGGTTTGGTGTGCAAGTTCATGCTTGTAAGACTTGTAAATGGTGTATAATCACTAGTATTAGTGATTATTGAGGTTTTGGGGACATTTAGGGTTCTTGGAGTTGACTAATTTTGACTAGAGCCAAAATTAGGGTTTGGGGATGATTTTGACCCGATTGTTGATTTATTAAGGTTTATAAACTTAAAATGGATTAAGTTGAAGTATTAAACCGAGTTAAATGTGTTTTGGTGTCAAGACTTGTAAACGGTGAGATTTTGACTTAATAGGTCAAAATTAGGGTTTTGGTGTCAAAATGGGTGAGACATGTGTTTAACACTTGTGTTTGGGTTTACTTGGCATATTAGGACCATTTTCACCCGTGTTAGTAATTATTGGTTAGTTTGGGCGCGGTTTGTACTTGGAATTACATTTGGGTCGAATTTGCACTAAGTGTCAAATTGGGTTGGTTTGTAAATCCAATCTAAGTGTGTTGTTGAATTTGTGATAATGGAATAGGTACTTTCCATTGACGAGTTGCGGATTACTTGGTTGCTTTCATCAAGGCTTAAGGTGAGTGTTAATATCCTATATGCATATGTATGTGTAGGATGGGTGCGGGTCGGGTGAAGTGGTTCTCGGTTATAGAGCTCACTTCACATATAGGTGGATTGATGGACTTGTGTGTAGGTCCAATTGGCACGGTTGTGCGTTTTGGTTGACCATCTTTGACGAGGTGCACACCTTGCGTGTACTCTATCACATGGGCGTGTGATGTGGATTATATAACCCCAATGGCGAAGGGTTAATATTGTGAGTGGAATAATTATGCGTGAACGTATATAATGTATTTATTTGTGTGGTATGAATGTGGAAGTGTCGCGGTGTTCAAGACACCACATTCTAGGTAACGAGTAGTATTGTCGTGGTGTTTAAGACACTACTCCTTGTGTAATTGACTTGTGGGATTGTCGCGGTGTTTAAGACACCACAATGTCGTGAGAGTGGAAGTGTCGCGGTGTTCAAGACACCACTCATTGTATTGAATGAAGTGTGGGTTCGTCGCGGTGTTTAAGACGCCACATTGTTGTAAGGGTGAGTTAGTCGCGGTGTTTAAGACATCACCCGGGGGACTAGTGATTACGCGGTGTATAAGTAACACTAGTGGATGTTATGAACTCCAACGGACTTACATGTACCGTTCTCTTGTATACTTGGTTAACCATGGTTATTGTGTTGTAAGCGTAAGCAAATTATGTTATTCGAGAGATATATACATATATATACATATATATATTGTATACATATAATGTTGTATTGTCGTGTTGTAGCTAACCCTCCGGGTGTAGCTTATTGGCATGGTTCACATCGTTGTTGGCAAACTTATATTTTGTTGATGTATCTTTAGCTCATTGCTTAGTGATCTTACGGTATGCTTAGACTAGCTTGCCTTTATGTTTGGATGCTCCGGTATGCGGTATTTGCTATTTTGTGGCGTGTCCATTTTATGCATATATATGTATGTAGTATATTCTCACTCACTAAGCGTTAGCTTACCCTCTCGTTGTTGATATTTTTATAGGTTCGCATGCTTGGCGGCTCGGGTAAGCTTGGGAATTAGAGATCTCGGCTAGGTTGCTTTAGAAGATCTTGCTTTTGGACTCGATTAGGATTTGGGTAGCGTAGTCCCAAATCACCATGCTCGGTTTTGTGTAAACGTAACTAGTCGGGTCATAATGATTATAACCGGTTTACGATTTAATTAATGAACCATTGTATTAAGGAGTTTAAATCATTAATGTATGTTTTAAGTTCGATGAACTTACTTTGATAACAAATACGTTTTGGAATATGTGTAACGGGACCTAAAGTATTATTTAACGCGTATTAAAAGGAAAAATTTTTATGGGCCGGTTTTAATACGGGTTGGGTTGTTTCAGTTTGAGTCCTCTTCTATGTCAATGACAATAAATTCAACTAGAAAGGTTAAATTACCTACTTGAACGGGTAGGTTGTCAGCAATTCCAACTGGGTGCTTAATGGTTTGATCAAAGAGTCGAACACTCATTTCCGTTGGACTTAACTCACCTACACCTAATCTCTTATATAATAAAAGAGGCATAACACTTATACTCGCACCTAAATCTGCTAGTGCATCATACATGACACAATCACTAAGTAGACAATGAACAATAAATTCACCCGGATCACCCAACGTGGGTGGAGGTTTTGGTGGAACTGTCTTCACCGGGTTTACTTATACGGTTTTTGTTTCTTGCACTTTCTTATTCTTCTTCTTCTTTCCAAAGGTATCACAAACTTTATTGCCTATCACTTGCTCATACTCAACTCCTTTTCTTGGAAACGGGATGGGTGGTCTGTATGGTGCCACCACTGGCTTTACATACTCGGGTGGTGGTGGTGGTGTTGTAACTTCTTCATTGTTACTCACATCGAAAACCTTCCCATCTTCTGATGCTGGTTTTTTAGAATTCGTTGATACCATATTAACATTCTCATTCCGAGGATTTACTTCAGTATTACTCGGTAGCTTTCCTTGTTCCCTCTCACTCATCATGCTAGCAAGAGTACCTACATGTTTTTCTAGATTCAAAATGGAAGCTTGTTGAGTTCTTAATGACTGATCAAACCTCTCATTCGTTTGGGTTTGAGATGTAATAAATTGTGTTTGAGATTCCATTAGCTTTGCCATCATTTTTCCAGATTTGGCTTTTTCTCTTCGATTTGTTGTGGTGGTTTATACAAGCTAGGTCTTTGTTGATTGAAAGTGTTGTTTTGAGTTGGTTGGTTATTCGGACCTTGTTAGTTGTATGAGTTATTGTTGGGTCCATTTGGATTGTAACGAATGTTTTGATTTCGATTGAAGTTTGGCCTTGGCGGTTGATAATTATTTTGATAATTATTTCCCGGCCTTTGGTTCATGTAGGAAACATTCTCACGTTGTTCCATCGTTTGTTCAATGTGACAATCTTTCGTTAAGTGTGGTCCACCGCATTGCTCACAACTGATTCGTATTGCATGAATATCTTTAGTCATCTTTTCCATTCTTCTCTCGAAAGCATATATTTTTGCGAAAACGGAATCAAAGTCATGGCTAGAATCGGCTCTAGCCTCTTTAGATGAACGAAAGATATCTTTTTCCTGGTGCCACTCATGTGAGTGGGAGGCTGTGTTATCAATAATTTTGTGAGCTTCTGTTGCGGTTTTCTTCATAATGGAGCCACCAGCTGCTGTGTCGATGTCTTTTCGTGTAGCAACGTCGACACCTTGGTAGAATATTTGTACTATTTGATAAGTGTCTAAACCGTGTTGAGGACATCCTCTCAATAACTTTCCGAATCTTATCCATGCCTCATATAGCGTTTCATTTGGCTTTTGCGCGAACGTAACAATTTCTCCTTGAAGTCTCACGGCTTTAGATGCCGGAAAGAATCTTTTAAGAAAATTTTCAACTAAGACATCCCATTTGTCAATCGCCCCTTCAGGTAACGATTCTAACCAATCTTTGGCTTCTCCCTTTAAAGTCCAGGGAAATAACATAAGATAAATAGTTTCATCCTCAACTTCTCAGAATTTAAATAGATTACAAATCCTATTAAAAGTTCGAAGATGTTCGTTTGGATCTTCTTTTGCTGTACCACCGAATTGGCATTGATTAGTGACCATGTGTAAGATTTGTCCTTTGATTTGAAAATATGGCGCACTAACATCTGGCTTAATAATGGCGTGATCTTGGCCCGTGCGTGTGGTTCTCATTCGGTCTTCCATACTTTGAGGTTTCGTTTCTTCCATATCTGAATTTTTTGAATTCGAATCACTAGAGGATTCTGATTTAACGGTTTGTGGTTCAGGAAGAATGATTAGTAGTTCAGGATCTTGGAATTGTCCTTGAATATCCTCCGGGTTTTCAATTGTGAAGTTGGTTTCAACAATTGGATTATTGGAAATTTGAGTTGGAGTACTTGTTCAACTAGATGATGATTCTAAAGAAAAATCAACGGCGACAATATTGACTAGATGTCTTTATCGAGTTACAGGTGGTGAACGTATGAAAGGTGGTGAACGTTTTGCTCGGTGCATTCACAGAATATCCTATTAGTTATAAAGATAAAAATTATATAAGTTATCAAATTAATAGACTTTTCTGATTTTGCCCACGTTTCGAATAGCCAATAGATGCAGCAGGTAGCCAGGACCCTTTAAATCGGAAGCCCACAACTCGCCACTAACAAATTCAACTATTACTACGAACCAGAAAATTTTGGATGTCTATCAATTTAACCGCTTAAAATAATTTTTTGTCGAAATTTAAAGAAAATAAGAATCTATGTCCTAAAAACTAGAGCGTAGAAATGAGAAAGAAAAAGAGCGTCGAAAAATAAGAGGTCGAAAAACAAACGTCGAAAAAAATAGTCGAAATCTAATAATAAGAAAGTAAAGCGTTGAAACTTAAAAGTCTAAAAACTTAAGACTAAAAAGTTGCGCCTAAAGGTATTAAAGCTTAAAATGAATTCTATATCCAAAACGGCAATAACTTAATTAGGCATTAAAATCGAAAAACTGCGTCGCAAAATTCTGAAGCGCCTAAATCTTAATCTAAAGAAAAAGCACTTAAGGGATTTTACGGCAAAGCTTAAAAATCTCGGAATCTAAAATTAACTATGGCAAAACTAAACTTAAAACTATATAACGAACGATAAATATACAAATTACGAATAAAAAGCTACAAAATATAAAAAGAAGCTAAAGTTATAAAAATACAATAAAAATATTATTTTTATATTATTTATATAAAAGGATTAAATTTATATAATTAATAAAACTAATAAAACTTAAATTACAAATTAAAACTACAAACTAAACTAATTAATATTTTAATTAAACCCTAATTAAAATTAATTAATAGTAATTATAATTACAGAACCCTAATTCGATCAGACAAATGATTCAGACCTGTCAAGTCAAGTCATGCGATCGCATAAGTTTTCAAGGTCTTATCCATGCGATCGCATAGGCCAGAATTTCGGATCCAATTGTTGGGCTGCTACAGTACTAGGCCCGAATTCTTTTTATTTTTTATTTTGATTTTAATTTTCTGATTTTAATTTATAGAAAATATTTATATATAATAAACTTATATATTAAAATCTAAAAAATAAAAGTACTTTATAATTTTATAAATAAAGTCTTAATATATATATATATATATATATATATATATATATATATATATATATATATATATATATATTATTTTATTTTTTTAACACTTATTATAAATACAAAATATTTTTACGAAATTAAAATTAAAAATTATATATTTTTAATATAGCGTGTTTCACCGACTCCCCGGCAGCAGCGCCAAAAACTTGATGTGCGCGCGGAGGTGTACGAAATATATATATTTTACTACGAAATACGGTGCAAATTACACAAGTTTTAATTATTTATTTACATATGGGATATACCTAAACCTTGCTACAACACTATAGGCAGTGTACCTAATAGTAGAATAGTGTAGTTTTTAGTAAGTCCGGTTCGTTCCACAGGGAGCTAGTGATATGTACTATATTTTTAACAACTATATATATATATATATATATATATATATATATATATATATATATATATATATATATATATATATATATATATATATATATATATATATATATATATATATAAGTAGTATTATTATTATAAAGGGGGGTTTTACCGTTTAATGACTGGTTTGTCGATTTTATATTTTAAGCGTAAAGATAAATGACGATAATTAAAGTTCATAAAATAATAACAATATTAAAATGACAATAAATAAAATGATAGTAAATAAAAGTGCGATAGAATATGAAAAAAAACAATTATGCTTATTTAAACTTCTGTAACCATGATGTTTGACGTTTTGATTTTAATTTATTACTCTGAGTTAATTGTCCTTTGTCCTGGATTATTTGAAACCTATCTGGTTTTTGTCCATAATAGTTCATCGGTCATAATTATAAAATGCTCGTCAAATTAACCTTATTCCCGAAGTCAAATATTCCAACTAATTAGGGATTCGAACTGTAACAAGGTATTAATACTTTGTTTAATGATTACACTAGGTTATCGACTGCGTATAATCCAAGGTTTTAATACTTTGTTAACAATTACACCAATTACCCTTGTATGTAATCCACCCCTGTTATAATTAGTCCATGATACATTAATTTATTCACTTGGCCATAATGAATAATAAATTACCCAATCCAATTGATTAAATTAAATGATTTGTAAGAGATGTCGTATAAACGTCACTAAATAGGACATGCATAACAATTTAATAATTATTAGATTAACTAATTTGAAGATAGGTTCGACAGATTCCAATGAGTTGTCATTCAATTAGACAATACCCCCCATCTATTAATAGTCCATAGTCCAATGTTCACAAGTGTCGGTCTTTTATCCAAACCCAAATTATGGTACAAAATCCAATAACCCATTTTAATATTTAGTCCAACATCACGATTACTTTGGCTCAAATAAGCATAATAATAACTTAGTTACGAGACATTAATTTATAAAGGAAGAACGTAGCTTACAGTGGTGATTAATCGCGTAACGTTACACGGACAGAGTTCCCACTTACAAAACCTTAAAACATTTCTTACATTAACCCAATTATTATTAAACTTAATTTAAACTTAATATTATAAATATAAATATATATTACATTGAACAGAGGAAGGAAAAGAAAAAGATGTGTATATTTCGGCCAGAAAACGTTCCAATTTATAGATGTGGACAGCCTCCTGAGGCCATGCGATCGCATGAAATTCCCCCTTCCTGGCCATGCGATCGCATGGCTAGCCTGTCCAGCGTACAACCTTCAATTAAATGTGGGCGGCTTTCTTTAAAATAATATATAATATAATAGATATAATTTTATATAATTATATATATATTATATTATATTCTTGTGCCTAGTTGACTGGTAATTTTAGGTCCGTTGACTCGCGCGTTGATGCTCGGTTCATGTCTCGGTTTCGGATTTTCGAACGCCTTTTCGTATGATTTAATATCTTGTACTTTACGTTCCGCAACTTGTAATTTGCACAAAAATTAATTTTTCTTAACTTCCAAAATCCGCGCAAGTCTTTTAACTCACTTTTTAGGACGCTTTTGAGTGCACTATGGCTTTAAGGATCCTTTTCCAGTTTTAGTGGCACTTTTTCTTCAATTCTTTAATCTTCGTGCTTCGTCTTCGCATTTATTTATTTAAACGATTACAACTTAAAAATAGAACAATTACAACTAAAAATATTACATATTGGAACGATATTGCGCCTAAATATATGTTCATTTAGAGCACTATCACATGTCTTATGACAGGGGCGTTTAGGACTAGTGTAGTAAATATAAGCTCACTGCCTATCCATGAGCCAGCATTCCATAATACCGGCAAAGTAACTGATGAAATCATAGCATGCACTTGTTTTAGCCTTATCTGAATTACAAATTTTATCGTATTTACTTTACTTTACTTTACTCTATCTAGAAAACCCAAAAATTAGGTAATCAACCACTACTCCTGCACCTTAGAATTATCTTAAGTTTTAGATATAGGTTCGATTCTACTGATATCTCAAAAATACGACTCTAGGTCATACTTCCCTTACTCATAATAAGGAGTAGTATGATTTAGGTCCAAATAAATATAAATTTAAAACTAGTACCCTCCCTCTTGGTGGCTGACTCTGACGCGTTGCGACCTGACGACATCGCACGAAATTAAACCGTCCATTTTGGCCATATCAAGAGGGTAGCAATTTTTTGGCGCCGCTGCCGGGGTTCTGGTATCTGACAATACTGCTCTCTATCAAACTCATTCACAAACATTTAAGTGGTGTCTAAGAAAGACAATTATACACGGACTTGGTTGTTGTATTTTTCGAACAGTCTCCAATTATATTGGAACCAAAAGGATCCTGCCTCTCCGTAGTCGGCCTGGCCACTTGGTTTGTTGAATAGTTCGTGCGAAGCTCTGTTATCGAAATACCAGGGAATCAGTAGCAAGAACCAAAAACATATCTATAATTAGGATAATTAGAATACCTTTGCTTAGAATACCTTAGATTAAGATTACCTTAGATTACTTTAGATGGCCTTAGACTAAAATAGGAACCTAGTTTATCTTTTTAAAATTTAAAACAACAAAAAGAGGCATACCCAGTGTATGACCCAAACCCGATCTAGACCAGGGCCGTTGTTATTCGTACCTGATCCAGACGCCATAATCTCTAAAGCACGCAAGGAAGCATGAATCAGAAAACAAATGACGTTACGTGTTACTTTAGCAAAAAACACCAAACCCTCGATTGAAGGTCGAGGAGGACCGATCAGATTTCCAGAGATTCAAACAACCCTAGGACAATTGATAGTTTCAAATATTCGACTTACACCGCTCTCTTGGGACGAACTTGATAAGAATACTTACATTGAAGTGCTATAATAATCAGGTTCTAAGTGCTCGTTAGTTGTGTGTGCTTATTTGTAGTGTTTGAATCATATATAAATTTAGAGGGTAAAAGATGTACATCGTTGTATATCATGCACATCATCATCAACAACCAATGAAAATCTCAATAGTGCACCAACTACATGGTGACTACGCACGCGCCGAACTTGTGAGTTTGCTCACTCACCTTAGCTAACCGAAACCACCGTAACACTTCCCGACTCACAATGAACCCGATGTGACAACAAGCACATCACCCGAGACAACTATATCCTAGGAACCAATAAAAGATTCCTAATTCGTCCCGATTCTACCCCAACCATGCCACGTTTCCTCTGTTCGGTACTCGTCATGTCTTGCTTGGTGTCAAGATACACTTTCGTAATAATGGTGATCAGTCACTATTACAATTGCGTACCTTACCATTTTCACATGGTCACGTAAAGTACTTTACCCGGACTGACGTAACATTCACACAAAATAACACGCGATAACTCCTAGTACCCGAATGACCAAAGTCCTTACCGTGAACTTGATCACTCAAAACCGCCAAACATCTGAACCTCTCCAATAGATTCGTCCCTAGGATACCGCACCAATAGATACATGTATATACACCTATATACAATATAATAATAAATGCACATAATCAGAACCGCAAAGTCATCCCACTACTTAAGGATTTGTCGTCAAAGCAAATTCCTAGTCAACCTACTACTTTAGGCCACTATCTATCTAAGGTACAAGCGCAATACCAATTAAGGCCCCACATATCCACATGTCATAGTTAAGGTACCTATGCTAAGACACTAACTATTACTATCTCGGCCCGTATTTCTACAAGTCCGCATACAATTCCACACCGTCAAGTCTAAGTCTAGGCACCTATCAAAAAGTTACCTAGATCCCTTAGACCATGCTCTGATACCACTTGAAACAATCCCAAATCCGTTTACCAAAAACGAGCACTATTTTTGTTTTAAGTTAGATAAAGTTAAATACATCATAATACAAGATCCGTTTAACAATAGTTTTAACGTGCCCAATATACAACAAAATAAATGTTTAACATGTGACTAAATCCAAAACGTGCAATTCGACGCCTTTTGACCCGTTACACAACAAGTGGGTAATTACAATTCATTTACACTACAAACCAGGTTAAGACTCGATAACCCAACCCGATACCAAGAGCATAACCCCGGGGACTACTGAATCCCCAATCCACGTCCAAATATCCAAAAGCTAATCCTCCAAGCTTAAGCAACATCTATCAACCCTAGTCTAGCAACTAGGTAACACCACATCAACGATACCTATAAAAAGGTAAACAACGAGAGGGGTAAGCATGAAGCTTAGTGAATGCAATAATTATACATATACATATATAATCTACTTACTCGCAAACACTTACACAAATACCGCATACATGCTAGCAATCTAATTAGCATATCATCGCAAAGTAATAAGCTAACACTCTCCAATACCGCAAGCTAGCATAACCAAAAGCATGTAATATAAATAATGCTCACGAATTCTACACACACACCACATGGTTAACCATACTCGCGTCATGGTGCTACCGGCTCCGTGGTTCACACCATACTCATTTGTCATGATGTTACCGGCTCCGTGGTTCACATCACAACTTGAGTCATACTCACGCTAAGGCGCTACCGGCTCCGTGGTTCACACCTTAACAACTCGTGCTATAGTGCTACCGGCTCCGTGGTTTACACTACAACACACGTACCATGATGCTACCGGCCCCGTGGTTCACATCATAGCACACTCGCACATGCTATGGCACTACAGGCTCCGTGGTTTATGCCATAGCACACAAACAAATACACCATATACATACACGTATAATTATTCCACTCACCTTGGAATGCCTGCACAAGTCATGTATAACATGATCTCCGTCCTCAAATTCGAGCAAGTAACCACCTATATCACACATAGGCACAATACACACATAAATAACAATTCTCTAAAAGAGAATCTGACACCCACATCCCTTAGCCAAGGGATCTCACCTTGCTCATCAAAACCTGCTCATTTAACACCTAATGGACACAAACCAATTACCACTTCGGGTGGTAATTCAAACTCACTCTACAAAGTACAATTTAACCCAAATCATACTTTACACTAACTAGACCAACCTAGGTCCCGACACTAGATTACTACTAAGGTAGTGATCATTTCAAACGTCATGTACACCAAAACCATAACACGTGCAATATTGACCCATATTGCTTTTGACCACCTTTGACTTATGTTAAAGCATCACTTTGACTCAAAATCACTTCTCATGAGCGATTATTTTCACAAACACCATTTAACACTTAACACAAGTGTTTAAACATCCATTTGACCAAAACTAGTGTCATTACCAAATTCGACCCAATCATCTTACCCATTTTGACATAAGTCCTAAAAATGCCCAAAATTACTAACGGCTAGTGATTATATTTTCAAAACACCAATTAACACCTAAATCAAGTATTTACATACTTGATTCACCAAAACTTGACTCAAAACTCATTTTGACACCAAACCAAGTCAACACCCATTTTGACTAGCAAACTTGTTCTTAAGAACATCAAAATCACTAACAACCTTTCAATCTAGTGGTTTAACACCCAAACCATGACAAATACTTCCAAATTCATCATCAAACCTTAAACCCACAATAATTGGGTTTACTTACACAACACATACAACAAAACCCCTAATTTCATGAGAAACGGGGTTTATAACCCTAACTAGCACAAACCCTAACCCCAAATCAAAATCAAAGTAATTAAAATCGAATCTAGGGTTTACCTCAACTCCAAAACTGAGCTAGTAGCTAAAAACATCAAGGAGAACCAAGACCCGCTTCCAATTTGGGCGAAAATCACCATCTTCATCTTCTATTGAAGGTTTCTCTCACTAGAAACCCTCATCTCTCTCACTAGAGTTTGGTTGGTGAAAAATGGAGATAAAATGATATCTAGATCAGTTTTAGGTATAAAACCCATCCACAAGTGAAAGGACCAAAGTGCCCTTCATTTAATCTCTTAAAAATAGAAAAGAATGCTGAATCAGGTCTTGGCACGGCGTGCCACCTAACTGGCATGGCGTGCCACTTAGGTTCTGAATTTGCTGATGTTGCCTTGGCACGGCGTGCCACTCTGAAACTTATTTTGCTGAATTTTGCTTTGGCACGGCGTGCCACTTTCTTGGTACGACATGCCACTCTGAAACTGAATGTGATGTACAAAATTTAGGGTCTTACTGACAGTTGGAGGAGGTCTCTTCGATCAAATGGCAGGTATTCAGTCAAGAAACTTTCATGCCTCATTGATGATAAGATTTTGCGAGATCCTCAATCCCAACTCAGTATTCCATGGTTAGCTTGTTTACCCCAGAAAATTAACGTATTCATTTGGAGATTAAATCATGATAGATTACCTATGCGGGATAATTTGGTCAAACGTGGGGTATTATTAGAAGAAGATTCTTGCCGATTCTGCCATTCTGAAACTGTATCCAGGGACCATATTATTACTAAATGTAGATATGTTTTAACTCTTAGGAGAGGTTCCAGCACTTGGTGGAACATACTTGGTACCTTGCCTCATGGGGTGTAACACCCTAATATCTATGGTACATAAGTGTAAATATAGTACATAAAGCGTGGGAATAATTCTGGTTTTAAACAGAAGTCGGATTTCTGATCAGGCCTAAGTGCGCTCAGCGCACACTTAGGGGTGCGCGCGGCGCACTCCTACTGTAGCCGGGTTCTGCCTTTTAAATTAGATATTTTGGAAGGGCATTGTGGTAATTTCACTTGGGGACGAGATAAGATCACAGATCAGTGGGTTGGGAGTCATAACTCCACTTTCAACCACCATTTTCTTTCTACTTTAATTCTAGTGAGAGAAACCCAAATTTGAGTGAGAGAAAGCTCAAGTAAAGGAAGAAGGAGCTAGTTTCGGGTCTTAGCTCGAGTTATAAAGTTGTTCATCTCCTCTCTAGCTACGTTTTGGTTGTGGTGGTAAGTTCTAATTTTTATTTCCTTAATTTAATTTGTGTAAGGGTTAGAACTTGAGTTAGTGATGAACATAAAACCTATTGTTGGTGATTTTGAGGGGTTTTGGGTAAGATTGAGTCAAGAGGACTCAAGAATGACTAACCTAGGGTTTCAAAGTAATAATCGGTGTTATTGAGTGTAAAATGGTTAGTTATTCACTAGCTCACTTGTGTTGCTAGTAAAATTGGTTCTAGGGTTTATGGTTGACTTGAAATGGGTCAAATGGGTGGGTTTGACCTAGCGGGATAAATTGAGTATGAAAACACCCTAATTATGTGTTGATGGAAGTCTTAGAACATTAATCACTAGCTTTTAGTGATTAGTTGTGGGTCTCGACCTTTAATGTGCGATTCTAGTGCAAATGGGTCATAAATGCACTAGTAAGGTTAGTTGGTGAGAAGTCCAACTTATTATGTGAATTAATTGAGAATTAATTGTGTTAGGTGACTCGCTTTGAAGGTTACAAGTTATTGTTGGAAATCTCGCCAAGTCGACAAGGTGAGTGGAATGATTATACATGTGTGTATATAATGTATTTACTTGTACGAGATTCGATGTGGGTTTAAGTTCGGGCGATCGATACCACATCGGGTCAATATATGATATGGGTTTAAGTTCGGGCGTTCGATGCCATGTCATGTATGTGTGTGGGCGTGTATAGTGGGTTTAAAGTTCGGGCGTTCGATACCACATTACACGTGGCGGGTGGGTTTTAAGTTCGGGCGATCGATACCACTCAGGGGTTAGTGTTATAATTCGTTGTACGCTAACGGTTGTTGGGAACACCGATGGAAAATTCGAAGTACCATTCCTTTGTACTATTGGTTAACCATGGTTATGTGTTTGTAGTGTGGCACTTTATATTATTCGAGTTATATGTGCTATCGTTTGTGCTAGCTTGTGGTCTTGGAGATTTAGCGTTATACCTTGCGTTGGTATGTCATTTAAATTGCTAACGTGTATGAGGTAATTGTGTATGTGATTGCAAGTAAGTAGGTTATATATGTACGTGTATAATTATTGCATTCACTAAGCGTTAGCTTACCCTCTCGTTGTTTACCTTTTTAGGATCCGGCTTGGATAAGGGCAAAGGTATTCGCTTGGATTAGTGGCTCTCGAGGGTGTTAGCTTTTTGGAAGTTCGACCAAGATTTGGGTAGTTTAACCCCAAACTCCATGCTCTAGTGACGTTTGGCAATTAAACATTTTGTGGTCGAAACTCGTATTTCGTACTTAATGGTATTTTGGGCGTATGTGGGCCCCGCAATGTAAAACTCGTTTTATCATTGATTCGTGCTTGTTTTACTTATACTAATATGATGTGAAAAGCATTTCGTCTAAAAATGATGGGAAGTGTTAGATCTTTTTACGAAAACGGAACAATTTGGACAGCGGGCTGCCAGGCCCTGTGCGCGCCGCGCACAGGTAGGGGTGCGCGCCGCGCACCAAGCCTGGGCAGGCCTGCTTCGAAATTTTTTTTTATTTCGCAGTTTTGGTTGGTTAACGGGTTGAGTCGTTACATGGGGTCTAGCAAACTATAATATTGGTTCTACAGAGGCGAATACCGTATGTTTAGCTTATCGATATGTTATGATTTGGTTGATTTGGAAGTGCATAAGGTGCAAACATGTAGAAATGCAATATTAAATAATCGAGCTCTCTCTCTCTCTCTCTCTCTCTCTCTCTCTCTCTCTCTCTCTCTCTCTCTCTCTCTCCCGCTATGGATCTTAAATAAAAGTCAAAAAATTATAGGAGTTTTGGATAAATGGGGATGGGTGATTTGGAGTTTAACTCACATCTATATGTGCTAGTTTAATGTAGCCGTTTAGGCCTTTTTTGGCGTATCAATGTAATAGTTCAATGGGTCGCTTCTTGTGATCTACGCTGTAATACTTGATCTTGGTGATTATAATACAAATAGCTTAAAAAAAAAATAGGTAGATCATATTTTTATCATTAGATAAATGAAAGTAACAGTCTCTACGCCCACTATATTTCCACGCATTTATGAAAAATTTGGGCAGTCATGAAGGGAGTTCACATGACCCTTGTGGTGGTCTACCTCCACCGGGTACTTGAGAGAATGCATTAACATGTCACTTAGTTCTCAGCGGCATACTGGTCCCACTTCTACTCCGCCACTAACTTCACCTGTCTTACAAATTCAAGACTCGGGTAACTCAAAACATCTCTCAAAGATACCAATGTGATATGGCCAATGGCACATTTTATACACAAATACATGCACAAAATCATTTAATGATAATTAATTTGAATGATACTTTTACCGTTAAAATTTGACCGTTAATTAATAAATGATTTAAATCCGGCCATGTTAAATAATGAGTGAAATAAATAGGAAAATGATAATCTACCCTACGGGCTAATTTCATATTTCCATGAATAAATTGACTCTGAATTTAAGTATGTAAAATGTTATAATATGAAAAATTAACACTTTACAATAAATGATTAAATGTAGCCCTTGAGACTATGTTTAGCAGTCTTCAAATAAATATTACTATATCTCAAAAATAACCGTGATAGCTAATAAAGTATTCGTAACTTCAAGAAATGACTCAAGTTTGGCCTCTAGAGAGTTCGAGATCACTTTTGTCTAAAAATGCATTAACAACATTGAACATGAATTCTTAAAATCGACAACTTACCTGTGCAGTTGGATCAAATCCCTTGAAAGCCCAAAGTATAATGAGGTTGATATGCACCCGTAGCAATTTCAGTATCTCTAGTGCCTTCAAGTGAGCGTTTATTAACGTTTGTTGAACCAACCAATACAAAGTCTTCTTCCACTATCATTCAAAAGTTTAGATACTAAGATAAATACACAACAACAAAAACCGATACCACATGAGTGGTGTATGGGGAGGTGAGATGTAGACAATCATTCTCCTATCCGAGAATAAAGACAAGTCATTTATCCACCCAGAGTGAAAACACTCTCAAAAGTAGAGAAAGTTATCCCTCTCTCGTTTCGACGGATAGAGAGATTGCTTCCGAGTGGACCTCCGTTCAATAAGTAGGAAATTTTTTAGAAAAAAAATAAAATAAAAATTAAAACTAAAATTGAGACGCCATGAAAATGATAAAATCAAATTTCCATGGATTTTAAATCCTGCCTGAAATTTAATTTAAGCTCTAAGAGTCAGTCAATTCGCCAATAATCAACGCTTGTTGTCGACTCAATAACTAGAGCCGTATAGCTACTAAGATAAATGTATACAAATAATTATTTTGTCAAAGTTTAATGTCTATGTTATTTTGTTATTGCATTGTAATAGTGGATTTTTGACCTTCTTGTTGGGATCAACCATATACACGCAACACTTTCGAAATCGATCACCATTACACTAAGAACCACACAACTATGTATTAGTCAAATAATAAAACTGAAACGACTCTCGAATCGGCTCAAAGAGATGCACGAGCCGAGTTCCTGTCGTAACCCGAGAGACAATCGCTCCTCATAAGCTTAAGTAGTGGACTAACCAGGTATCTCCAGGTTTCAACTAAAACCATGGTGGGAGATACAAGTTAGCCACAACTTTAAGCTTATAAGGGACTCAAATTTTAATTCTATAACCAATGTGGGATGAGGGTGTTACAAAAACGATAAACATAAGAAAGTAATACACACACACACACACACACACCATTTTACGTCAAACCTCTCAAGGAAGAGTAAAACCACGGGACCAGCGACCACTGAAATTTCACTATATACAAACAATATTACAAGAATGAACGCTCCATATAACACTCTTGAATATTATCATGTATCTCTCAACACATCTCACAAAGGTAGATTACAACAACGGAATTCACTCTCATCGTTATTGAATCACTGAAATCACCCCACGAGACGGAGTAAGACGACTCTCATAAACTCACTATTTTTCTCTCTAACTCCTCCACTTTTCTCTACATATAATGACTCTTATTTATAGCCAACTATTCCCATCAAAAAGCTCCTGCCAAAAAGTTCCCTGCATAGATTTTCCTCTAAAAGAATTACCACCAAAATCTCCTACCAAAAAAACTTTCACCTAAACTTCCCAGCGAAAAATACTCATACAATATTTAGATAATTGAATCAAAATTAAACACATCCTCCCTTGATTCAAATTTTCTAAATCTCGATCTCGAACGTGGATTGTTGATCTTCATCTTGTTGTCGCCGACTTTATCTCAACTAGGACACGCCGCCAAACAATCTCATTGTTAGCAAAACTTTTGACACAATGAACTCTCCATGATCAACTCTCCATTGAGCATCTTCATCTTAAACGTCTCTTTAACAACTTTTCACTTCATTTGATTCAGCAGCAAATGTAAACACATATATCTTCCAATCGACGCTTCCGATCACCACAAAAATCGATCACAATGTAAACCAACATGTTTTGAACCTTCTCTCTAAAAAATACGATGATCCAATGGCTAACGATCCTGAAGCACTCGTTTCTTCTCAACTGCGCTGAAATCGACGAATTTTCTGCAGCAGATTTCAAATACACTGTAGTGACCCGAACTTTTTCATGTTTATATATATTAATTGAGATTGATATTTACATGATTAAATGTTTCCAACATGTTAAGCAATCAAACTTGTTAAGACTTGATTAATTGAAATATGTTTCATATAGACAATTGACCACCCAAGTTGACCGGTGATTCACGAACGTTAAAACTTGTAAAAACTATATGATGACATATATATGGATATATATATATATAGTTAACATGATACTATAATAAGTAAACATATCATTAAGTATATTAACAATGAACTACATATGTAAAAACAAGACTACTAACTTAATGATTTTTAAACGAGACATATATGTAACGATTATCGTTGTAAAGACATTTAATGTATATATATATCATATTAAGAGATATTCATACATGATAATATCATGATAATATAATAATTTAAAATCTCATTTGATATTATAAACATTGGGTTAACAACATTTAACAAGATCGTTAACATAAAGGTTTCAAAACAACACTTACATGTAACGACTAACGATGACTTAACGACTCAGTTAAAATGTATATACATGTAGTATTTTAATATGTATTTATACACTTTTGAAAGACTTCAATACACTTATCAAAATACTTCTACTTAACAAAAATGCTTACAATTACATCCTCGTTCAGTTTCATCAACAATTCTACTCGTATGCACCCGTATTCGTACTCGTACAATACACAGCTTTTAGATGTATGTACTATTGGTATATACACTCCAATAATCAGCTCTTAGCAGCCCATGTGAGTCACCTAACACATGTGGGAACCATCATTTGGCAACTAGCATGAAATATCTCATAAAATTACAAAAATATGAGTAATCATTCATGACTTATTTACATGAAAACAAAATTACATATCCTTTATATCTAATCCATACACCAACGACCAAAAACACCTACAAACACTTTCATTCTTCAATTTTCTTCATCTAATTGATCTCTCTCAAGTTCTATCTTCAAGTTCTAAGTGTTCTTCATATATTCTACAAGTTCTAGTTACATAAAATCAAGAATACTTTCAAGTTTGCTAGCTCACTTCCAATCTTGTAAGGTGATCATCCAACCTCAAGAAATCATTGTTTCTTACAGTAGGTTATCATTCTAATACAAGGTAATAATCATATTCAAACTTTGGTTCAATTTCTATAACTATAACAATCTTATTTCAAGTGATGATCTTACTTGAACTTGTTTTCGTGTCATGATTCTGCTTCAAGAACTTCGAGCCATCCAAGGATCCGTTGAAGCTAGATCCATTTTTCTCTTTTCCAGTAGGTTTATCCAAGGAACTTAAGGTAGTAATGATGTTCATAACATCATTCGATTCATACATATAAAGCTATCTTATTTGAAGGTTTAAACTTGTAATCACTAGAACATAGTTTAGTTAATTCTAAACTTGTTCGCAAACAAAAGTTAATCCTTCTAACTTGACTTTTAAAATCAACTAAACACATGTTCTGTATCTATATGATATGCTAACTTAATGATTTAAAACCTGGAAACACGAAAAACACCGTAAAACCGGATTTACGCCGTCGTAGTAACACCGCGGGCTGTTTTGGGTTAGTTAATTAAAAACTATGATAAACTTTGATTTAAAAGTTGTTATTCTGAGAAAATGATTTTTATTATGAACATGAAACTATATCCAAAAATTATGGTTAAACTCAAAGTGGAAGTATGTTTTCTAAAATGGTCAGCTAGACGTCGTTCTTTCGACTGAAATGACTACCTTTACAAAAACGACTTGTAACTTATTTTTCTGACTATAAACCTATACTTTTTCTGTTTATATTCATAAAATAGAGTTCAATATGAAACCATAGCAATTTTATTCACTCAAAACGGATTTAAAATGAAGAAGTTATGGGTAAAACAAGATTGGATAATTTTTCTCATTTTAGCTACGTGAAAATTGGTAACAAATCTATTCCAACCATAACTTAATCAACTTGTATTGTATATTATGTAATCTTGAGATACCATAGACACGTATACAATGTTTCGACCTATCATGTCGACACATCTATATATATTTCGGAACAACCATAGACACTCTATATGTGAATGTTGGAGTTAGCTATACAGGGTTGAGGTTGATTCCAAAATATATATAGTTTGAGTTGTGATCAATACTGAGATACGTATACACTGGGTCGTGGATTGATTCAAGATAATATTTATCGATTTATTTCTGTACATCTAACTGTGGACAACTAGTTGTAGGTTACTAACGAGGACAGCTGACTTAATAAACTTAAAACATCAAAATATATTAAAAGTGTTGTAAATATATTTTGAACATACTTTGATATATATGTATATATTGTTATAGGTTCGTGAATCAACCAGTGGCCAAGTCTTACTTCCCGACGAAGTAAAAATCTGTGAAAGTGAGTTATAGTCCCACTTTTAAAATCTAATATTTTTGGGATGAGAATACATGCAGGTTTTATAAATGATTTACAAAATAGACACAAGTACGTGAAACCACATTCTATGGTTGAATTATCGAAATTGAATATGCCCCTTTTTATTAAGTCTGGTAATCTAAGAATTAGGGAACAGACACCCTAATTGACGCGAATCCTAAAGATAGATCTATTGGGCCTAACAAACCCCATCCAAAGTACCGGATGCTTTAGTACTTCGAAATTTAAATCATATCCGAAGGGTGTCCCGGAATGATGGGGATATTCTTATATATGCATCTTGTTAATGTCGGTTACCAGGTGTTCACCATATGAATGATTTTTATCTCTATGTATGGGATGTGTATTGAAATATGAAATCTTGTGGTCTATTATTATGATTTGATATATATAGGTTAAACCTATAACTCACCAACATTTTTGTTGACGTTTTAAGCATGTTTATTCTCAGGTGATTATTAAGAGCTTCCGCTGTCGCATACTTAAATAAGGACGAGATTTGGAGTCCATGCTTGTATGATATTGTGTAAAAACTGCATTCAAGAAACTTATTTTGTTGTAACATATTTGTATTGTAAACCATTATGTAATGGACGTGTGTAAATAGGATATTTTAGATTATCATTATTTGATAATCTACGTAAAGCTTTTTAAACCTTTATTGATGAAATAAAGGTTATGGTTTGTTTTAAAATGAATGCAGTCTTTGAAAAACGTCTCATATAGAGGTCAAAACCTCGCAACGAAATCAATTAATATGGAACGTTTTTAATCAATAAGAACGGGACATTTCAGTTGGTATCAGAGCGTCGGTCTTAGAGAACCAGAATTTTGCATTAGTGTGTCTTATCGAGTTTGTTAGGATGCATTAGTGAGTCTGGACTTCGACCGTGTTTACTTGAAAAATGATTGCTTAACAAATTTTGTTGGAAACTATATATTTTTAACATGTGAATATTATGTGATATATTAATCTCTTAACGCGTTTGATATTATGTGATAGATGTCTACCTCTAGAACAAGTCCCATTGACTCACCTAATAATAATGAAGAGTCAAATGTATATTGGAATGATTCGTGGACTGATTCACAAGTTCCCGAAGAGGAACCGGAAGAAGAGTCGGAACCGGAAGAAGAATCGGAACAGGAAGAAGAATCGGAACCGGATGAAGAAATAGAACCGGTGGGGGAAATAATAAAACGGTTAAGTAAAAGAAAATCCTCAATCAACCGACCAAGGTTAATTATGGTCAATGGTGTTTCCGCCAAGGAAGCAAAATATTGGGAGGATTACCAATTCTCCGATGAATCGGATTCCGACGAGAATTCCGATGATGTTATAGAAATTACCCCAACTGAATTTAAAAAGGCAAAAGAAACTAATAAGGGAAAGGGCATAAAAATAGAGAAATCTAATTCCAACCCCGATGAACTTTATATGTATCGTCAACCCCCGAAGTCCTTAAGTTGTAACAATGACCCAGGAACCTCTAAACCACCAGGTTTTTCTAAACCAATGTGGAAAATGACGGCTCGTATTAGGGGAACATCATATATCCTTAGAAACTTGGCAAAACGAACCAAAACCGAAGAAGAAGAAACAAGCGAGTCGGAATAAGATAGTTGTATTCGTGTGGTGTAATATACGTAATATAGTGTGCTTATGCTTTATGATATATGTAAAAATTGCTTGTATTAATAAGTATTTTTTTTTATGAATCTAACTCTTGTCTATTTTACAGTATAAAAACACAAAATGGATAGACAACCCAATATTTTAAGAGACCTACCCGGAGACATGATTGATGAAATCTTGTCTAGAGTCGGTCAGAATTCTTCGGCACAACTATTTAAGGCGAGATCAGTTTGTAAGACATTCGAAGAACATTCCAAGAATGCCTTGGTTTATAAAAGGCTTTCGTTCGAAAGATGGGGGATATCACATTAGGAAATCCATAAGTTACGATGTGTTTACTTTGACGCATATATTGCGGGGAACCCAAATGCTATTTTACGCAATGGGTTAAGAAATTATTTTGACTCAATATATCCGAATATTGGACTTCGTGATTTAGAAAAAGCGGCTAACATGCAACATAAAGAAGCATGTTATGCTTACGGATTAGTAATGTTCGCTTCTCACCAAAGTGAGAACAAGAACATCGGGCTACAACTATTAAACAAAACGTTCCCACAAGTGACGGAGTCGGTAATTGGGGTAAGAAATGAGGTTTTTAGATTGTTACAGGACTGTTGGACATTACGTAACCCTCGTCCCTTTGACGACGTTACAACACGCTGTCTTATCAACGGCCATAACGGTTATGTTCCACAAGACCAAGGATGGGAAGTAATCCTAGTAAAACCAGAATGCATGACTTGTTTCTGGACGTATGAATTACGTTTCTTTATTGCCTTTGCTGAACGACTTGTGTACTAGCTAGAATTATCTTCACAACCATCTTGTATCAAATTTATTGTGTGCTATATTTCATGCTATATGTAAAATAAGCGGTATTGTAAGTTTGTAAAATATTGTGTAAAATTTTAACGCGAAATATTATTATAATCAGTTTTTCATATAGAATTGTAGTAGTTGAATTGTATATTAGCTACTAAGTATGAACTTAACGGGTAGGTACTACCCGAATTTAAACTTATAAAACGCTAATATGAAGAAAAAGCTTTTATAAATGAGTTCATATTATGCTACGAAATACTATTAACTACTCTTAATATTCTGTATGATTAACTTGTTCCATTTGACTATTTTGAAGGAAATGGCACCGACTACTCGACACACCGTGAATATGAATGAAGAGGAATTCCGTACTTTTCTAGCTTCAAACATAGCCGCAGTACAGGCTGCGCTACATACCAACAATAACCTTGGATCTAGCAGTACAGGAAATCGTGTAGGATGCACCTACAAAGAATTCACTGCCTGCAAACCTTTGGAATTTGATGGAACCGAAGGACCGATCGGATTGAAACGGTGGACCGAGAAGGTCGAATCGGTGTTTGCCATAAGTAAGTGTACTGAAGAGGACAAAGTGAAGTACGCTACGCATACCTTCACAGGTTCTGCGTTAACATGGTGGAATACCTATCTAGAGCAAGTTGGACAAGACGATGCGTACGCACTACCGTGGTCAGCATTCAAGCACTTGATGAACGAGAAGTACCGTCCCAGAACCGAGGTCAATAAGCTCAAGACAGAACTTAGAGGGTTACGAACCCAAGGATTTGATATTACCATGTACGAAAGACGATTCACAGAATTGTGCCTATTGTGTCCGGGAGAATTCGAAGATGAGGAAGAGAAGATCGACGCGTTTGTGAAAGGATTACCGGAAAGAATCCAAGAAGATATAAGTTCACACGAGCCCGCCTCCATACAACAGGCATGTAGAATGGCTCACAAACTAGTGAACCAGATTGAAGAAAGAATTAAAGAACAGACTGCTGAAGAGGCCAATGTGAAGCAAGTCAAAAGAAAGTGGGAGGAAAACGGCGATAAGAATCACCAATACAACAACAACAGCAATTACAATAATAATCGCAACAATTATCCCAACAATCGCAACATCAATCGCAACTACAACAAACGGCCCAACAACAACAACAACAACAACAACAACAACACCAACTACAACAATCATCCCAACAACAATAATAACCGCAACAACAACAACAACAATCAGAAGCAGCTATGCCAAAGGTGTGAAAAGTATCACTCGGGGTTCTGCACCAAATTTTGCAACAAGTGTAAAAGAAATGGTCATAGCGCGGCGAAGTGTGAGGTCTACGGACCAGGGGTTAATAGAACGAAAGGAACAAATGGTGTCGGAACGAGTAATGGCGGAGCAAGTAGTGTCGGAGCAAGTTATGCCAATGTAGTTTGTTATAAATGTGGAAAACCGGGCCACATTATTAGAAATTTCCCGAACCAGGAGAACACGAATGGACAAGGCCGCGGAAGAGTTTTCAATATTAATGCGGCAGAGGCACAGGAAGACCCGGAGCTTGTTACGGGTACGTTTCTTATTGACAATAAATCTGCTTACGTTTTATTTGATTCGGGTGCGGATAGAAGCTATACGAGTAGAGATTTTTGTGCTAAATTAAGTTGTCCATTGACGCCTTTGGATAGTAAATTTTTACTCGAATTAGCAAATGGTAAATTAATTTCAGCAGATGATATATGTCGGAATCGAGAAATTAAACTGGTTAGCGAAATATTTAAGATTGATTTGATACCAGTAGAGTTAGGGAGTTTTGATGTGATAATCGGTATGGACTGGTTGAAAGAAGTGAAAGCAGAGATCGTTTGTTACAAAAATGCAATTCGCATTATACGAGAAAAAGAAAAACCCTTAATGGTGTACGGAGAAAAGGGCAACACGAAGCTACATCTTATTAGTAATTTGAAGGCACAAAAACTAATAAGAAAAGGTTGCTATGCTGTTCTAGCACACGTCGAGAAAGTACAAACTGAAGAAAAGAGCATCAATGATGTTCCCGTCGCAAAAGAATTTCCCGATGTATTTTCGAAAGAATTACCGGGATTACCCCCACATCGATCCGTTGAATTTCAAATAGATCTTGTACCAGGAGCTGCACCAATAGCTCGTGCTCCTTACAGACTCGTACCCAGCGAGATGAAAGAACTGCAAAGCCAATTACAAGAACTTTTAGAGCGTGGTTTCATTCGACCAAGCACATCACCGTGGGGAGCTCCTGTTTTGTTTGTCAAGAAGAAAGATGGTACATTCAGGTTGTGTATCGACTACCGAGAGTTGAACAAACTTACCATCAAGAACCGCTACCCACTACCGAGAATCGACGACTTATTTGATCAACTACAAGGCTCGTCTGTTTATTCAAAGATTGACTTACGTTCCGGGTATCATCAAATGCGGGTGAAAGAAGATGATATTCCAAAGACTGCTTTCAGAACACGTTACGGTCATTACGAGTTCATGGTCATGCCGTTTGGTTTAACTAATGCACCAGCTGTGTTCATGGACCTTATGAACCGAGTGTGTGGACCATACCTTGACAAGTTTGTCATTGTTTTCATTGATGACATACTTATTTACTCAAAGAATGACCAAGAACACGGTGAACATTTGAGAAAGGTGTTAGAAGTATTGAGGAAGGAAGAATTGTACGCTAAGTTTTCAAAGTGTGCATTTTGGTTGGAAGAAGTTCAATTCCTCGGTCACATAGTGAACAAAAAAGGTATTAAGGTGGATCCGGCAAAGATAGAAACTGTTGAAAAGTGGGAAACCCCAAAAACTCCGAAACACATACGCCAGTTTTTAGGACTAGCTGGTTACTACAGAAGGTTCATCCAAGACTTTTCCAGAATAGCAAAACCCTTGACTGCATTAACGCATAAAGGGAAGAAATTTGAATGGAAGGATGAACAAGAGAAAGCGTTTCAGTTATTGAAGAAAAAGCTAACTACGGCACCTATATTGTCATTGCCTGAAGGGAATGATGATTTTATGATTTATTGTGACGCATCAAAGCAAGGTTTCGGTTGTGTATTAATGCAACGAACGAAGGTGATTGCTTATGCGTCTAGACAATTGAAGATTCACGAACAAAATTATACGACGCATGATTTGGAATTAGGCGCGGTTGCTTTTGCATTAAAGACTTGGAGGCACTACTTATATGGGGTCAAAAGTATTATATATACCAACCACAAAAGTCTTCAACACATATTTAATCAGAAACAACTGAATATGAGGCAGCGTAGGTGGATTGAATTGTTGAATGATTACGACTTTGAGATTCGTTACCGCCCGGGGAAGGCAAATGTGGTAGCCGACGCCTTGAGCAGAAAGGACAGAGAACCTATTCGAGTAAAATCTATGAATATAATGATTCACAATAACCTTACTACTCAAATAAAGGAGGCGCAACAAGGAGTTTTAAAAGAGGGAAATTTAAAGGATGAAATACCCAAAGGATCGGAGAAGCATCTTAATATTCGGGAAGACGGAACCCGGTATAGGGCTGAAAGAATTTGGGTACCAAAATTTGGAGATATGAGAGAAATGGTACTTAGAGAAGCTCATAAAACCAGATACTCAATACATCCTGGAACGGGGAAGATGTACAAGGATCTTAAGAAACATTTTTGGTGGCCGGGTATGAAAGCCGATGTTGCTAAATACGTAGGAGAATGTTTGACGTGTTCTAAGGTCAAAGCTGAGCATCAGAAACCATCAGGTCTACTTCAACAACCCGAAATCCCGGAATGGAAATGGGAAAACATTACCATGGATTTCATCACTAAATTGCCAAGGACTGCAAGTGGTTTTGATACTATTTGGGTAATAGTTGATCGTCTCACCAAATCAGCACACTTCCTGCCAATAAGAGAAGATGACAAGATGGAGAAGTTAGCACGACTGTATTTGAAGGAAGTCGTCTCCAGACATGGAATACCAATCTCTATTATCTCTGATAGGGATGGCAGATTTATTTCAAGATTCTGGCAGACATTACAGCAAGCATTAGAAACTCGTCTAGACATGAGTACTGCCTATCATCCACAAACTGATGGGCAGAGCGAAAGGACGATACAAACGCTTGAAGACATGCTACGAGCATGTGTTATTGATTTCGGAAACAGTTGGGATCGACATCTACCGTTAGCAGAATTTTCCTACAACAACAGCTACCATTCAAGCATTGAGATGGCGCCGTTTGAAGCACTTTATGGTAGAAAGTGCAGGTCTCTGATTTGTTGGAGTGAAGTGGGGGATAGACAGATTACGGGTCCGGAGATTATACAAGAAACTACCGAGAAGATCATCCAAATTCAACAACGGTTGAAAACCGCCCAAAGTCGACAAAAGAGCTACGCTGACATTAAAAGAAAAGATATAGAATTTGAAATTGGAGAGATGGTCATGCTTAAAGTTGCACCTTGGAAAGGCGTTGTTCGATTTGGTAAACGAGGGAAATTAAATCCAAGGTATATTGGACCATTCAAGATTATTAATCGTGTCGGACCAGTAGCTTACCGACTTGAGTTACCTCAACAACTCGCGGCTGTACATAACACTTTACACGTCTCGAATTTGAAGAAATGTTTTGCTAAAGAAGATATCACTCTTCCGTTAGATGAAATCCAAATCAACGAAAAACTTCAATTCATCGAAGAACCCGTCGAAATAATGGATCGTGAGGTTAAAAGACTTAAGCAAAACAAGATACCAATTGTTAAGGTTCGATGGAATGCTCGTAGAGGACCCGAGTTCACCTGGGAGCATGAAGATCAGATGAAGAAGAAATACCCGCATCTATTTTCAGAAGATTCGTCAACACCTTCAACAGCTTAAAATTTCGGGACGAAATTTATTTAACGGGTAGGTACTGTAGTGACCCGAACTTTTCCATGTTTATATATATTAATTGAGATTGATATTTACATGATTAAATGTTTCCAACATGTTAAGCAATCAAACTTGTTAAGACTTGATTAATTGAAATATGTTTCATATAGACAATTGACCACCCAAGTTGACCGGTGATTCACGAACGTTAAAACTTGTAAAAACTATATGATGACATATATATGGATATATATATAGTTAACATGATACTATGATAAGTAAACATATCATTAAGTATATTAACAATGAACTACATATGTAAAAACAAGACTACTAACTTAATGATTTTTAAACGAGACATATATGTAACGATTATCGTTGTAAAGACATTTAATGCATATATATCATATTAAGAGATATTCATACATGATAATATCATGATAATATAATAATTTAAAATCTCATTTGATATTATAAACATTGGGTTAACAACATTTAACAAGATCATTAACCTAAAGGTTTCAAAACAACACTTACATGTAACGACTAACGATGACTTAACGACTCAGTTAAAATGTATATACATGTAGTGTTTTAATATGTATTTATACACTTTTGAAAGACTTCAATACACTTATCAAAATACTTCTACTTAACAAAAATGCTTACAATTACATCCTCGTTCAGTTTCATCAACAATTCTACTCGTATGCACCCGTATTCGTACTCGTACAATACACAGCTTTTAGATGTATGTACTATTGGTATATACACTCCAATGATCAGCTCTTAGCAGCCCATGTGAGTCACCTAACACATGTGGGAACCATCATTTGGCAACTAGCATGAAATATCTCATAAAATTACAAAAATATGAGTAATCATTCATGACTTATTTACATGAAAACAAAATTACATATCCTTTATATCTAATCCATACACCAACGACCAAAAACACCTACAAACACTTTCATTCTTCAATTTTCTTCATCTAATTGATCTCTCTCAAGTTCTATCTTCAAGTTCTAAGTGTTCTTCATATATTCTACAAGTTCTAGTTACATAAAATCAAGAATACTTTCAAGTTTGCTAGCTCACTTCCAATCTTGTAAGGTGATCATCCAACCTCAAGAAATCTTTGTTTCTTACAGTAGGTTATCATTCTAATACAAGGTAATAATCATATTCAAACTTTGGTTCAATTTCTATAACTATAACAATCTTATTTCAAGTGATGATCTTACTTGAACTTGTTTTCGTGTCATGATTCTGCTTCAAGAACTTCGAGCCATCCAAGGATCCGTTGAAGCTAGATCCATTTTTCTCTTTTCCAGTAGGTTTATCCAAGGAACTTAAGGTAGTAATGATGTTCATAACATCATTCGATTCATACATATAAAACTATCTTATTTGAAGGTTTAAACTTGTAATCACTAGAACATAGTTTAGTTAATTCTAAACTTGTTCGCAAACAAAAGTTAATCCTTCTAACTTGACTTTTAAAATCAACTAAACACATGTTCTGTATCTATATGATATGCTAACTTAATGATTTAAAACCTGGAAACACGAAAAACACCGTAAAACCGGATTTACGCCGTCGTAGTAACACCGCGGGCTGTTTTGGGTTAGTTAATTAAAAACTATGATAAACTTTGATTTAAAAGTTGTTATTCTGAGAAAATGATTTTTATTATGAACATGAAACTATATCCAAAAATTATAGTTAAACTCAAAGTGGAAGTATGTTTTCTAAAATGGTCATCTAGACGTCGTTCTTTCGACTGAAATGACTACCTTTACAAAAACGACTTGTAACTTATTTTTCTGACTATAAACCTATACTTTTTCTGTTTATATTCATAAAATAGAGTTCAATATGAAACCATAGCAATTTTATTCACTCAAAACGGATTTAAAATGAAGAAGTTATGGGTAAAACAAGATTGGATAATTTTTCTCATTTTAGCTACGTGAAAATTGGTAACAAATCTATTCCAACCATAACTTAATCAACTTGTATTGTATATTATGTAATCTTGAGATACCATAGACACGTATACAATGTTTCGACCTATCATGTCGACACATCTATATATATTTCGGAACAACCATAGACACTCTATATGTGAATGTTGGAGTTAGCTATACAGGGTTGAGGTTGATTCCAAAATATATATAGTTTGAGTTGTGATCAATACTGAGATACGTATACACTGGGTCGTGGATTGATTCAAGATAATATTTATCGATTTATTTCTGTACATCTAACTGTGAACAACTAGTTGTAGGTTACTAACGAGGACAGCTGACTTAATAAACTTAAAACATCAAAATATATTAAAAGTGTTGTAAATATATTTTGAACATACTTTGATATATATGTATATATTGTTATAGGTTCGTGAATCAACCAGTGGCCAAGTCTTACTTCCCGACGAAGTAAAAATCTGTGAAAGTGAGTTATAGTCCCACTTTTAAAATCTAATATTTTTGGGATGAGAATACATGCAGGTTTTATAAATGATTTACAAAATAGACACAAGTACGTGAAACTACATTCTATGGTTGAATTATCGAAATCGAATATGCCCCTTTTTATTAAGTCTGGTAATCTAAGAATTAGGGAACAGACACCCTAATTGACGCGAATCCTAAAGATAGATCTATTGGGCCTAACAAACCCCATCCAAAGTACCGGATGCTTTAGTACTTCGAAATTTATATTATATCCGAAGGGTGTCCCGGAATGATGGGGATATTCTTATATATGCATCTTGTTAATGTCGGTTACCAGGTGTTCACCATATGAATGATTTTTATCTCTATGTATGGGATGTGTATTGAAATATGAAATCTTGTGGTCTATTATTATGATTTGATATATATAGGTTAAACCTATAACTCACCAACATTTTTGTTGACGTTTTAAGCATGTTTATTCTCAGGTGATTATTAAGAGCTTCCGCTGTCGCATACTTAAATAAGGACGAGATTTGGAGTCCATGCTTGTATGATATTGTGTAAAACTGCATTCAAGAAACTTATTTTGTTGTAACATATTTGTATTGTAAACCATTATGTAATGGTCGTGTGTAAACAGGATATTTTAGATTATCATTATTTGATAATCTACGTAAAGCTTTTTAAACCTTTATTGATGAAATAAAGGTTATGGTTTGTTTTAAAATGAATGCAGTCTTTGAAAAACGTCTCATATAGAGGTCAAAACCTCGCAACGAAATCAATTAATATGGAACGTTTTTAATCAATAAGAACGGGACATTTCATACACATATATCTCGAACGACAACTCTAATCCAGATCCTTACGCTCGGATCGTGTATCAACCTCTTATGAACCTACAGACCAAATTTCACACGGATCCAACGGTTAAAGAACTCATACCGTCAATTCTTTCATCGTTGCGCAGAATATGGCGAACCGTACACTTTTTTTCTTCACGTATTGACTTCCTTCCAGTTATGCGATTCTTCTGCATGAACCCCACTCTGATACCAGTTTGTTAGGATCAAACCCGCACACACAACACTTTTAGAATCGATCATCATCACGCTAATAAGTAATACGTATAAGTCAATAATAAAATGATAAATATAAAAAATTAATACGCACACAACATTTTACGTGAAAAACTTCTCAAGGGAGAGTAAAAATCACGGTACCAATGTCCACTTAAATTTCATTATATACGAATAATATTACAAGAATGAACGCTCCATACAACACTCTTGAATATTATCAGGTATCTCTCAACACATCTGACAACGGTGGATTACAATAACGGAATTCGCTCTCATTATTGAATCACCGAAACCATCACATGGGACGGAGTAAGACGACTCTCATAAACTCTCTATTTTTCTTTCTAACTCCTCCACTTTTCTCTACATATAATGACTCTTACTTACAGCCAACTACTCCCATAAAAAAGTTCATACCAAAAAGTTCCCCGCAGCTTTGGCTCAGTGGACATGTGGTGGTGCCTAGCACCCCCGCCGGGCTAGAGGTCTCAGGTTCGAGCCTCGTCACCTACAAAGGATATTATTTGAAAGAAATTCCTTGAGGGTTGCCCAAAGGCAAGGTTTTACCGACCCGCTCCGGGACTAAGGTCCGGCCCGCCTGCCCCGTATGGGATGGTTTAAGGGTCGGATCCCCTGAGTGTGGTTCGGGTTTCCGGCCCGAACGCGCGTGTGTGTACAAATGATGATTAGGCTTCGGTCCGGACTAACGCAAACTTGCCGTTCAAAAAAAAAAAAGATTTTCCACCAAAAGAATTACCACCAAAATCTCCCACCAAAAAACTCCCACCAAAAAACTTTCATAAAGAAACTTTCACCAAAACTTCCCAAAAAAAAAAAAAATACTCATACAATATTTAGATAATTGAATTAATACTTAACACTTCTAACAAATATTATAGTTTTAAGTCTTTTAACTAACATAAAGATTAGTGAAACAGTACCACAAACAAATGATATCTATACAAATTATATTAACAATTTCAAGTAATTACAAAATTAAAGCTATATAAATAAACTTTACCTACGGTGTCGAATTAGTTCAATTGTATGATTCCACACAGCAAATCAAGGCTCATTGGGATCAGAAACCCTAAATTTGGGACAACTTCCGAGAACAACGGCGTGATGATCAAGCATAGGAGGAACATGAGAGTACGATTAAGAATAACCGAGGTTAAAACGACGTTTTTGAAATCTGAAAGCTGGTTGCTGAATCCATTGTACGGTACGTATCACATGAACTTTTCTCCAATTACGGTTTTGTGAAGATATTGACTAGGGTTTTGAATTACGGCTTTGTTATTTAAGGGTATTACATGATAAATATTATAGATTTACATGTTGCACAATAATGAGATTAATGTTAAAATTGGTGATTAGATTAAAGGGGTAATGAGAGTAATTATTTAATTTTATTTTCATTTTTTTAAAGTTATTATATTATTTAGTTTTATTTTATTAATTAATTAAATTCAAATTATTTTATTTTTATTAAATCATAATAACAGATTTTTATAGTTTATATTATTTATGTTTATATATTTTTGACTTTAGAATGTATTTTTAATTTTAATTTTAATTTTAATATTTTAAGAGTTATTTGTAAACACTTATAAAGGCTATGGACTTAACATGAAAATTTCTATATATCAATCTATATCATCGTCCTCCTTTGTCTTCCATATCCCAATTTTCATTTTTTCATCTTCATTAAAAATTTGCAGATTCCAAATTCGTTTAAATTTTATCTCCTTCTTTTCAATTGATTGTGAGGTGTCTCACTATTATTGGATGTCCGTTTCAAACACGCCAAGCTCTTCCCCGTGAAGCTCACATCGCGCCGGACGATTTTGGGTTCCATCACGCTGCATTACGGCGCCATCAAGGCGTGATGGTGGTGAAATCGGGATGATAACACTGCACTAATTAAGGTCCAAACCAAACAAAAAGCCAATAAACCGTACACCCTAAGTCATGATAAAAAGATTAAAATTCATGGAAACTTTTATTCCCAAAACCGCTAAACCATAATTACACAAGATTGACATAAAAACTACGACTTATGTACCAATGAGATGAAAATTAACACCCTTATCTCTACACATTACATTACATTTTTTATATACAAATACAGCCACTTAAAATGGAGTAAAAATTAACATTATATTATTAAGTTATGATCTAAAAAGTTAATACGAGTAAAAATCAATGTATTCCTTTTTTTTTTTTTTTTTTCAGATATAAGGATTAATATGCGAAGTATAGTCCCTGATTCCTGCACCTTCCCATCCCATCCATTCTTCCCACATGTCCCAATCTGGATCGTCCATTCCTCTCATCGGTTCATCTATCCCTTCATCCGACGGTCCATACATCTCCATCTCCCCCACCACACTTGTTTCCTCTCTTAATTTACTCATCACCATCTGTTCAATTTATCCCATTTACATTATTAAATCATTAAATAAATTTGATACCATAAAATGAAATAAAAGTTAAAAAATTACATCGTAAGCTTCATTGATTTGATGAAATTGAACACCGCAATTGCTTCCTCTGCAAACATCCGGATGATACTGAAACTCAATAAATACGTTCGATTAATTTAATAATAAACTTATCAATATAAATGATAAATCAGTAAGTTAATAAACTGATGATCAAAACATTAACCTACCTTCAAAGCTAACTGTCTAAAAGCCTTTTTAACCTCGGATTCAGAAGCATCAGGACGAATACTCAAAGTTTTATACGGATCTGAAGAAACAGGACTAGTTGCCACACAACTAATCATAAACCTCCGATCACCGCCACGGTTACCTTTCTTTTTATGTGAATTTTTCAATTTCCCGAACGACGATGATGACGACGTCGATGGTGATCCGTAACCGTTAATCAATCCAGCTGCACTTGCCATATTTTTTAAGATATGATTTAAGATATTGAAGATTGAGATGTATGAAAATGAACTTGTGCGAATTGATTTATATATGAGTGAGTAAGAAATTGTGAATTATATAATATGCGAAATAGCGATCAAAAGAAGAAGATAATTGATCTGATTATTACTCCGTAATATTTAATATTTTGATTCCGGTACAAAGAGTTGAACGAAGTGATTTATGGATTAAATAATTTGATCGTTTAAAAATGGCAATCCTCTAGGGTATAAATATAAGCCGGGAAGGATTGTAAAGAGATAAAATGATAGTGTGTGTTTAGGTGTTGTGTGTGATATAGAATGTGGGACCTTATCCTTTCATCCTTTGTGGTCACTGATGGATGCTTGTGAAATGATGACGTGTCTTCCAATGTTTATGGTTTATCAAATCCCCTGTTTTGAGTCCGAGTTAAATTACTTCTTCTGGTTTTGGAATCTTTTATATATAATACAAGTACTACCCCGTCCCATTACAAGTGTCCACTTACTTTTTACACATAGTTTTAGGAAATCCTACTAACTTCATTCTCCACCAATAAGAAATCTTCTCTCTCCAGAATAACCTCTTCTCATTGGTTAATATACAAAGTGGACATTTGATATGGGACGTCCCAAAATAGAAAGGTGGACATTTGAAGTGAGACGGAGGGAGTAATATTTATATTTATTCTCAAAGTCTTTCACTTTTGAGTTTTTTACACAAACCGCAGTAAGTTTTATATATTTACCCATAGATCTACTTTTTAATATGTTAAAATCATAGCTTTGCAAATTTCGGGTTGGAATTTTATTTGTAAGACTAGTCACTACGGGGAACAATGTACGATATTGTTGTTAACATGGCACTGTGAGGCTGTTGTGGTAGTGATTGTTATGTTGTAGGAGTAAACAACAAGACAACGGAAAGTAATGATTCTGATTTTTAAGCAAACTATTTTAAAAATTTCTTTATTAACCTAATATCAAATATATTTTAATACATCACTCATAACACTCACAACACCAAAACAGAACATTTACCATAGCACTGTCTCTATCACATAACAATGTCGCGTTAGTCTAAATCATCCCACAACACCACAACATCACAACACTATAACAGATAATTTAAGAAAGTTTTTAAAAGCTTGGTCGAATTTATATAAAGTTCGTGAACAAAGTTTTTCAAAAAACGAAAAAAAAAATTTGCTTCCCCCCGCTTCCCCCCGATTGGTTACTTCCATCTTGATCCTACCACTATATATATATATATATATATATATATATATATATATATATATATATATATATATATAATTTTTTTTTTATAACTTATTACTATATTTTTTTAAAAGGAAAATGCTAATGACAACCCTAAGTGTTGTCATTAAAGAATTTTTACATGTATGTTTTAATTGTACAATCCAAATAACCACCTCTTTTTATGAAAAAAAACTACCCACTAACTTGTAAATGTACAACTTTTTTGCATTAAAAAATTTCTTAATGACAACCCTAAGGGTTGTCATTAGCATTTTCCTTTTTAAAATTTATAATATTCTAAATGTTTTTAATATTTTTATCTTTTAATTAATTTTTAACTATTTTTTATATAAAGTTTAGAGACCAACTATGTGATTTTTTTCCTTCACATTTCAAGCACATATTAGCAACTAACGAAATTTAACTAACGGTCAATAATGAGTTGGACAATATTATCATAATTTCAGGAAATCATAGTCATTTTCTGTGAAAAATTAAAGTGTATAATCCTTTTTGTGCATTAGAGCATTCCCAACCATGAAAGTCTCCTTCAAATTAACACACTGACACATCAGCACCACATCACCGTTTTCTTTCTGTAAGTAACTAGAGGGGGGGTGAATAGTTACTTAATACGTTTTTAACACTTTTTCGATTGATCACCGAATTCGATTAACTTTGATCAACCAATTCAACTCAAACTTGATATGTGTAGTGTATATGTTCAAAATGATAAATGAAGTAATGTAAAGAACATAGACACAAAGATTTATAGTGGTTCGGGTGGATGTTAACTAATCCACCTTAATCCACTCCCCGATTACACTAATCGGAATTTGTTGCTTCACTAAGCACTCTTCTCCAAACCCGGTGGAGATCCGATTTACAAGTCTTCAACTTCTTTGGTAGACAACAAACCTAATCTTTCTATCCCTTTGAAAGATCAACTCCAACCTAGATCAACTTGTCTTCACCTTGGACAAGTATTAATCTCCAAATAAGATTAATCAACTTCCTAAGTCCCTTTAAGGAAGTAGATCACTAAGCTAGCCTATGCTTATACTAATTGAAGTTACAAGACTTATACACTTTGTAATGATGATCCTAAGACAATACTAGGACATACATTACACTAAGTAAACTTACAAGATTAATGATTTTGATTAGTAAGTTTACAACAACCAAATTCTATATCTATAAGATTATAGAATCTTCTCTTGCTTGATCACATTTGAGTAGTAATTTGAGCCCTTGTGATCTCTGGAAATAAGCTTTTGAAATATGCAAGAGGGTCAACTTCAAATGCTCTTCAGTGCTTGCCTTTTATAGTAGGATTCAAAATATAGCCGTTGACACACGGTTGGCAGCACGGTCGACCGTGGTTCGACCGTGCATGCTCCAGTTCAAAATTGGTATCCGTTGTATAGCCGTTTGACTCAAATTTGAACACCACATTTTGGCAAATTTACTCCTTCTAGCACCTGCAAAAGAAACCAAACAACCTATACAAGTACTATATGCATTAAGTGTGTGAGATTTGGTCTTATTGTATGAAAGTGACATAACACTCCATTAGTGGTAAACCCAACATTCTTGGAGAAGTGTCTTGATTGATATTTTGGGAAATCTCAGACTGGTCAAGACTTAGTTAGTCACTTTAATGCATTTGGTTCAATTCTAAAGACTGGTCAATATGTCATTAACTTCCTAGTTTCAATTAATCACAAGTCATGTTTATTTTAAGCTTAGGTAGATTAATTGTGACGCCCCATACAAAACCATCATGTACGAATCGTCAATAACAGGTCCATTACACGGTATAATACTACATGCTGTTTTAAAACAAGTTTTGTATTCATGAAAAGATAACGTTTTACAAAAGATAACGTGACACAAAGGTCGTTACAAAGCCATTATTCAAAATAACATAAGTTGCGAATGCAAAATAAAAGTTTCATGATTGAGACATCTCTAAGTAATGCAGCGGAAGTCTAACACAGCGAGTCTGTAACAGCAAGTCTATAACCCCAAGACAGCAAGTCTAACAGCGGAAGCAACAACGTCTAAGTACCTGAGAAATACACGCTTAAAACATCAACACGAATGTTGGTGAGCTATAGTTTGTTTGTAATCAGTAATGTAATGTAGACCACGAGATTTCGTATTCAAAACAGTATGAAAAGTATCTGCTTAACCGTGGGCACCCGGTAACTAACTTAACGTAATATTACCCCCTAAAAGAACACTTGGCGAGTGCGTCTATTTACGAAGTATTAAACACCCGTTGAATGCTAGCGCGACTAGCCCGAGTGGGGATGTCAAACCCTATGGATTCATATCTAAGATTCGCGTTCACCAGTTCATAAACCAATGACTAAATGTTACCGAGCTAAGGAGAATCTTTGTGCCGTTATGTCACCCACACATATGTAAAGTTTAAGTACTCGTGTCTAGCATGTAAAACATAAAAAGCGCATGTATTCTCAGTCCCAAAATAGTTAAAGTAAAAAGGGAAGCTATAACTCACAGTGAATGTGCAGTAAAAGTCGATATGAAAAGTATGCAGGTAGTATGTCGGTCCGAAAGGTCGTCAACCTAAGTCAAAGGTCACTAAGTCAGTATATTGTCCCCAAAAGTCGAAAAGTGAATAAATTAAGTGTTAAGTATCATCATCATCATCATCATTCGTAAAAGCTAAAGTAAGTTTTCAACAAGAATAGAGATCGAAACAAAATGCTGACTTCGGACAGCTGCTACGACCTCTATACAAAACGAAAAGACGCGTGGTCAGTGTCCAAGACTCCGTATGTGAGTCCTCTAACCTCTATCCAATTTTCAGATCCTAACTCGATGTCGTTTGACCGTGGCGACGGTTCAAGCGCGAGTAGGTCAGAAATTTCAGCACGTCGTTACAACGGCGTAGTGACATTCGGAAGGCTATAAATCCTAAACCGTATATCGGATTTAGGCGAGTCCTAAACTAAAATTCATCTAATTAAAATGAACTATCTGTAAATAAATTTTCCAGAAGTCCTAGGAGTCTGATCAGACTCCGAAAAATAGCAAACAAGTGCTCCGATGGGTTTCTTGGTGCTTGATGCTCATCACGGTTCTCATCCTTGATGCGTGTAAGCTTCAAGTGTACAACTCTTTGATGTTTTAGCATCACTTTGACCAAGTTTCAACAATCAACACACAACTAAGAGTAGAAGTTAACATTCTACAAGTTTTGAACATCAAGGTTGCCTCTTTATTGCCTAAACACCATAAAGCTTCAACCTTTGTCCTTTTTACACAAGTTTATGCATCTTCATCATATGAGATGGTGAAGACTTGATTTTTATCATCACAACAATCATAAGAAGGTTCCAAGCAAGTGAGATCTACAATAATAACTTAGATCCTTAAGTATTAAGAAACCCTAAGCTAGAAAGCTTGGATCTTTACAAGATTAATGAGACCATAAGCTAGAAAGCTAAGATCTAGTGAAAGTAATGAGACCATAAGCTAAAAAGCTAAGATCTTTAACAAAATAATGAAACCCTAAGCTAGAAAGCTTAGATCTTTAATGTTCTTGAAGATCTTTAAAGCAAAAGGCTAGATCTTCAAGTTACATGAAGATCATAAACACAAGTTTTGATCTTTTTAACAAAATAAAGGGATCATAAGCTAGAAAACTTAGATCCAACAAAGCAATGAAGATTCAAAGCTAGAAAGCTTGAATATTTCATGTTCTTGAAAGATTCAAATCAAAGTTTGAATCTTCAAGATATAATAAGATCAAGAAGTTAAAAAGATTGATCCTTGCATGATGATGATGTCGATTTTATGAAGAAGAAAAGAAGAAGAATAAAATTTAAAACTTACACTTTTTAGAGTGAGAAAGACTAGAGAGAATTAGAGAGTAAGTGTGTGTAAAATGTGAATGAGATCAAGTGTAAAATAGGTGAGATTTGCTTGGTATTTATAGTGGGATGGGGTGGTGGTAGCCGTGGGGGACACCTTTTTTCTTTTTGGTCAGTGATGGTCTATAAGTGGTGCTAGTTGTTAGAATCACATGAAACATTTGTGATTATGGTGAACAAAAATGCTAGTATGTTGGCTCTTATTAATAGGTATTTGTCTTACATTTATATGGGTCATAAACTTATTAAAATTGGGCTAATTAAATAGTCCATTAGCTAGAGTAGGGTGGGCTTGAGTCTAACAAGGTAGAAAGTCCAACAAGACTAACTAGTGAGCATAATGTAACGACCCGGCTTTTTCGACTTGCTTTTGTGCTTTGTGCTTTCACGAAACTGCGTATATGTGCGTACTGAGCTAGTTTATTCTCCGGGATCTTATTTAATGATTAATTACTTTGGTTAATATCCTACAACGTGCTATTAAGTGTGTAATCACTTAACTTGATCCCCGAATGCTTTTACGACCGTTGGTGTCACTTGACGTTTGAAACGAGCTATGTACTTGGTACACGTTTAACTTTGATCATAATCGGAATATTATGACTACGAAATACTAATTGTTATTTTATAATAACAATTACTTGGGTTTTTGGATGCTTAATTACGCTTAGTAATTTACTAGAGCACACTAGTTGGTCTTGTTGGACTTTCTACCTTGTCGGACCTTAGCCCACCCTACACTAGCTAGTGGACTATTTAATTAATCCAATTATAATAAGTTAGTGACCCATAATAATGAAAGACAAATGCCCATTTATTAGAGGGAACATACTAGCATTTTTGTTAAGCATTATCCTTAATGTTGCATGAGATCATAACATAAGCACCAACTTTAGACAACCATTAACCAAAAAGCAAAAGTTGTCCCCCACTTGTCCCCCTCCCTACCTACGGTTTTGATACCCTCCCCACACCCTCATTTCCTACAAATACCAAGATTATCTCATTCATTTCACACTTGATTTCATTTACAAATTACACACACTTACTCTCTAATTCTCTCTCTAGTCTTTCTCACTCTAAAAAGTGTAAGTTTTAAATTTTCTTCTTCTTCTTCTTCTTCTTCTTCTTCTTCTCTCATCATAATCGACATCATCATCATCATTTAATGGATCTAGCTTTTAGCTTTTGATCTTGTTACATCTTGTAGATTCAAACTTGGGTTTGAATCCTTCAAGAACATGAAATATTCAAGATTTCTAGCTTTGAATCTTCATTTACTTGTTAGATCTAGATTTTATAACTTATGATTTCTTTATTTTGTTATAAAGATTAAAACTTGTGTTTATGATCTTCATGTATCTTAAAGATCCAAGCTTTATGCTTCAAGATCTTCAAGAACACTAAAGATCCAAGCTTTCTAGCTTAGGGTTTCATTATTATGTTAAAGATCTTAGCTTTTTACCTTATGGTCTCATTACTTTCATTATTCTGTTAAAGATCTTAGCTTTCTAGCTTATGGTCTCATTAATCTTGTAAAGATCCAAGCTTTCTAGCTTAGGGTTTTCTTAATACTTGAGATCTAAGTCATTATTGTAAATCTCACTTACTTGGAACCTTTTTGTGTTTGTTGTGATGATAAAGATCAAGTCTTCATCATCACATATGATGGAGATGCATAAACTTATGTAAAAAGGACAAAGGTTGAAGCTTTATTGGATTTATGCAATAAAGAGGCAATCTTGATGTTTAAAACTTGTAGAATGATAGATTTTACTCTTAGTTGTGTATTGATGGTTGAACATTGGTTAAAGTGATGCTAAAACATCAAAGAGTTGTACACTTAAAGCTTACAAGCATCAAGGATGAGAACCGTGATGAGCATCAAGCACCAAGAATCTCACCGGAGCACTTGTTTGCTGTTTTTCGGGGTCTGATCAGACTCCTGGGCTTCTGGAAAATTGATTTTCAGATAGTTCCTTTTGAGTAGATGACTTTTCGTTTAGGCCTCAACTTAATCCGATATACGGTTTAGGATTTATAGCCTTCCGAAAGTCACTACGCCTTTGTAACGTTGTGCTGAAATTTCTGACCTACTCGCACTTAAACCGTCGCCACGGTCAAACAAAGACGAGTTAGGTTTTTAAAATTGGTCAGAGGTTAGAGGACTCACATACGGAGCCATAGCCACTGACTATGCGTCTTTTCGATTTGTATAGAGGTCGTAACAGCTGTCCGAAGTCAGCCTTTTGTTTCGATCTCTATTCTTGTTAAACTTACCTTAGTGTTGATGAATGACGATGATAATGATGATGTTGATGATGACACTTAAACTTAATTTATTCACTTTTACACTTATTGGGACAACATACTGACCTAGTGACCTTTGACTTAGGTTGACGACCTTTCGGACCGACTTACTACCTGTATACGTTTCATATCGACTTTTACTGCTTATTCACTGTGAGTTATAGCATCCGTTTACTACTTTTTACTATTTTTGGGACTGAGAATACATGCGCTTTTTATGTTTTACATACTAGACACGAGTACTTAAACTTTACATATGTGTGGGTGATATAACGGCACAAAGATTCCCCTTAGCTCAGTAACGTTTAATCATTGGTTTCCTAACCGTGAACGCGAATCTTAGATATGGATCCATAGGGTTTGACATCCCCAATTGGGCTAGTCGCGCTAGCATTCAACGGGTGTTTAATACTTCGAGGACAAACGCACTCGCCAAGTGCACTTTTAGGGGGTGATATACATACGTTAAGTCTAGTTACCGGTTGCCCACGGTTAAGCCAATACTTTTCATACTGATTTAAACTGCTGGTTGAAGCACTGAAATCTCGTGGTCTACATTACTTTACTGATTACAAACTATAGCTCACCAACATTCGTGTTGACTTTTAAGCATGTATTTCTCAGGTGCTTAGACGATGTTGCTTCTGCTGTTAGAATTGCTGTCTTGGTGTTATAGACTTGCTGTTATGCACCTGTTGTGTTAGATTTCCGCTGCATTACTTAGAGATGTCTCAATCATGGAACTTTTCTTTTGCATTCGTTACTTATGTTATTTTCAAATAATGACTATGTAACGACCTTTGTGTCACGTTATCTTTTGTAAAACGCTATCTTTTATGAATGCAAAACTGATTTTCAAACAGTATATAGTGTTTGACCTTGTAATGATCCTGTTGTTGATGAACCGTACACGATGGTTTTGTACGGGGCGTCATATTTGGTATCAGAGTATTGGTTGTAGGGAATTAGGTTGCATTAGTGAGTGTTGACCGAGTCGAGTAGGATTCGCTAATAGGACTAATCTACAACTTGCTCGTTTACTTGTTTCTGCGGAATCTGCTGCATGCTACTGTTAGATATTACTGCATGTTACTGCTTATTAATACTGCATGTTATTGCTTACTTTTACTGCTATATGAACTTGTTGCATGCTACTGCTTACTTTCACTGCTATGTGAACTTACTGTATGCTGCTGCTTATTCTCGCTACTGCATGCTACTATCTGCTCTTTGAATGATACTTCTGTTGATACTGCTATTACTGCCATGCTATGTACTGTTGTAGACGCTCTAGGCTACTGTAGTTACTATGCCTGATTACGTGCTTGCTACCCGTCTGCTTTTCGCTGTACCGACTTGGAGAATTTATCTTTCCTAATTCAGATGTTTTTCTGAACCCTTTTTCCGCTCGTCTAACCCTAAGGACTAGTATCGTAATCCACCTATTACTACCATTCCACCGTTCCAGAGATCGAAACATTACTTCACGCAATCTTGGAGGAGCACCCCTCGGATTACACTGTAGCGACCCGACAAAATCGTCATTGACGGCGCCGCTAACTTAGGTCCCGTTACGTGGTCGTAGTCCCTATATGAGACTAGTTTGACCAAAATTACGTCGCATTCATTTGAAAAGTACAAGACTTGCAAAGTTTAATTTACCAAACGGTTCGACAACAAGTTTAAGTTTACAAAAGTATAATGTATAAATGAAATAAACTTGCGACATAATATAAGTTGAAAATCACGGTTGCTATAAATAGCGTAAGTATGTAAACAAAAGTTTGAATCCAAAGGTGCTATCACTAGCGTTTGTATGTATGTATGTATGTATGTATGTATGTATGTATGTATGTATGTATGTATGTATGCTTGACTCCAAGCAAGAAATCAAAGTGTATGCATGTATGCTTGACCCCAAGCAAGTACGAGTGTACGCGGAAGCATGCATCAAATAGCCATGTATGAACCTGAGAAACATATAGAAAAACTGTCAACGAAAAACGTTGGTGAAATCATAGGTGTTTTAGTAAACGTTGTATTTGAACCACAAGATTTAATATAAGATGATTATCAAAATCATTTGCATTCCAAAGTTGTTGTTTGTATCGCGGGCACCCAATTATCAAACTTAACTGTTTTGTACCCTGTTACGTAGTGTTAGAACATACACTATACTCGAAAATATATTTCATCCGCTAACGGTAGTGAACCGTCCGAATGAGGCTCGTCAAGCCCATGTGATCACATAATATAAGTTCTCGTTTACACCCTGCATGTGTAACTAATGATAATTGAATTGAGGATTTTTGTTCAAACCCGTACGTGGAATGTTCGTTTTCGTACTTGTGTTCAAAGTGTAAAAGTATGATACGTATATGTTTCTCATCCCATAGTTTAAAGCATAAAAGTTGTTTGAAAGATGGGACTATGATCTCACCTCGAGTGCACGAGTATAAAAGTACTTCACAAAGTAAACGTGTGCATGGAAGTTGCTTAGTTTTGACCTAAACAAGGAAGTTGTATCAATTAACCGGTTACGACACATGGTCGGGTGAAATGTGTTCAATTAGTCCTATGGCTCGTTACGACTCGATTATGTAGCATGTGAATCAAATTGTCAAGTTTCATGCAAGAATCAAGTATAAAATACGATTAAAACGATTGCATAAGTGTTTGGTTAAGTTTGACTAAAAGTCAAACTTGGTCAAAGTCAAAGTCAACGGGGTCGGGTCGGGTATCCGACAATTTTCCCATGATGAGAAAGTATATATAAACATGTTTGCCAAGTTTCATGTTAATCGGAGTTACGAGTAAGCGGGGATGAAAACGTGAAAAAACAAAAAGTAGTTGGGACAGACCCAAATGGCGCGCCGCTCCATATTTGGCGCGCCGCTCCATTTAACTGATCAGCAAGTCTGGCGGTTTTCACACTCAAGCACGAATCCAACTTCAAATACACATAAATCATAAACCGTAAACATCCAAAACAAGTATCTTATATCGTTGGAAAGGTATTTTGACAAGGAATACAACTAACCACTTTTCATCAAGTAAAAACATCATTTACAATAGCCGAAATCTCGTCAAGTGATCATTAAATGTTCAAAATCGTCATTTCAAGTTTACAAAATGCATTTTAAGATTCGGGAATCCAATTCACACATATCATATGCCGTTTTGAAGGTAACGAAACATACATTACAACTAAACACTTACTAATAACATTTCATGGCATTCGAAACATCAAAAGTTCGTTTTAAGTCTATCAAACCCTAAACAAAATTCACAAAAATCAATAATTATGTTTTTGAAGTTTTCTTACTCAACCTACGCATCAAAACGAAGCTAGTGATACTAGTAACACAATTAAAACATGAACTTTAACAATTTAACAACATTAACTCATCCAAAATCAAAGATTAAGCACACCCATTTCAAATGTTCAAACTAGTTACTCAAGACAACGAATCGAGCAAACAAAACATATATTCATGTTATTCACGAGCCATAGACACTAACTAACACCATTTCAAGTCAAAAACACGAATTTAGAGAAATCTAGAGTTTTAGAAATGTTACCCAAACGAGATGAAATTGGTACCAAAATGTAGAGGATGAAGAGAGGATCATGAAAATGTAATTTGTTTTGATGTTTGCTTCTTGATTTTAGATGATGATTTTGTGAGTTGGGTGTTTGAGTTCATAAAATGGAAGTAGAGAGAAAATGGGGAGGTGGAGGATGGAGTGAATGAATGGTGGAGAGTGGGGTTTGACTAGTTGACCTAGTCAACTAGTTTGGCCCCTTTGCAACTTTGGTCCCTCAACTTTGAAAGCAGGTGCGGGAATTAACCAAACGAATATTTTAAAAACGCTCGAGTAAACGAGTGATGTTATAATTAAATAACGGGAATATTATGAACGTTAGCCAACGGAGACTACGAATTTAAATAACGAAAGGTATTATTAAAAAAAAAAGACGACGTTAAAATAAATTTAACGGAAAAACGCGGGATGTTACATTACCTACACCTTAAAAGAAATTTCGTCCCGAAATTTAGTTGAAAGTAGTAGTCATTGTTTCTCCCTCGAGATCTTGCGTTGTCAAATCTACGGATAAGTGAAGGTACTTCCTTGGGCATTTCAACGAACTTTGACAGTCGGAATTTTACGTTGGTTTAAAGTTTGGTTTCACGATTTATAGTTTCAACCGGTCCTCCTAGGAAGTGAAGTTTATCGTTGATAGTAAGTTCATCGAAGAGGATAACAAGTTCTTATTTCGCAAGACACGCCTTTAAGTTTGATACACAGAATGTAGGATGAACGGAATTTGTTTGAGTCGGAAGTTCGAAGCGGTAAGCAATGGGCACAACACGCCCCAAGATTTCAAAAGGACTAAAAATATCGCGGATTTAGCTTTCTACGTTTCCGAAATGGACTACACCTTTTCAAGGTGAGACTTTTAACGTTATGCGGTTACCCACATGGAATTCGAAAGGTTTACGTCTAACATTGGCATAGCTCCTTTGGCGACTACGGGCCGTCTCAAGCCTTTCTTGGATTGGAACGATTTTAACGGTTACTCCATGAATGAGTCCGGGTTCGGTGACTTGATTATCATTTACTTGGTTCAACAAAAGGAGAATGACGTTTCCGGTCATATAAGATTTCAAAAGGTGTGACGTTAAGACTTGAATGATAACCATCGTTGTAAGAGAATTCGGTTAAAGGCAATTACTTTCCTCAAGTAAATTTGAAGTTGATAATGCAAATTCGTATCATGATTTCCAAGGTTTGAATCATATGTTTGCTCGGTCCATCGGGTTGTGGTTGATGTGCGGTACTCATGTCTAAACGTGGTCCCGAGGCTTTTTGTAAGGCACCCCGAAATTTAGAAGTGAAACGAGAATCTCGATCCGAAGCGAAGTACATTTCTTTAAGGTATATTTGAAAAAGTTTGTTAGGACTTGAAAACGTTTGTTGGAACAAGTTTCAGTTTCTCAAGAATTTTGTGCCGCGGAAGATTTATCGGTTTCTAAAAACGTTCGTTAGGACTATTCACCCTCGTGGTGAATACTAGTATAACGTGAAGAGTCTCTCTCTCCATTGAGAATTTAGATAAAAGATTTCCTTATACGGGAGTACGAGTGTGATGCGATAGAAATTTCTGCCTCGATGTGAGCATAACAAGCATATTGTAGTTCGTCGATAAATTTGTGCGAAAATGAGATAGTATACACGTGTAACATATGGTTGAAGTCGAAGGAATTTGTCATTCATTCGGAAGCATAAGTATGGTTCGATAATAATCGACGATGTGTCCCGGGTATGGTTGTTATCAGTATTCTCGGAGTTGTCGGATGTTCAAACAAGAAAAATGAAGTCATGTACATGGCACATGGTGGTGATTAGGTTGATCGAGTCCAATTACCATCACGAGTCATTAGAACTTTGGTATGGCTTACCATAATATAACCACGTTGATCGAGTGTCGTTATATTATGCTAACTCATACCTCCATTCCCACATCACTCCATAAAATCAAGTTCGGGTGATCGTGAAGATTTAAAATGAACAAAGTGTAACGACGTCTCTAACGTGACTCGTATTGAATCGAAAGAATTTGTGCAACTATGAAGATGCGTTTCCCTAGGGAATTGTATAAATGATTGTTCACTTCAATGCGGTTCAAGTCAAACAATAATGTCTTTAGGCACGAAAAAGAGTAACAAATTATGATAACGAGTAGTACGTAACCGTAGTGATAAATAGTGATGACGATACTCATCTAAAGTAGTGGTGGTAACTTTACAACACTTGTGGATGGTAAGCTGAGACGGGGTGAATAACAACGTGGGAGACAGAGTTCCCGAACTAGTATAACTAATGAAGTCGTCGTCATCCTTACGAGTATGAATTTTGAAATTAACGTGTGTTACCATAAATGGCAGAGTACGAGTTCGTATGATGAAAATTTGGTACCATTAAGATGTTCACCTAAGAAAGATTCAAGTATAATGCACAAGTAGTCAAGTAAGTGCTATCTATAGCAAATGCAAGTCAGGATGCAATGACTAACTATCCGGTTGTAGTCTAGATTCACTAATGCGTCCTAATGACTCTGTCAGACACACTAATGCACGTCCTAGATCCCTACAACCAACGCTCTGATACCATCTGTAGCGACCCGAAAAAATCGTCATTGACGGCGCCGCTAACTTAGGTCCCGTTACGTGGTCGTAGTCCCTATATGAGACTAGTTTGACCAAAATTACGTCGCATTCATTTGAAAAGTACAAGACTTGCAAAGTTTAGTTTACCAAACGGTTCGACAACAAGTTTAAGTTTACAAAAGTATAATGTATAAATGAAATAAACTTGCGACATAATATAAGTTGAAAATCACGGTTGCTATAAATAGCGTAAGTATGTAAACAAAAGTTTGAATCCAAATGTGCTATCACTAGCGTATGTATGTATGTATGTATGTATGTATGTATGTATGTATGTATGTATGTATGTATGTATGTATGCTTGACTCCAAGCAAGAAATCAAAGTGTATGCATGTATGCTTGACCCCAAGCAAGTACGAGTGTACGCGGAAGCATGTATCAAGTTAAATTTGGAATATTTGACTTCGGGTATAAAGTTAAATTTGCCGAGCAGTTTATAATTATGACCGATGAACTATTATGGACAAAAACCAGATAGGTTTCAAATACATCCAGGACAAAGGACAATTAACCCAGGACAATAAATTAAAATCAAAACGTCAGACATCATGGTTACGGAAGTTTAAATAAGCATAATATATTTTATTTCATATTTCCTCGTACTTTTATTTATTGTCTTTTTAATTATTGTTATTTATTTTATATTGTTATTTAAAAATCGTCATTTACTATACGCTTCGCTTAAAATATAAATCGACAAACCGGTCATTAAACGGTAAACCCCCTTTTATATATTATTATATATAATTATATATATTTTGTACAAATATAGTTGTTTAAAAATATAGTGTGCAATAAGCCCGCTCCATGTGGAACGAACCGGACTTACTAAAAACTATACTACTCCACGATTAGGTACACTGCCTATAGTGTTGTAGCAAGGTTTAGGTATATCCCATTTGTAAATAAATAATTAAAACTTGTGTAAAATTGTAGCATATTTAATAGTATTTTCTGCTAAAATTAATAACTATTTTATACCACTCTGCTAAAACATCAAGTATTTTTGGCGCCGCTGCCGGGGACTTGGCGAAACGCTATATTTTTAATATATATTTGTATAAATATATTTTTAGAAAAACAATATCAAATTTAAAAAAAAAAAAACCGAAAAAAAAATAAAAAAATAAAATATATATATAAATCTAGTTTTACGATTTTTATTTATAAAATTATAAAGTAGTTCTATTTTTATATAAGTTTTTATTATATAAATATTTTGATTTTAAAACAGAAAAATATAAAAAAAAAAAAACACGTCGAATTAAAAACTGTACCAGAGTTGAATTTTGGAACCCCGCGACTCGCGGGGTTTGCTGCATCGATTACCGCGACTCGCGGAGACACTCTGACACGGGTACACAGAACCGTAATTCAGCATTAATTACGGATAATTATTAATTATTATTATTATAACCCTAACTAATTATTATTATTATAATTACTTTTACTTTTTATTTAATTTATATATTTTAGTTAAATTAGTTTAATTAATTTGTAAAATTAATAGTTTTAATAAATAAATAATATAAAAATAATATTTTTATAAAAATTGTACTTTTTACAACTTTTTGTATATTTTTATATTTTGTCCCTTTTTAATCGTTTTAGCGTAATTTTGTATTTTTAGCTCATATTTAGTTTTAAACTTAGTTTTTGCCATAGTTATTTTTACTTCTAGATTTTTAGGCTTTGCCGTAAAATTCCTTAAGTGCTTTTTCTTTAGACTAAGATTTAGGTGCTTTAGAATTTTGCGACACCGTTTTTATATTTTAGTACCTTTTTAAGTTATTACCATTTAGGATATAGTTTTTCTTTTAAGCTTTAATATTTTTAGACGCAACTTTTAATTCTTAGTTTTTAATTCCTTTTTAAGTTACGACGCGCTATTTTCTTATTTTTATTTTTCGACGTTTTTCGACGCGCATTCTTTTTCTTTCTTATTTCTCGACGCTTTAGTTTTTAGGACTTAGAAATTTTCTCTATTTCTTATCTAATATTTCAAACAGAAAGAAAAATTATTTAAGTGGTTAAATTAATGGACGTTGACAATTTTCTGCTTCGTAGTAATAGTTGGATTTGTTAGTGGCTGAGTTGTGAGCTTCCGATTTAAAGGGTTCTGGCTCCCTGCTGCATCTTTTGGCTATTCGAAACGTGGGCAAAAGCAGAAAAGTCTATTAATTGGACAACTTATATAAGTTTTTCTATTTTTATAATTAATAGGATAATTAGTAAATGCACCACATTGTAGCTAAAATTTGGCCATCGCAATAAAATGGAAAATTTTGAAAACAAGGCTATGGAAACTCTTTTTGATATCCAAAATCAATTAAATCAATACTCTCAAACGAGTGTTGATGACAATTCGTTCGGTCAATCTTGGATCACGAATGACGAAACAATAACTGGTTGTGAAATCTGTGGAGATTATCACTCAACATGGGAATGTTATTATTACGTTCCTATGAAAAATTACGCACCCACGGAACCTGAATGAAATGATTATGAAGAATACAATTCAAATTGGGATTATTCCCAAGAATATATCCAAACTCAACAACCAGTAGACGAGGAAAATTACGTGTCTGAAAATTTATTAGACAATATGAAAATCAAACTCGAAGAACTCAATGCTCAAAATGAACAAATGAGAGAGTTTGTAAACCGGCAAGCTGAAACTCTATCAGACTACACACCTGTTGATCTGAGGAGTCGTGTGCAAGAAAATCTCATATCATCGAATTTTGATGAATTCGAGAGCTCCGAAATCACCAACTATCCCGATGATACTTTTTATTCAGTCTTACCAATTTCACAACATATCGACACATTAGCCTCTACTGACGAAATCATCGATCCATCAATGGATAAAGAAGAAGTAAGGGTAACAAATTGGTACTCTTGGGAATACGATAACGTTGAAAATTTTACCCCAAGGCCAAACCGAACTTCACCATTCTACAACCTTCCAACCCAATATTCTCAATAAACGAGTCATCCATCGGAAATGAACTACGAGCTGTAATAGATAATGACACCTCGAATTTTACCCAATTGGGTAATAGAGGTGAAAACTTTGACGTCGAGAATAAACGGAAGGAAATGTTAGGAATTGTCCACCCTATAGATATAAGTATGTCGGTGTATATCGATCCATTTGACCAAGAACCAGAAAAGAGACATATCCATTTACTAAAAGCTACACTTAAAAAAGAATTAAGTAGTGACGATCGGGTGAGTCTAAACTTTAAACCCATTGATATATTCTACACCACCCGAAATGTAAATAACTGGCTCACTACTCTAATTCATGGAACTTATTCTACCGACTTCACATGTCGTCAGCTAAGTGTGGGGAAGTCTAACCCCACTTAACATTAAATTAGGGGTTCGGGTTAGTGCATAACTCGTTAATAAACATGCATAATAAATTAGGGTAAAAGACGCATTTTCAAAAATTATCAAACAGTTCAGAAAAGCAACCGTTTTTGAAAAAAAAAAACATGTGTGATAAAACAAGAAGGAATGAACGATGAGGTGCACCATCTATCATCCTGCAATTTTATGGTATCTTTAACTACTTTCTACACTAATCACCCTCATGAATTTATAATTATAGTCTGATTTCATGCAAATGAGGGCATTGCATGATCTTAAGTGTGGGGAAGGGTTATAAATTCTCTCGGGTTTACACTTGGTTTTATTTGCCAAATTTTGTGAAAATTTGAAAAAATTTCAACTAAATGAAGTCAAAATCATGTTTATACATATTTATAAACGATGAAAACTAGGTGTTAATACCGAAATTATCGTTACCTCGGAAAGGACATAAATTGAGAAACACCCTAAAACGATTGAATTCATTTAAAATGGAATAAAGGAGAATAAAAAGGCAAAGAAAGAAACTAAGTGTGGGGAGAATGTGCCAAGTTATTCAATTAAAAACTATCTATCACATGTTTCTGTAAAGTTTATTGCATGTGCTTTTGTTTTGGACTAAATTAACTGTTTTACCCGATTTACTGTAATGAAAGATGGATCTACACGATGAATCAATTCCATCATTAAAAGGAAGTAAAGTCTTCCGAAAAAGACACGCGCTTCTTGATTTAGGTCAAGAAGTTGTCGTCCAGACCAGCTGTAGGTTGACGAAAAATCTAGAAAAGTCATCTCTAAAATCAGCAGGAAATCCACGGACCTCAGCATCAAACAGGGTCGCCAAGTGGTCAGACTTATCCTAACCATGAGAGGATCTGTCTCGTAAAATGGGGAGGGCGCCGTGCAAATTAGCTTGATAAGACTAATTAATCAAACTCCCAGAAAGGATAATCTCCTTAAAGATAAAAAATCAGCTTTTAAGCCTGATATTACTCAATCCTTGAGATTGACCTTAAAGATTGAGAATTACAAACTCATGGAATTCAATGATATCTAAACTCGAGCTTGAACGAGAAAATATTTTGATCAAAATTACAAACCGATTTGTTTTCTGAAAACCCTATTTTCAATGCGTTCATTACCATTGAACGTAAAATCCTAGGAATTCACCTGGAATTCATTAGGTCACCTGAACCAAATCGGGTGTCAACCGTAAGAACGGTGGTTGCATAGCATGGTCAAAGACAAGACCTTGTGCCAGACTGAAAAATCATAGGATGATCTTTACTATTGCTCCTACAAAGGATAGTAATAGCATCCGACACGTTTATAGACCATAATCAAAAGCATGTCACGGGACATTGCCTTAACAGTTGCTTGTTCATCACTTTCCTTTACAACCGGACGGTAGTTTGCCGAAAGGTAATATACGGGACAAGTAAACTGGACGTGTTGCTTTCCTAATACAAGGTTAGCAAGTGGGTAACACAAAACCACAAGTGTTGAGCTAAAATTTTCAAATCTGAAACCCACACAACCCACAAAAATATTTTGCAAACACCGGTGAAGGGTTATTCCGGAAAACTTATCTAGGGTAAAAGCTAGATTGAATTTTCAAAAGATCAAATATTTTCATAAAGATCCAATTTCCTTAAGGATCTACATTTTCATAGTCATGTGGGACTGTAAACCGCCTTTCAAATGTGCACTTTGCTTTGGAAACCGAAAGTAAATCGGCTATTTGATTGCAAGTGTCGTTGACCTAAACCCGAGGCAACTGTGGATGACACACCCACCTTTAACCATGGTTCTATCGTTACTATCATTGTTTATACCACCATATCAAAATCACTAATGTACAAAGTGTGATGAATAAAAAAGTAATTCATGTATGTTTTTATTTCAAGTTCTGTATTGCTTGAGGACAAGCAACGTTCAAGTGTGGGGATATTTGATAGTGCTCCAAATGAACATATATTTAGTAGCAATATCCTCCCAATATGTAAATTATTTAGTTATAATTGTCCTATTTTAAGTTGTAATCGTTTATATTAAATAAGTGCGAAGACAAAAGGCGAAAACGACGATTTGAAGACGCAAATGACCAAAAAGCTCAAATGTACAAGATACAATCCAAGTGGTTCAAATTATTGATGAAGAACGTCTAAAAAAGATAAGAGTACAAGTTACAAAACGCAAAGTACAAGATATTAAATTGTACGCAAGGACGTTCGAAAATCCGGAACCAGGACATGAGTCAACTATCAACGCCCGACGCAACGGACTAAAAATTACAAGTCTACTATGCACAAGAATATAATATAATATATAAATAATTATATTAATTATTTATATTTTATATTTATATATATAAAACGTCGGCAAAGAAGATCCAAAGGGGTGTGAGCTGTATTCCATATCCCCGCGACTCGCGGAGTTCTCAGGCACAAAGTGCCGCGACTCGCGGAGCACAGAAATTTCAGAATCCCTATAAAAGGTCGCGAATTCTGCCGAGTTTAATAACATAATAATAATAATACTCCCTAGTATAATATAAATAAATATATATATGTATATATAGTATAGATTAGTGTTATATTAGATTAGTTTGGGTTATGTAAAGGTTATTTTACGGGTTTTAAAGTCGGAGCTCTGTCCGTGTAACACTACGCGATAAATAATCAATGTAAGCTATGTTCTCCTTTTTAAATTAATGTTTCGTACTTAAGTTATTATTATGCTTATTTGAGCCGAAGTAATTATGATGTTGGGCTAAATATTAAAGATGGGGTTATTGGGCTTTGTACCATAATTGGGTTTGGACAAAAGAACGACACTTGTAGAAATTAGACTATGGGCTATTAATGGGATTTATATTAACTAAATGATACCTCATTAAATTAATATAGAGATTTACAATTTGACGTAGATATAAATAACCATATACGCTCGATCGGACACGATGGGCGGGATATCTATAAATACTAATAATTGTTCATTTGACCGGACACGGGGATGGATTAATAGTCAATGGACTCATTAAAACAGGGGTGGATTACATTCAAGGGTAATTGGTGTAATTGTTAACAAAGTATTAAAACCTTGGATTACACACAGTCGATAACCTGGTGTATTCATTAAACAAAGTATTAAGACCTTGTTACAGTTCGAATTCCCAGTTAGTTGGAATATTTGACTTCGGGTATAAAGTTAAATTTGCCGAGCAGTTTATAATTATGACCGATGAACTATTATGGACAAAAACCAGATAGGTTTCAAATACATCCAGGACAAAGGACAATTAACCCAGGACAATAAATTAAAATCAAAACGTCAGACATCATGGTTACGGAAGTTTAAATAAGCATAATATATTTTATTTCATATTTCCTCGTACTTTTATTTATTGTCTTTTTAATTATTGTTATTTATTTTATATTGTTATTTAAAAATCGTCATTTACTATACGCTTCGCTTAAAATATAAATCGACAAACCGGTCATTAAACGGTAAACCCCCTTTTATATATTATTATATATAATTATATATATTTTGTACAAATATAGTTGTTTAAAAATATAGTGTGCAATAAGCCCGCTCCCTGTGGAACGAACCGGACTTACTAAAAACTATACTACTCCACGATTAGGTACACTGCCTATAGTGTTGTAGCAAGGTTTAGGTATATCCCATTTGTAAATAAATAATTAAAACTTGTGTAAAATTGTAGCATATTTAATAGTATTTTCTGCTAAAATTAATAACTATTTTATACCACTCTGCTAAAACATCAAGTATTTTTGGCGCCGCTGCCGGGGACTTGGCGAAACGCTATATTTTTAATATATATTTGTATAAATATATTTTTAGAAAAACAATATCAAATTTAAAAAAAAAAAACCGAAAAAAAATAAAAAAATAAAATATATATATAAATCTAGTTTTACGATTTTTATTTATAAAATTATAAAGTAGTTCTATTTTTATATAAGTTTTTATTATATAAATATTTTGATTTTAAAACAGAAAAATATAAAAAAAAAAAAAAAAACACGTCGAATTAAAAACTGTACCAGAGTTGAATTTTGGAACCCCGCGACTCGCGGGGTTTGCTGCATCGATTACCGCGACTCGCGGAGACACTCTGACACGGGTACACAGAACCCTAATTCAGCATTAATTACGGATAATTATTAATTATTATTATTATAACCCTAACTAATTATTATTATTATAATTACTTTTACTTTTTATTTAATTTATATATTTTAGTTAAATTAGTTTAATTAATTTGTAAAATTAATAGTTTTAATAAATAAATAATATAAAAATAATATTTTTATAAAAATTGTACTTTTTACAACTTTTTGTATATTTTTATATTTTGTCCCTTTTTAATCGTTTTAGCGTAATTTTGTATTTTTAGCTCATATTTAGTTTTAAACTTAGTTTTTGCCATAGTTATTTTTACTTCTAGATTTTTAGGCTTTGCCGTAAAATTTCTTAAGTGCTTTTTCTTTAGACTAAGATTTAGGTGCTTTAGAATTTTGCGACACCGTTTTTATATTTTAGTACCTTTTTAAGTTATTACCATTTAGGATATAGTTTTTCTTTTAAGCTTTAATATTTTTAGACGCAACTTTTAATTCTTAGTTTTTAATTCCTTTTTAAGTTACGACGCGCTATTTTCTTATTTTTATTTTTCGACGTTTTTCGACGCGCATTCTTTTTCTTTCTTATTTCTCGACGCTTTAGTTTTTAGGACTTAGAAATTTTCTCTATTTCTTATCTAATATTTCAAACAGAAAGAAAAATTATTTAAGTGGTTAAATTAATGGACGTTGACAATTTTCTGCTTCGTAGTAATAGTTGGATTTGTTAGTGGCTGAGTTGTGAGCTTCCGATTTAAAGGGTTCTGGCTCCCTGCTGCATCTTTTGGCTATTCGAAACGTGGGCAAAAGCAGAAAAGTCTATTAATTGGACAACTTATATAAGTTTTTCTATTTTTATAATTAATAGGATAATTAGTAAATGCACCACATTGTAGCTAAAATTTGGCCATCGCAATAAAATGGAAAATTTTGAAAACAAGGCTATGGAAACTCTTTTTGATATCCAAAATCAATTAAATCAATACTCTCAAACGAGTGTTGATGACAATTCGTTCGGTCAATCTTGGATCACGAATGACGAAACAATAACTGGTTGTGAAATCTGTGGAGATTATCACTCAACATGGGAATGTTATTATTACGTTCCTATGAAAAATTACGCACCCACGGAACCTGAATGGAATGATTATGAAGAATACAATTCAAATTGGGATTATTCCCAAGAATATATCCAAACTCAACAACCAGTAGACGAGGAAAATTACGTGTCTGAAAATTTATTAGACAATATGAAAATCAAACTCGAAGAACTCAATGCTCAAAATGAACAAATGAGAGAGTTTGTAAACCGGCAAGCTGAAACTCTATCAGACTACACACCTGTTGATCTGAGGAGTCGTGTGCAAGAAAATCTCATATCATCGAATTTTGATGAATTCGAGAGCTCCGAAATCACCAACTATCCCGATGATACTTTTTATTCAGTCTTACCAATTTCACAACATATCGACACATTAGCCTCTACTGACGAAATCATCGATTCATCAATGGATAAAGAAGAAGTAAGGGTAACAAATTGGTACTCTTGGGAATACGATAACGTTGAAAATTTTACCCCCAAGGCCAAACCGAACTTCACCATTCTACAACCTTCCAACCCAATATTCTCAATAAACGAGTCATCCATCGGAAATGAACTACGAGCTGTAATAGATAATGACACCTCAAATTTTACCCAATTGGGTAATAGAGGTGAAAACTTTGACGTCGAGAATAAATGGAAGGAAATGTTAGGAATTGTCCACCCTATAGATATAAGTATGTCGGTGTATATCGATCCATTTGACCAAGAACCAGAAAAGAGACATATCCATTTACTAAAAGCTACACTTAAAAAAGAATTAAGTAGTGACGATCGGGTGAGTCTAAACTTTAAACCCATTGATATATTCTACACCACCCGAAATGTAAATAACTGGCTCACTACTCTAATTCATGGAACTTATTCTACCGACTTCACATGTCGTCAGCTAAGTGTGGGGAAGTCTAACCCCACTTAACATTAAATTAGGGGTTCGGGTTAGTGCATAACTCGTTAATAAACATGCATAATAAATTAGGGTAAAAGACGCATTTTCAAAAATTATCAAACAGTTCAGAAAAGCAACCGTTTTTGAAAAAAAAAAAACATGTGTGATAAAACAAGAAGGAATGAACGATGAGGTGCACCATCTATCATCCTGCAATTTTATGGTATCTTTAACTACTTTCTACACTAATCACCCTCATGAATTTATAATTATAGTCTGATTTCATGCAAATGAGGGCATTGCATGATCTTAAGTGTGGGGAAGGGTTATAAATTCTCTCGGGTTTACACTTGGTTTTATTTGCCAAATTTTGTGAAAATTTGAAAAAATTTCAACTAAATGAAGTCAAAATCATGTTTATACATATTTATAAACGATGAAAACTAGGTGTTAATACCGAAATTATCGTTACCTCGGAAAGGACATAAATTGAGAAACACCCTAAAACGATTGAATTCATTTAAAATGGAATAAAGGAGAATAAAAAGGCAAAGAAAGAAACTAAGTGTGGGGAGAATGTGCCAAGTTATTCAATTAAAAACTATCTATCACATGTTTCTGTAAAGTTTATTGCAGGTGCTTTTGTTTTGGACTAAATTAACTGTTTTACCCGATTTACTGTAATGAAAGATGGATCTACACGATGAATCAATTCCATCATTAAAAGGAAGTAAAGTCTTCCGAAAAAGACACGCGCTTCTTGATTTAGGTCAAGAAGTTGTCGTCCAGACCAGCTGTAGGTTGACGAAAAATCTAGAAAAGTCATCTCTAAAATCAGCAGGAAATCCACGGACCTCAGCATCAAACAGGGTCGCCAAGTGGTCAGACTTATCCTAACCATGAGAGGATCTGTCTCGTAAAATGGGGAGGGCGCCGTGCAAATTAGCTTGATAAGACTAATTAATCAAACTCCCAGAAAGGATAATCTCCTTAAAGATCAAAAATCAGCTTTTAAGCCTGATATTACTCAATCCTTGAGATTGACCTTAAAGATTGAGAATTACAAACTCATGGAATTCAATGATATCTAAACTCGAGCTTGAACGAGAAAATATTTTGATCAAAATTACAAACCGATTTGTTTTCTGAAAACCCTATTTTCAATGCGTTCATTACCATTGAACGTAAAATCCTAGGAATTCACCTGGAATTCATTAGGTCACCTGAACCAAATCGGGTGTCAACCGTAAGAACGGTGGTTGCATAGCATGGTCAAAGACAAGACCTTGTGCCAGACTGAAAAATCATAGGATGATCTTTACTATTGCTCCTACAAAGGATAGTAATAGCATCCGACACGTTTATAGACCATAATCAAAAGCATGTCACGGGACATTGCCTTAACAGTTGCTTGTTCATCACTTTCCTTTACAACCGGACGGTAGTTTGCCGAAAGGTAATATACGGGACAAGTAAACTGGACGTGTTGCTTTCCTAATACAAGGTTAGCAAGTGGGTAACACAAAACCACAAGTGTTGAGCTAAAATTTTCAAATCTGAAACCCACACAACCCACAAAAATATTTTGCAAACACCGGTGAAGGGTTATTCCGGAAAACTTATCTAGGGTAAAAGCTAGATTGAATTTTCAAAAGATCAAATATTTTCATAAAGATCCAATTTCCTTAAGGATCTATATTTTCATAGTCATGTGGGACTGTAAACCGCCTTTCAAATGTGCACTTTGCTTTGGAAACCGAAAGTAAATCGGCTATTTGATTGCAAGTGTCGTTGACCTAAACCCGAGGCAACTGTGGATGACACACCCACCTTTAACCATGGTTCTATCGTTACTATCATTGTTTATACCACCATATCAAAATCACTAATGTACAAAGTGTGATGAATAAAAAAGTAATTCATGTATGTTTTTATTTCAAGTTCTGTATTGCTTGAGGACAAGCAACGTTCAAGTGTGGGGATATTTGATAGTGCTCCAAATGAACATATATTTAGTAGCAATATCCTCCCAATATGTAAATTATTTAGTTATAATTGTCCTATTTTAAGTTGTAATCGTTTATATTAAATAAGTGCGAAGACAAAAGGCGAAAACGACGATTTGAAGACGCAAATGACCAAAAAGCTCAAATGTACAAGATACAATCCAAGTGGTTCAAATTATTGATGAAGAACGTCTAAAAAAGATAAGAGTACAAGTTACAAAACGCAAAGTACAAGATATTAAATTGTACGCAAGGACGTTCGAAAATCCGGAACCAGGACATGAGTCAACTATCAACGCCCGACGCAACGGACTAAAAATTACAAGTCTACTATGCACAAGAATATAATATAATATATAAATAATTATATTAATTATTTATATTTTATATTTATATATATAAAACGTCGGCAAAGAAGATCCAAAGGGGTGTGAGCTGTATTCCATATCCCCGCGACTCGCGGAGTTCTCAGGCACAAAGTGCCGCGACTCGCGGAGCACAGAAATTTCAGAATCCCTATAAAAGGTCGCGAATTCTGCCGAGTTTAATAACATAATAATAATAATACTCCCTAGTATAATATAAATAAATATATATATGTATATATAGTATAGATTAGTGTTATATTAGATTAGTTTGGGTTATGTAAAGGTTATTTTACGGGTTTTAAAGTCGGAGCTCTGTCCGTGTAACACTACGCGATAAATAATCAATGTAAGCTATGTTCTCCTTTTTAAATTAATGTTTCGTACTTAAGTTATTATTATGCTTATTTGAGCCGAAGTAATTATGATGTTGGGCTAAATATTAAAGATGGGGTTATTGGGCTTTGTACCATAATTGGGTTTGGACAAAAGAACGACACTTGTAGAAATTAGACTATGGGCTATTAATGGGATTTATATTAACTAAATGATACCTCATTAAATTAATATAGAGATTTACAATTTGACGTAGATATAAATAACCATATACGCTCGATCGGACACGATGGGCGGGATATCTATAAATACTAATAATTGTTCATTTGACCGGACACGGGGATGGATTAATAGTCAATGGACTCATTAAAACAGGGGTGGATTACATTCAAGGGTAATTGGTGTAATTGTTAACAAAGTATTAAAACCTTGGATTACACACAGTCGATAACCTGGTGTATTCATTAAACAAAGTATTAAGACCTTGTTACAGTTCGAATTCCCAGTTAGTTGGAATATTTGACTTCGGGTATAAAGTTAAATTTGCCGAGCAGTTTATAATTATGACCGATGAACTATTATGGACAAAAACCAGATAGGTTTCAAATACATCCAGGACAAAGGACAATTAACCCAGGACGATAAATTAAAATCAAAACGTCAGACATCATGGTTACGGAAGTTTAAATAAGCATAATATATTTTATTTCATATTTCCTCGTACTTTTATTTATTGTCTTTTTAATTATTGTTATTTATTTTATATTGTTATTTAAAAATCGTCATTTACTATACGCTTCGCTTAAAATATAAATCGACAAACCGGTCATTAAACGGTAAACCCCCTTTTATATATTATTATATATAATTATATATATTTTGTACAAATATAGTTGTTTAAAAATATAGTGTGCAATAAGCCCGCTCCCTGTGGAACGAACCGGACTTACTAAAAACTATACTACTCCACGATTAGGTACACTGCCTATAGTGTTGTAGCAAGGTTTAGGTATATCCCATTTGTAAATAAATAATTAAAACTTGTGTAAAATTGTAGCATATTTAATAGTATTTTCTGCTAAAATTAATAACTATTTTATACCACTCTGCTAAAACATCAGGCTCGTTACGACTCGATTATGTAGCATGTGAATCAAATTGTCAAGTTCCATGCAAGAATCAAGTATAAAATATGATTAAAACGATTGCATAAGTGTTTGGTTAAGTTTGACTAAAAGTCAAACTTGGTCAAAGTCAAAGTCAAAGTCAACGGGGTCGGGTCGGGTATCCGAAAATTTTCCCATGATGAGAAAGTATATATAAACATGTTTGCCAAGTTTCATGTTAATCGGAGTTACGAGTAAGCGGGGGTGAAAACGTGAAAAAACAAAAAGTAGTTGGGACAGACCCAAATGGCGCGCCGCTCCATATTTGGCGCGCAGTTCCATTTAACTGATCAGCAAGTCTGGCGGTTTTCACACTCAAGCACGAATCCAACTTCAAATACACATAAATCAAAAACCGTAAACATCCAAAACAAGTATCTTATATCGTTGGAAAGGTATTTTGACAAGGAATACAACTAACCACTTTTCATCAAGTAAAACATCATTTACAATAGCCGAAATCTCGTCAAGTGATCATTAAATGTTCAAAATCGTCATTTCAAGTTTACAAAATGCATTTTAAGATTCGGGAATCCAATTCACACATATCATATGCCGTTTTGAAGGTAACGAAAGATACATTACAACTAAACACTTACTAATAATATTTCATGGCATTCGAAACATCAAAAGTTCGTTTTAAGTTTATCAAACCCTAAACAAAATTCACAAAAATCAATAATTATGTTTTTGATGTTTTCTTACTCAACCTACGCATCAAAACGAAGCTAGTGATACTAGTAACACAATTAAAACATGAACTTTAATAATTTAACAACATTAACTCATCCAAAATCAAAGATTAAGCACACCCATTTCAAATGTTCAAACTAGTTACTCAAGACAACGAATCGAGCAAACAAAACATATATTCATGTTATTCACGAGCCATAGACACTAACTAACACCATTTCAAGTCAAAAACACGAATTTAGAGAAATCTATAGTTTTAGAAATGTTACCCAAACAAGATGAAATTGGTACCAAAATGTAGAGGATGAAGAGAGGATCACGAAAATGTAATTTGTTTTGATGTTTGCTTCTTGATTCGAATTTAGATGATGATTTTGTGAGTTGGGTGTTTGAGTTCATAATATGGAAGTAGAGAGAAAATGGGGAGGGGGAGGATGGAGTGAATGAATGGTGGAGAGTGGGGTTTGACTAGTTGACCTAGTCAACTAGTTTGGCCCCTTTGCAACTTTGGTCCCTCAAGTTTGAAAGCGGGTGCTGGAATTAACCAAACGAATATTTTAAAAACGCTCGAGTAAATGAGTGATGTTATAATTAAATAACGGGAATATTATGAACGTTAGCCAACGGAGACTACGAATTTAAATAACGAAAGGTATTATTAAAAAAAAAAGACGACGTTAAAATAAATTTAACGGAAAAACGCGGGATGTTACATTACCTACACCTTAAAAGAAATTTCGTCCCGAAATTTAGTTGAAAGTAGTAGTCATTGTTTCTCCCTCGAGATCTTGCGTTGTCAAATCTACGGATAAGTGAAGGTACTTCCTTGGGCATTTCAACGAACTTTGACAGTCGGGATTTTACGTTGGTTTAAAGTTTGGTTTCACGATTTATAGTTTCAACCGGTCCTCCTAGGAAGTGAAGTTTATCGTTGATAGTAAGTTCATCGAAGAGGATAACAAGTTCTTATTTCGCAAGACACGCCTTTAAGTTTGATACACAGAATGTAGGATGAACGGAATTTGTTTGAGTCGGAAGTTCGAAGTGGTAAGCAACGGGCACAACACGCCCCAAGATTTCAAAAGGACTAAAAATATCGCGGATTTAGCTTTCTACGTTTCCGAAACGGACTACACCTTTTCAAGGTGCGACTTTTAACGTTATGCGGTTACCCACATGGAATTCGAAAGGTTTACGTCTAACATTGGCATAGCTCCTTTGGCGACTACGGGCCGTCTCAAGCCTTTCTCGGATTGGAACAATTTTAACGGTTACTCCATGAATGAGTTGTCTCCCACTTGTCCCCCTCCCTACCTACGGTTTTGATACCCTCCCCACACCCTCATTTCCTATAAATACCAAGATTATCCCATTCATTTCACACTTGATTTCATTTACAAATTACACACACTTACTCTCTAATTCTCTCTCTAGTCTTTCTCACTCTAAAAAGTGTAAGTTTTAAATTTTCTTCTTCTTCTTCTTCTTCTCTCATCATAATCGACATCATCATCATCATTTAATGGATCTAGCTTTTAGCTTTTGATCTTGTTACATCTTGTAGATTCAAACTTGTGTTTGAATCCTTCAAGAACATGAAAGATTCAAGCTTTCTAGCTTTGAATCTTCATTTACTTGTTAGATCTAGATTTTATAACTTATGATATCTTTATTTTGTTATAAAGATCAAAACTTGTGTTTATGATCTTCATGTTTCTTAAAGATCCAAGCTTTATGCTTCAAGATCTTCAAAAACACTAAAGATCCAAGCTTCCTAGCTTAGGGTTTCATTATTATATTAAAGATCTTAGCTTTTTAGCTTATGGTCTCATTACTTTCATTATTCTGTTAAAGATCTTAGCTTTCTAGCTTATGGTCTCATTAATCTTGTAAAGATCCAAGCTTTCTAGCTTAGGGTTTTCTTAATACTTGAGATCTAAGTCATTATTGTAGATCTCACTTACTTGGAACCTTTTTGTGTTTGTTGTGATGATAAAGATCAAGTCTTCATCATCACATATGATGGAGATGCATAAACTTGTGTAAAAAGGACAAAGGTTGAAGCTTTATTGGATTTATGCAATAAAGAGGCAATCTTAATGTTCAAAACTTGTAAAATGATAGATTTTACTCTTAGTTGTGTATTGATGGTTGAACCTTGGTCAAAGTGATGCTAAAACATCAAAGAGTTGTACATTTGAAACTTACAAGCATCAAGGATGAGAACCGTGATGAGCATCAAGCACCAAGAATCTCACCGGAGCACTTGTTTGCTGTTTTTCGGGGTCTGATCAGACTCCTGGGCTTCTGGAAAATTGATTTTCAGATAGTTCCTTTCGAGTAGATGACTTTTCATTTAGGCCTCAACTTAATCCGATATACGGTTTAGGATTTATAGCCTTCCGAAAGTCACTACGCCTTTGTAACGTTGTGCTGAAATTTCTGACCTACTCGCACTTAAACCGTCGCCACGGTCAAACAAAGACGAGTTAGGTTTTTAAAATTGGTCAGAGGTTAGAGGACTCACATACGGAGCCATAGCCACTGACTATGCGTCTTTTCGATTTGTATAGAGGTCGTAACAGCTGTCCGAAGTCAGCCTTTTGTTTCGATCTCTATTCTTGTTAAACTTACCTTAGTGTTGATGAATGACGATGATAATGATGATGTTGATGATGACACTTAAACTTAATTTATTCACTTTTACACATATTGGGACAACATACTGACCTAGTGACCGTTGACTTAGGTTGACGACCTTTCGGACCGACTTACTATCTGCATACGTTTCATATCGACTTTTACTGCTTATTCACTGTGAGTTATAGCATCCGTTTACTACTTTTTACTATTTTTGGGACTGAGAATACATGCGCTTTTTATGTTTTACATACTAGACACGAGTACTTAAACTTTACATATGTGTGGGTGATATAACGGCACAAAGATTCCCCTTAGCTCGGTAACGTTTAATCATTGGTTTCCTAACCGTGAACGCGAATCTTAGATATGGATCTATAGGTTTGTGAAAGGACCCGTTCATATACATTATAAACGATTCACAATAGTTGATTACATCGTGAGGTATTTGACCTCTATATGATACATTTTACAAACATTGCATTCTTTTTTAAAAGACAAACTTTCTTTACTTCTAAAATTGACAGGCATGCATACCATTTCATAATATCCACTATCCAACTATAAATTGACTTAATAATAATCTTTAATGAACTCAATGACTCGAATGCAACATTCTTCGAAATATGCCATGAAAGACTCCAAGTAATATCATTAAAATGAGCAAATGAACAGTGGAAGATTTCTTTAATACCTGAGAATAAACATGCTTTAAAGTGTCAACCAAAAGGTTGGTAAGTTCATTAGTTTAACATAATCATTCATTTTTATTATTTTAATAGACCACAAGAATTTCATTTCCAGTTCTCATAAATATACGTCCCATGCATAGAGACAAAAATCATTCATATGGATTGAACACCTGGTAACCGACATTAACAAGATGCATATAAGAATATCCCCTATCATTCCGAGAAATCCTTCGGACATGATAAAAACGAATTCGAAGTACTAAAGCATCCGGTACTTTGGATGGGGTTCGTTAGGCCCAATAGATCTATCTTTAGGATTCGCGTCAATTAGGCGTGCACTAATTCTCAAAATTAGTGATGTTCCCTAATTCTTAGGCTACCAAGCTAAAAGGGGCATATTCGTCTTCGATCATTCAACCATATAATGTAGTTTCGATTACTTGTGTCTATTTCGTAAAACATTTATAAAAATTGCGCATGTATTCTCAGCCCAAAAATTATAAAGGGTAAAAAGGCAAATGAAACTCACCATACTGTATTTCGTAGTAAAAATACAGATAACGTCATTGAACAAGGGCAAGGTTGGCCTCGGATTCACGAACCTAAATTAAATATATATATTTGTATGTTGGTCAATATTTGTCTAACAAATTAGGTCAAGTCATAGTGTACCACAATCCTAATGCTCGAGACTAATATGCAAAAGTCAACAAAAGTCAATTTGACTCAAAAATGATTTTCAAAATTTATACATGATTATTATATAGTTTAAATGTTGTCGTTTTATATTTTTAAATATCTTTTAAAAGATTTATTAGAGTAAATAATATAATTCATTTATTAATAAATAAAACTTTATAAAAAATATACTTTTATATATCTTAAGTAATAAAATTTATAAAGTTCATTTAATATCATAAAGATAATATGATAGGTATTATTAAAGAAATTTTATTACACGTAGTAAAAATATGTTTGTATCTCATATGTATTTGATAAAATAATATCTATAATAATATTAAGTAAAAGTTGCATTATTTTGTAATAATAATTATTATTATTCTATTAATTAAAATATCAATATTTATAATTACTAAAATAAAATGATAATTCTAATTATGATAACATTAATATTTATGATACTTTTTAATATTATCTTTTAAAATAATAATTCTATTTAAAATGATAATAATAATAATGATATTTTATAGTAACAATGGCATTTCTATTAAAATGGTAATTTTTGTTAAAATGATAGTTTTAATATAACGAT